>NC_141147.1:41359575-41732908 GCF_053477565.2 Lygodium microphyllum | reverse complement strand
CCAATAGTTGCTTTATTAAGTATAAACATTTAGTATAGAGGAGCTACTATGGCAGCATGTGAGGTGGTATCATTGCAAAAGTTATTGGGTAATTTAGATGTGCAACGAGATTGTCATTCAATGTGACAACATGAGCAATATATAGTTACCTAGAAACCTAGTTTTCCATACCAGGACAAAACACATTGAGGTGCATCACCATTTTGTGAGAAATAAGGTACTTGCAAGAGAGATCAACTTGGTATATGTCAGTAGACAAGATCAAATAGCTGACATTTTCACAAAAGCATTAAGTACAAAGAAGCTTCAAAAATTTTGAAGCTTACTTGGAGTTGCAGAGACAAAGTTGAGCTTGAGGGGGAGTGTTGAGATGGTAAGTTCAACACGTATGGGCATTGATGATGGACTGCCTGGTTCGATTGGTCTACACTTAGCACATTGGTGGACAATATGATTCTCACATGGCCATTAACTCATTACTCATTATACTTGGTATGTTACACCTACCTATAACTTGCATAAGTATAGTGCTTATCAATTAATATAGTGAGTTATGCACTATTTGACTTAGTATTCTACTTTCCTTTATATTGTATCTTATCTATAATTTGTGTCCATTGTATTATGTGAGGAAAAAAGAAGAAAAAACAATAAGAAAACATTTTGGCCTCTATCTCTCTTCTTGTGTTCTTAAGTGAGCTTCCTCTTGTGTGTATTGTGTGTGTTCAACATAGTAGCTCAAGCAAGTCCCCCCACCATATGATGCATGACAAAGGAGGGAAATCATTGATATAGTCGATAGAGTTAGCATAATCAGCAAATCAATGCTAGAAGCATGGGAAAATCTAGCCATTGAAAATATATATTTCAACCTCACATAGTGGTCAATAGCTACAAGGTCCAAAACTTGTCAGTAATGAAAAAGTGGCTTGTCAAAATTGTGGGAATAAACTTGGCTTGTCAAAATTGTGGGAATAAACTTCACGGTAAATTTCTTGGTCATGAAAGGAGTGGATTACAACTTACTTTTAGGACACCCTTGGATGCAAAATGTTGGATGCATTGAGAAGGGTAATCAATTGGTCTTCTTTGGGAACATGCAAGATGCAACGAGGGTGGATGGACACTTGGAAAACCATGCCCATGGATCTTGACATCACACCCAATGTACTTCAAGGGGAAACAATTGTGCCACCAAAATGAATCCTTTGAAAAATATATTCCATGTCCCATTTATGAACAAGAACAGATGCACATTTTTACCACACTTAACTTACCCTTTGGAGAGGAAGAGGAGATATGAAAGGCGAGTGACGCACTTAGTCAAGAAAGTGAAGACAAATTCACTATATGCGTAATTGATCCTAGCACCTCTATAGTAACAATACATGTCCTCATGATGAACACAAGACCATCCCAACCCAATGTTATAAGGTTCAATGTCCCTACCAACCACTAGAAGCTAAGAATAATTCTCACTCATGGTGATGATGTCTAAAGGACAACCCCAAGACCCAACATGTTGATCTTCAAAGAGTTGGTTGAGCAAAGCAAATGGAAGTGAACAAGGTTGCACTGAACACTATTTGATGATCATGTTAAATTAGTTGCATGTCTTTTGATGAAAATTAATGAGCCCAAAGCAAAAGAAGCAAGTGAATCTCAAGAAAGTTTAATTGATTGAGGAATGTGAAGACAACAAAGAAAATGACTCAAGAGAGTATGGCTTAGATAGTAATATTATAAAGCAAATCACAATAGATCCTAAACCTTGAAGATTGGTAGATGGACTGCTTGTGGATGTAGGAGTTACCATAGTGAAGTTAAAGCTAGAATGGCTAAAATACTTAAAGGTTCTCAATGGTGGTCAAGTGGGGATTCAGCCCCCTCAAACCTCATCTCGCCCCTTAAAGTACTTGAGATTGATGGAGTGTGAGGAAACAAATTTCACTTCGAGAATCAGATGTAACAAGCTTAGAGTTGGATAATATCACAAATTCCAACCTATGAATTCCATAGCCAACTTGGAGCCCCAAGAGGAATACCAAGAAAATGAGGAATCTACTATAAGAAAATCTATATTGTATCATCAACAAGAATGTTTTTCATAACTGAATCAACCACAAGAAAAAAAACAACACCAATCTTCTCAAATCTTCACACAGCATCATATAACAATTCGCCCATGGATTTATCACAACAAAACTTGAACACATTCTTCATATTCATCCTCAAAATAACAAGATAACACAAAGGAATGCTCCATTTTGAATGGAAATCATCACATAGTATTCATCTTCAATAGTCTCATAGTCTTCATAGTCTCTCTCATAATCTCTCATGCACAGATACATTATTTTGTATGCAAATTTGGGTATCACACACACACACACACACATACACACACACACACACTCTCTCTCAATAATACATTAGAATTATCAAGAATAAACATCCATAACCCCTCTCTAGTCGTGGATACCTCTCTCAAGAGGTATATCTTATATGAAGGGTCACTAGAGCCACTACAGTGTCCTTTCCTAGCTCAATAGTGTCACTATCACTTTACTCTTCACTTGAGTCTTCAATAGCTACTTTTTCCACTTCTTTGAGCTATTTTGTACTTGTATTAATCTCTTTCCAATGTAAGAAAACTTTCCCAAGCTACATATTCATTCCATAGAACACCTATAGAGGCATACAGAATATAAACTGAACAGAGACTCTCCATAATTGATGTGTCAAGATTGTGGGAGAGAAGGAAGGAGTCTCACTCGTAGCTTTCTTGCTTGCACAATGGGGGAATACACACAAAGCTTGAGGCTGAAAATAGTTTTTCTCTTCTTAGTTGTGTACGCCAAAAGAACTCTCATACAAAGAAATAGAAGAACCCTATATATGGGTCTCAAACCAAAGACAACTAACTAAGGTGGCATACTAACTGAGCTACGAACTAGAGTAGATAAGGATAGCTGTCATCTAGCTATTATTCATGGGCGATATACCAACCGCATCTGCAACTGACAAGTCGATGACATAAATGCACAACGGTCACCCTGGCATATCACAAGTGGAGCTCGATATCTCAACACTCCCCCTCGAGCTCAATCCCAATTCCTGCACACCAAGTAGGTCTCTGAACTTGCGCAGCTTCTCTGTGCCCAATGCCTTCGTAAATATGTCAGCTACCTGATCCTCTGTGCTGACATAAACTAGATCAATAAGACCTAGTAAAACCCTCTCCCGCACATAGTGATAATGCACCTCAATGTGCTTTGTTCTAGCATGATAGACTGGATTATTTGCCAAGTGTATACTACTCATGTTGTCACAATAAATGACAGCTGGCCCATTTGTAGGCTGATGCATATCATAAAGTAGCTTATGCAACCAAGCTACCTCACATGTAGCCATTGCTGCACCCGTGTACTCAGCCTCTGTGCTCGACAAGGCAACTGTAGGCTGTTTCTTGCTGCTCCAAGTGACTGCACTACTCCCAAAAGAGAACACATATCCACTGGTAGATCGTCTATCAGAAATACTACCAGCCCAATCAGCATCAGTGTATCCATGTAACTGTATCTAAACCCGAGTCTCATAAAATAGTCCATACTGCAATGTGGACTTCACATATCTGAGTATGCATCTAGCCGCATCCAAATGTGGTTTCCTTGGAGCCTGCATAAACTGACTTACCAATCCAACAGCATAGCTCAAATCTGGCCTGGTAATAGTCATATAAATCAAACTTCCTACTATGCGTCTGTACATAGTAGGGTCTTCGAGAAGCTCACCTGCATCTGTGCTCAACTTCACATTGTGCTCCAAAGGAACTGAAATAGGCTTACAGCCTGTCATCCCATATTTGGACAGCATGTCCAATCCATACTGCCTCTGCAAGAGCCATATCCCACTTGGTGATCTAATCACCTCAATGCCCAAGAAATAATGCAGCTCTCCCAAATCCTTCATCTCAAACTTTTGCTTTAATAGCATTTTCACATGAAGGATATCTTCATCACTATCACCTGTGATAATCAAATCGTCAACATAAATGACAAATAGCATAATACCTTTCTCTGTTTTTCTCACATAAAGTGATCACAAAAAGTGAGAAATCTGCCTTGGAAATCTGAAATTCAATAGTGACAAGATACTGTCCTATCTTGTCAGACCATGCTCTAGGTGCTTGCTTCAAGCCATACAAGGCTTTCTTCAACCTGCAAACAAACTCAGGATGAACAGCATGCACATAACCTAGTGGCTGCTCCATATAGACCTCTTCTTGCAAATCACCATGCAAGAAGGCATTCTTTACATCCATCTGATGTAAAGACCATCCCTTTGATGCAGCCATAGCAATGACTGCTCTTACAGTTGTCATCCTTGCAACCGGACTGAATGTTTCTTCATAGTCAATGCCATATGTTTGTCCATACCCCTTGACTACTAATCTTGCCTTGTATCTATTCACAAAACCATCTACATTGTGTTTCACCTTATAAACCCACTTACAACCAATTGCATGCTTATCTTTTCCCATGTAGCATTTTCTTCCAAGGCATCCATTTCTTCATCCATGGCTTTCTCCCATTTTTCTTTTCCCATGGCTTGCTCAAAAGAAGTGGGTTCTGGTTCTTGTATCACTTTGACCATATATGCATAGTGAATGGCTGTAAATCCATCATATTTCATCCTATCCATAGGATACCTAGCTCTGGTAGACCTACGCAAAGTAGGCTCACTTCTAGGTGCTCTCAAAACATCCCTGATCTTCCTTACTCCAGGTGTAACAATAGAAGGGATACCCAACTCATCATCAATGCTCTGTTCTGAGCCACTGGATTCACCATCCACATAAGAGTGACCCGCATTCACATCAAACATGGGTTGAATTACCTTCTCTTTTCCTTTTCATGATACCTGCATACCACTATCTCCATTGCTTTGAGAAGATTCTCCTGATCTCAATCTGCCTGTCCATGGCGAAGAATGTAAACCACTGCTAGAGGATGCTCCTAGTCCACTAATATATTGTGACTGCTGCTGTGATTTCTATGCAGCATTACCATTTTGTGCATCTACATTATCAATCACATTTACTAGTTTATACCAGCTACTCATCTCATAAAAAACAACATCTCTGCTCACTGTAAACTTATGAGTAGAAGGGTTATAGCATCTATACCCTTTCTGCTGCAAAGAGTAACCAATAATGATGCACTTCTCAGCTTTTGGATCCAACTTGGATCTCAACTCATCTGGCACATGAACATAGGCAATGCAACCAAAAAATTTCAAATGAGAAATATCTGGTTTCCTACCAGTATACCTCTCCTTTGGAGTCATCCCATGTATTGCTGTAGTGGGAGTTCTATTCATTATGTAGACTACTGTAGCAACTGCCTCAGCCCAATAAAAATATGGCAGGTCTTTTTCATTGAGCATGGCACGAGATACCTCTCCAATATGTCTATTTTTCCTTTCTGCAATTCCATTTTGTTGTGGGGTATGTCTGCATGAATATTGCTGCTTTATGCCATGCTCCTACAGGAACCTTGCAAACTCATTTGAGAGGTACTCTCCCCCTCCATTTGACCTTAGGCATTTTATTTGCAGGCCTATTTCTTTTTCAACCATAGCTTTAAGAGTTTTGAAATGCCCAAAAACTTCACTTTTCTTTTTCAAAAAATACACCCAAACTTTTCTGCTATAGTCATCAATAAAAGTAACAAAATAATGACAGCCTCCAAGAGATGCAACTTTAGTAGTCCACACATCAGAGTGGATTAATTCCAATGGCTTCTTACTCTCTTGAACATGTCTAGGAAATGGTTTCCTTGCCTATTTTCCAAACTGACAGGCTTCACATACCTTATGCATTTCTACAACCTTGAATTTAGGCAATCCTGCAACAATATTTTGAGCCTGCATTGATTTAAGTCATTGTAGATTAACATGACCAATGCGTTTATGCCAGATATCAATATCTGCAACTACACTGGTCCCATGTGCAAACATTGCTGCACTCAATTCAGGCATGTCTGCATCCAATGTAAACATTCTGCCCTTCTTCTTTTCTTTTGCTATCAAGCGACCTTTATTTTTCATATCCTCAACAAAGCATCCATGAGGATTAAATCTGACCTGCAAGCCCTGCTCAACCATTTGACCAACAGAAACCAGATTCTTGGTGATATTCGGGACATGAAATACATCTAACATGTATTTCTTTTTCCCATCCTGCATAGACAAATGAATTTTTCCAATCTGCACAATAGGATGTACAGTATCATCACCAGTCTCCACAAATCCTGGTTTTTCCATTTTTCTTGCATCCTGCATCCATTCTGCATGACTTGTCATGTGGTTTGATGCACCTGAGTCAACATACCACACTTCGTTGCTTTCTTCTACACTTGTCACAGAATTGTTCATGTGCTGCACCATAAACAAATGCTCATTTCTGTCATCACCCTATCTACTAGAAGATGCATAATTTCCTTGTTGCAATTTTCCATTCATGATGTCATTCTGCTTTTTATAGCAGTCTTTAGCCATATGACCCATTTTACCACAGTAGTAGCATTCAACATTGCTGTTTGCATTTTGGCCTCTTTGCCATCCACCACGACCTCTTTGGCTCCCCCTGCCTCTAGACTTACCACGTCCTCCTCCATAGGACTGGTTTTCTTGAGTTTGCTGCATATTTTGATTTCTACCACGGCCTCCAGATCGGCCTCCTCTACCTCTGCCTCTATCTCTTCCCGCATTTGAGTAGAAGACAGCTTCTTTTGAAGTTCCTCCTGAAGAAGATGCACCACCATTTCTCTGCTCCTCAGAAATTAAAAGAGCAATCAACTCCTCAAAATCACGAAATCTTTCACGAACTGAAATGGATGTTTGAAACTGTGCATAATCCTTTCCTAGACCATTCAAGGTCACAAAAACTAAATCATCATCTTCCACTGGCGACCCAATGGAAGCAAGTGCATCTGCAATCTTCTTCACCTTCATGTGGTAGTCATTGATGCTCATACTTTCTCTTTGTACATTATGCAACTCTTGCTTGAGCTGCATTTTCCTGGCTTGTGTATTTGTGCTATACATTTTTGACAAAGTATCCCATGCCTCCTTTGGCGTACTTGCATCCTGAATATGCACAATCATAGAGTCTGAAATACTGATAGACAGCCAGTACATAACTTTCCTGGCTCTCTCATGCCACACTTTGAATGCTTGCATTTGCTGTTGATTAAGAACATCAGGAAGAACTGGTTCTTCTTCATTTCCTGCAACAAATTCCCAATATCCTTTTCCCATAAGGAAATTTGTCATTCTAAACTTCCATGCTTGGAAGTTGTTCTTGTTAAGCTTTTGAGTTACAATTTGTGAAAGAGAACCAGATGCCATTACAGAATACTGCAAAAAATTCTGTCACTGCAAAAAACACAGCTTCACCCTCACAAGGGCAAATCTGCAAAACTGGCGAAAGTGGTATTTGACCACACAGTCACTTCCTAGTGACGATTTTGCATAAACAGGAAACAAGGATGATTCTGTAACTCCCAATGTCTCTGCACACAAGCATACGATGCAATTTTTGTGGTAATTTTTCACCGACCTGTAGAACAGTGGTCGCACAGCATAAAACAGAGCCTTTTCTTGAGTGCATGAAGAAAACTTCCACCTCCAAAACATGCCCCGAAATGGCCTCAAATAAAAAAAAACAGGGTCACCGAGGGCTAAAGGCCTCACCCGCAGCATATACTGCCCTGTTGCTTCACCGCGAAGGGCGTCTCAACCTGAGACAATGCACTCTTACAATTTTCGATTGTGCTATTTGTAGAGATCTGCTCCCAAAACAGAAAATGAAAGCAACACTGCTCCTCTTACCAGAACACCGCGAACTTGGCTTGCTTTCTTGAGCTCCTTACCACGAACAAGGCTCTGATACCATGTCAAGATTGTGGGAGAGAAGGAAGGAGTCTCACTTGTAGCTTTCTTGCTTGCACAATGGGGGAATACACACAAAGGTGGAGGCTGAAAAAAGTTTTTCTCTTCTTAGTTGTGTACGCCAAAAGAACTCTCATACAAAGAAATAGAAGAACCCTATATATGGGTCTCAAACCAAAGACAACTAACTAAGGTGGCATAGTAACTGAGCCACAAACTAGAGTAGATAAGGATAGATGTCATCTAGCTATTATTCATGGGCGGTGTACCAACCGCATCTGCAACTGACAAGTCGGTGACATAAATGCACAATGGTCACCCTGGCATATCACGAGTGGAGCTCGATATCTCAACATGATGTTCGTGTGGGTTGAGAGGATGAGAGAGAATGGGTATTGCTTCATGACAAGATGCAATAAATGGAGCAAGGAAGCACAAAGATGAGCATCAACAACTATGTGATGGCATCAACGGCTCTAATTTTCAAAATACGATGTGTCACATATGCAGGATTTAGCGTAAGTGTTGATATATTGCATATTATGTCGTATCTCTTGTGTTTATCATGAAACATGATTAAAAATGGATGAATCATGTTTGTTGATGTCTTAAATCATTTAAAAAATCAATCGCTTTTAGAGTTTACATAAAAAAGATCAAAACCACAAAATTCAAGATGCAAAATTTAATGCAAAAATGGAGTTCTTGTTGGATTTTGTGGGTTTAATGTTGTTTGTATGGAATAATAGTTGATATCTTGATGGATTACAATTCATACTAGTTGGTAAAAAATTCAAGAAAGATCAGTATTTTATGTTTAAATAAATGGAAAAAGCCATTAAAAATAGTATTTTTGAAGGAAACTTTTAATTTTAATGTGCAAAAAATATCAAAAATTAAGAGAGTGTATGTGGATGTATAGTGAGGGTAGGACATGAGGATTTGCCTCACAGTACCTTCATTTATATGTGAAAAGTGCATATTTATTACTTATTTATACAAAAATTTGAGGACAAAACCCTTTTATATATATGCATAAAAGCAGACCTAAGTGGTAGGTAAAAAAGGGCTAAAAAGAGAGAAGATTTGAATAACTTCCGATTTCATTGCATATTATACATGCTTCAATTTATTTAAGTTTAAAGAGGAATAGTAGCACGGGTTAGCCTAGTACAACACTTGGCTTATTTATAATTGAATTTGTTTGAGCATAATGAGTCATACACATTGCATTTGCATTTGAGCATGGTATCAAAAAGAAAACTCTTGGATGCATAGGACTCGTATGCCCACTTGTGACCTACTCTGAGAGTGTGAGGTTCCTTTACTATAGGGTAGCATGTTGATCTTCGAGGAAACATTATATGAAGTTGAAATATTCCTAGATCATTATATGTATCATGAGAGGATTTTGTCACATTTATTATTTATGTTTGAGACAATGCATCTTGGAGCCAATCCCTGGGATGTAAGAGAGGCGTAGGAGCCAAAGCCATTATCCTAGGGATGCTCTATTTGTGTGTATGATGACATATTATTCATCTATATGTATGACATACTCCCTTTACTTGGAGTCGGGATGGGCAGTACGTTGGACTATAGTTTGAAACTCATGTCTACAAATGTGTTAGTTAGATAAATCATTTTAGAGCGTCCAAGTGCTCCTGGCCGCAAAGCCATTGGGGTTTTTTGGAGAGTATAGGAACTCAGCTAGAGCCTTGGAGCCAATGTCGGGCTCGTTTTAGGTACATGTGGCGAATGTTTCTATATATATTCCATAACTTATAAATGTTATGTCAAATTTAATATATTTCTTTCAGTATTTGTTTCACATGAATGGTGAAAAAGCCTTCAAATTTTGGATATACCTTAGAAACGTTGGCGAATAAAAACTTTTGGAGTTATAACTCAACCTGCTCGAGTTTCGAAAAAAAATAAATAAAAGTATAGCCATTTGGCGACATATAGCCACTAAAATCATCTATGATAAGGAATTGGAGGCCAACTTTGCCTCCCAATCCACAGATGATCAACTCTTTTGAGTCTTATAACACTCTCTACCTATAACCTTCTTTTGTAGCGTGATTTATAAAAGGTATGTCATTGTGGATTAAGGGGGGGCATCCTATCATGCTTTATCCAATGCCACCTGACATTGGGGGGGGTGTTGAGAAGTAAGCATGGGAACTCTCCTTATACCGGAGAGGAGGTAGGTAGGTGTAAATGGACGGGAGGATAGGGGAAACACTAACCCTAACTTATTGATGTGTACAGTCATAGATGAACTACCTTTGACATCGAACTTATAACACTGCATGAGTAATTTTACCTTTGAGTTATTTGCTTGTGTACCAAAGATCATGTCAAGATCTTCCCATGCTTTCTTTGCATCCCTGATGCTAGAGATGTGGTGTAATACATCATTTGATAGACCCCACGCAATAATACTTAGAGCTTTGTTGTTCATATGTTTCCATGTCTTTGTCTTAGGATGGATTTCTGCAGCACCTTCATCTTTAGCATCTTCCTTCTTGTCATCTGCATCTTCTTCCTCATCTTAAACAAGTCCCACAAGTCTTTTTGCATGAGGTGGTACATGGTCTTCTCCTTCCATACATGAAAGCCTTCCCCATTAAACTTTTCTATTTGCTAAAGCTCTACCATTTTTGACCAGCAACAATCTGCTTCAAATACCCAGCAAAGGAGTTGTATCTCAATGTGTTAAGAGACATTGGATGATTAGTGTTTAACAATACTGCATGAGTATCAAGGAGATACTATCTTGGAGCTCAATGTTGGGCATTGATTCTTAATCTTCTTCTTGAAACTTTTTCTTGCTGGTTTGGAGAGGAAATCTTGCTAGAATTTGAGTAGTTTTGAATGGCAGAGGAATAGTGAGAAAAAATCAAGCTTTAAAGCTTTAGTTATGGGGCTACCAGTTAGGGTTCCAAGATAAGGCCCTATTTTTTCACTCTGTGTGGGTTGTATACACCATTATTTTCAGATTTTTCTTACTGAGAAGAAAGCTTAGGTACTGGGCTTTAATTTCCCTACGATAGTTGCCTAGATTACGCCTCGCGCTACGCACACAGATGTACGGATTGTCGCAGTATTCTAAACTGTGTTGTTTCCAAAATATGAACAATGTCATGTTTTGTAGGACACAATGTCGTCATCCAATGTAATAGCAAGAAGGGCCTTAAGCTGAGAAGCAAGTTTGTTACAGAAAGTAAGAGCTAAAATGTCATGGTTTTCTCACATAGACTCCTCCAAGGTCAGTAGGTATGGTAGATAGCCATGGCAATTCAGAGGTAGAATGTGGATTGAGTAAAGTAGAGTAAGAGATTGAAGACTTTCTATGACTATGAACTGAGCTAAGATTCAAGAGAGTTGAGGGAGCAGTAAATAGGACTAAGCCATGCTCACCATGGCTTTGATACCATGTTGAAGGACATGGATCTCGAGCATGGCTGTAACTATGGAATTTGGAATGTAGTAACTAGAACCATGACAACACCGACAAATGTCACTAACTGTTACATGGTTGAATTAGGTTCCAAGATAGAATGCTTGGACTCATAAACACAATCTCGAGTAGGACATGATAGGGACTCATAGTGAAGTATAAGATACAATAGCATTGCATTTAAAAGTGAACCAAGTACATGCCCTTATAGCTTTCCAGCTTCTCCACTCTCCTCACTGTGCATATGGGATTCAGGACATCTCTTCCTGGAGCATACATCATTTGTCTATTTCTCAAAAAAATTTAAATTGTGCACCTTAGACTATCGCCATTCAGGCTCGTCCAAGAGGTCTAAGAGTGGCTTGAGATTCGCTACTATCTGCCATCTAACTTGTCTATCAGATATCCTAGGATCTCCAGGAGCCCTCGTCTATTGTTTGGGACTCAAAATGTGATAGGGTTGGGTCTTCTGCGTAGGCTTCCAGTCATCATGTAGACTAGCACTGAGGGTGTGTCCTTCGGCTTGCCAGTTTCCTTGATGGTCTGTTCTTACTCCTCAATGTCTAAGAATGGCACGTCAATGGTATTAAGAACATGCATCCAGTCTCGCTCGTCCTCAGGGCACAAGATATACCTGGTAAGGGTCCCATAGGATCCCCTAATCTATCCATCTCCCTTAAGCATGGTGGAGATGGCATCCAAGTCAACTAGCGTAGTCTTCCATGTGTCCATCTCTACTCTTATAGCCTCCATTCGATTACCCAAGAAGATAAAACCGTTGCCCTAGTCCTCTATGACTCTCGCATGATGCATCCAGGGTCAACCTAGCAGGATGTCATAGTCCACTCCCTTCATGACTATAAAGTCGAGAGAGAATTGGATTCATGTGATCTTCAATGGCTAATTTTTCAACACTTTGAATGGTCTCACCTTCATTCCGTTAGCCAGTGTAACATTGAACCTAGCAGCCTCAATTGATGAGTTATCCCAAGTTTGGAGTACCGTATGGCTTAGCACACTCACTCCTGCCCCCATGTCTACAATCCCCTTTTTGGTAACGTCCCCCAGAGCTAAGATTGGTAGGACTGCATGCATTTTCTTGCCTTCCCAAAAAGCATTGATGTGCAAGGATTTAGGCATGGAGTGCAACGTCAGACTCAGTATTTGAGTTTCTGCATCATGCTCAAGAAAGTCTATGGCCATTGGCTCATTTGGTTCTTCAACCCATTGTTTTAGCTCTTTCCATAGTGTTGGATGCTGACTAAGCAGGTGATAACACCTAAAAACATGTCACATATTGCAAAAATTTTCAACAACATTGTATACATCTGATACATTACTACCATCTTTTTACATTAATTTAATGCAGATGCGGTCTTCGTAGTTGTTGTCTTTGGAGGCTGTGTCCTTGCAGTCTAGCCAGGACATGTTGGTACAAGGAAGTTCTTGTACGAGAGGAAGATGGAGTTTTAGAAAAAATCTGATAGGTTTACTTAGTGAATCTTAGCTATGACTATTTAAAATTTTCCCGTATGGATTATTATCACTTACAGGAGATAAGACCTTGTTATAAATTAGGAGTTTTTGGGGGAATTTTAGACTTAGCAAGGGCCTGATAGGTTGATAGGATATCTTAGTATTAATTTAAGGGATTTCACTAGTTATGCTACCTCCTACCTCCTAAGGATTAAATTCCTTATGAAGAACATACATAGCATCATGATTGTGATGATTGTCTATTTATTGAGACTGGAAAAAATCAATTTAGCAAGAAGGTTGCTGGAACTTTTGACACTGTTTGGGTTTGGATCCACAGTGGTTTTCAACATATGCAATAGAATTGGGAACAATGGAGTTCAATATCACAATCGGAGTATTTGTTGGCTTTGACACTCTACTATCCAGCATAACACTAACTCCATTAGATGTTATTGCTACAACTGAAAACAGAATAGTAATTGCGAGGCTACATGGAGATCTTGTGTTCTATACACAATTTCCAGTTTTCCAGGTGTGTACCTGTCAAAACCAATTAATTACATGACATGAATTTTGAATGAATTAGAATGGCTTTTGAAGGATAAGCTAGAATATTCCTTTAATGGGCAATTGTGTGATCACATTGGAACATTATACTATGCATTTTGTGATCAGTTAAATCGATGTACACAAGCCTTCAACAACTGTTTAAGATTTCAAATTCAAGACTATATAGAGGAGGATTATGAAAGAGTGTTAAAGGGACTAAAACCTCGTTATGCAGTGACACAATAAGGTGTAGAGTTTGGTTTCAAGGATGAAGGTGCTTCTACACGTTTACTTCTACCTTTGAAAGATGTCACAAAATCCGTTATCACATTGGAGCTCAATGCAGATGATGTCAAATTCGGAAACTTATGAGTTTGCTTTAACCATCACAAGTGATAAAGCTAAATTCAATAGTATGTGTAGCTAGGTTAGAGGATTCAGTGGGGGCGAAGTTTTGGGACAAGGTATCAACAATGGTCATGGTTGCAACTGTCAAGATTGTGGGAGAGAAGGAAGGAGTCTCACTTGTAGCTTCCTTGCTTGCACAATGGGGGAATACACACAAAGGTCGAGGCTGAAAACAGTTTTCCTCTTCTTAGTTTGTGTAAGCCAAAAAGAACTCTAGTACATAGAAATAGAAGAACCCTATATATGGGTCTCAAACCAAACTCAACTAACTAAGATGGCATACTAACTGAGCCACGAACTAGAGTAGATAAGCATAGCTGTCATCTAGCTATTATTCATGGGCGGTGTACCAACCGCATCTACAGCTAACAAGTTGGTGACATAAATGCACAACGGTCATCCTGGCATATCACGAGTGGAGCTCGATATCTCAACACTCCCCCTCGAGCTCAATCCCAATTCTTGCACACCAAGCAGGTCTCTGAACTTGCACAGCTTCTCTGCGCCCAATGCCTTCGTGAATATGTCAGCTACCTGATCCTCTGTGCTAACATAAACTAGATCAATAAGACCTAGTAAAACCCTCTCCCGCACATAGTGATAATGCACCTCAATGTGCTTTGTTCTAGCATGATAGACTAGGTTATTTTCCAAGTGTATACTACTCATGTTGTCACAATAAATGACAACTGGCCCATCTGTAGGCTGATGCATATCATAAAGTAGCTTATGCAACCAAGCTACCTCACATGCAGCCATTGCTGCACCCCTGTACTCAGCCTCTGTGCTTGACAAGGCAACTGTAGGCTGTTTCTTGCTACTCCAAGTGACTGCAGCACTCCCAAAAGAGAACACATATCGACTGGTAGATCGTCTATCAAAAATACTACCAGCCCAATCAGCATCAGTGTATCCATGCAACTGTATCTGAACCCCAGTCTCATAAAATAGTCCATACTGCAATGTGGACTTCACATACCTAAGTATGCGTCTAGCCGCATCCAAATGCAGTTTCCTTGGAGCCTGCATAAACTGACTTACCAATCCAACAGCATAGCTCAAATCTGGCCTGGTAATAGTCATATAAATCAAACTTCCTACTATGCATCTGTACATAGTAGGGTCTTCCAGAAGCTCACCTACATCTGTGCTCAGCTTCACATTCTGCTCCAAAGGAACTAAAATAGGCTTACAGCTTGTCATCCCATATTTGGACAGCATGTCCAATCCATACTGCCTCTCCAAGAGCCGTATCCCACTTGGTGATCTAATCACCTCAATGCCCAAGAAATAACGCAGCTCTCCCAAATCCTTCATCTCAAACTTTTGCTTCAATAGCATTTTCACATGAAGGATATCTTCATCACTGTCACCTGTCATAATCAAATCATCAACATAAATGACAAGTAGCATAATATCTTTCTCTGTTTTTCTCACATAAAATGAAAAATCTGCCTTGGAAATCTAAAAGCCAATAGCTACAAGATACTATCCTATCTTATCAGACCATGCTCTAGGTGCTTGCTTCAAGCCATACAAGGCTTTCTTCAACCTGCAAACAAACTCAGGATCAACAGCATGCGCATAACCGGGTGGCTGCTCCATATATACCTCTTCTTGCAAATCACCATGCAAGAAGGCATATTTTACATCAATCTAATGTAAAGACCATTCCTTTGATGCAGTCATAGCAATGACTGCTCTTACGGTTGCCATCCTTGCAACCGGACTCAATGTTTCTTCATAATCAATGCCATATGTTTGTGCATACCCCTTGACTACTAATCTTTCCTTGTATTTGTTCACAGAACCATCTGCATTGTGCTTCACCTTATAAACCCACTTACAACCAATTGCATTCTTATCTTTAGGCAAAGGTACAAATTCCCATGTAGCATTTGCGTCCAAGGCATCCATTTCTTCATCCATGGCTTTCTCCCATTTTTCTTTTCCCATGGCTTGCTCAAAAGAAGTGGGTTCTGGTTCTTGTATCACTTTGACCATATAGGCATAGTGAATGGCTGTAAATCCATCATATTTCAGCCTATCCATAGGATACCTAGCTCTAGTAGACCTGCGCAAAGTAGGTTCACTCCCAGGTGCTCTCAAAACATCCTTGGTCTTCCTTACTCCAGGTGTAACAATAGAAGGAATACCCAACTCATCATCAATGCTCTGTTCTGAGCCACTGGATTCACCGTCCACATAAGAGTGACCTGCATTCACATCAAACATGGGCTGATCTACCTTCTCTTTTCCTTTTCGTGAAACCTGCATACCACTATCTGCATTAATTTGAGGAGATTCTCCTGATCTCAATCTGCTTGTCCATGGCGAAGAATGTGAACCACTGCAAGAGGACACTCCAGGTCCACTAATATATTGTGACTGCTGCTGTGAATTCTATGCAACATTACCATTTTGTGCATCTACATCATCAATCACATTTATTGGTTTATACCAGCTACTCATCTCATCAAAAACAACATCTCTGCTCACTGTAAACTTACGAGTAGAAGGGTTATAGCATCCATACCCTTTCTGCTGCTGTAGAGAGTAACCAATAAAGATGCACTTCTCAGCTTTTGGATCCAACTTGGATCTCAACTCATCTGGCACATGAACATAGGCAATGAAACCAAAAATCTTCAAATGAGAAATATCTGGTTTCCTACCAGTATACCTCTCCTCTGGAGTCATCCCATGTATTGCTGTAGTGGGAGTCCTATTCAATATGTAGACTGTTGTAGCAACTGCTTCAGCCCAGTAAAAATCTGGCAAGTCTTTTTCATTGAGCATGGCACGAGATACCTCTCCAATATGCCTGTTTTTCCTTTCTGCAATTCCATTTTGTTGTGGGGTATGACTGCATGAATATTGCTGCTTTATGCCATGCTCCTATAGAAACCTTGCAAACTCATTTGAGAGGTACTCTCCCCCTCCATCTGACTTTAGGCATTTTATTTGCAGGCCTGTTTCTTTTTCAACCATAGCTTTAAGAGTTTTGAAATGCCCAAAAACTTCACTTTTCTTTTTCATAAAATACACCCAAACTTTTCTGCTATAGTCATCAATAAAAGTGACAAAATAATGACAGCCTCCAAGAGATGCAACTTTAGTAGTCCACACATCAGAGTGGATTAATTCCAATGACTTCTTACTCTCTTGAACATGTCTAGGAAATGGTTTCCTTGCCTATTTTCCAAACTGACAGGCTTCACATACCTTATGCATTTCTGAAACCTTGAATTTAGGCAATCTTGCAACAATATTTTGGGCTTGCATTGATTTAAGTCGTTGTACATTAACATGACCAATGCGTTTATGCCAGATATCAATATCTACAACTACACTCGTCCCATGTGCAAACATTGCTGCACTCAATTCAGGCATGTCTGCATCCAATGTAAACATTCTGCCCTTCTTCTTTCCTTTTGCTATCAAGCGACCTTTATTTTTCATATCCTCAACAAAGCATCCATGAGAATTAAATCAGACGTGTAAGCCCTGCTCAACCATTTGACCAACAAAACCATGTTGTTGGTGATATTCGGGACATGAAATACATCTGACATGTATTTCTTTTTCCCATCCTGCATAGACAAATGAATTTTTCCAATCTGCACAATAGGATGTGCAGTATCATCACCAGTCTCCACAAATCCTGGTTTTTCAATTTTCCTTGCATCCTGCATCCATTCTGCATGACCTGTCATGTGGTTTGATGCACCTGAGTCAACATACCACACATCGTTGCTTTCTTCTGTACTTGTCACAGAATTGGTCATGTGCTGCACCATAAACAAATGCTCATTTCTGTCATCACCCTGTCTACTAGAAGATTCATAATTCCCTTGTTGCAAATTTCCATTCATGATGTCATTCTGCTTTTTATAGCAGTCTTTAGCCATATGACTCATTTTACCACAGTAGTCGCATTCAACATTGCTGTTTGCATTTTGGCCTTTTTGCCATCCACCACGACCTCTTTGGCTCCCCTTGCCTCTAGAGTTACCACATCCTCCTCCATAGGATTGGTTTTCTTGAGTTTGCTGCATATTCTGATTTCTACCACGGCCTCCAGATCGGCCTCCTCTACCTCTGCATGTACCTCTTCTAGCATTTGAGTAGAAGACAGTTTCTTTTGAAGTTCCTCCTAAAGAAGATGCACCACCATTTCTCTGCTCCTCAGAAATTAAAAGAGCAATCAAATCCTCAAAATTAGGAAATCTTTCACGGACTGAAATGGATGTCCGAAACTGTGCATAATCCTTTCCTAGACCATTCAAGGTCACAAAAACTAAATCATCATCTTCCACTGGCGACCCAATGGAAGCAAGTGCATCTGCAATCTTCTTCACCTTCATGTGGTAGTCATTGATGCTCATACTTTCTCTTTGCACATTGTGCAACTCTTGCTTGAGCTGCATTTTCCTGGCTTGCATATTTGTGCTATACATTTTTGACAAAGTATCCCATACCTCCTCTGGCGTACTTGCATCCTGAATATGCACAATCATAGAGTCTGAAATACTGATAGACAGTCTGTACATAACTTTCCTGGCTCTCTCATGCCACGCTTTGAATGCCTGCATTTGCTGTTGATTGGGAACATCAGGAAGAACTGGTTCTTCTTCATTTCCTGCAACAAATTCCCAATATTCTTTTCCCATAAGGAAATTTGTCATTCTAAACTTCCATGCTTGGAAGTTGTTCTTGTTAAGCTTTTCAGTTACAATCTGTGAAAGAGAATCAGACGCCATTACAGAATACTGCAAAAAATTCTGCCACTACAAAAAACACAGCTTCACCCTCACAAGGGCAAATCTGCAAAACTGGCGAAAGTGGTATTTGACCACACAGTCACTTCCTAGTGACGATTTTGCATAAATAGGAAACAAGGATGATTTTGTAACTCCCAATGTCTCTGCACATAAGCATACGATGAAATTTTTGTGGTAACTTTTCACCAACCTGTAGAACAGTGGTCGCACAGCATAAAATAGGGCCTTTTCTTGAGTGCGTG
Organism: Lygodium microphyllum; assembly: GCF_053477565.2. Taxonomy (NCBI): domain Eukaryota; kingdom Viridiplantae; phylum Streptophyta; class Polypodiopsida; order Schizaeales; family Lygodiaceae; genus Lygodium; species Lygodium microphyllum. The sequence continues at coordinate 41,714,024 of NC_141147.1, read as the reverse complement.
AAGAAAACTTCCGCCTCCAAAACAGGCACCGAAATGGCCTCAAATCAAAAAAACAGGGTCACCGAGGGCTAAATCCCTCACCTGCAGCATATACTGCCCTGTTGCTTCACCGCGAAGGGCGTCTCAACCTGAGACAATGCACTCTTGCAATTTCCAGTTGTGCTACCTGCAGAGATCTGCTCCCAAAACAGAAAATGAAAGCAACACTGCTCCTCTTACCAGAACATCGCAAACTTGGCTTGCTTTCTTGAGCTCCTTACCACGAACAAGGCTCTGATACCATGTCAAGATTGTGGGAGAGAAGGAAGGAGTCTCACTTGTAGCTTTCTTGCTTGCACAATGGGGGAATACACACAACGGTGAGGTTGAAAACAGTTTTCCTCTTCTTAGTTTGTGTAAGCCAAAAAGAACTCTAGTACATAGAAATAGAAGAACCCTATATATGGGTCTCAAACTAAACTCAACTAACTAAGGTGGCATACTAACTGAGCCACGAACTAGAGTAGATAAGGATAGCTGTCATCTAGCTATTATTCATGGGCAGTGTACCAACCGCATCTACAGCTAACAAGTCGGTGACATAAATGCACAACGGTCACCCTGGCATATCACGAGTGGAGCTCGATATCTCAACAACAGCAACAACATACATCAATGTATCAAAGGTTGCAAATAAGGACATAGATGCAATAGAGAGTACAAGCTTTATATCAAGTATATTGTCATCAATAACAAGCTTTCTTACAAGTGCTTTCAATAATGTTGCAAGATTGGGGGAGCGTCATTATTTCTTTGGGAAATGTCATGAGAGGAGGGTTCCATACTATGGTATGGTCGTACATGTGTGGCCAATAAGTTCGTGTAAATTCGAAAGATCGGAGGTGTCGGAAACAAGAATATATGCCCTTAATGGCTTTGGGAAAGGAGCCATAGGCTTTTTATTGGCTATAGACTAAAAGAGTGCAAGAAGTTGTATTATTCTTGAAAAGTGGTGGAAGGATTCTTGGAGGTGTCATTTGCAACCTTATGCAAAAAAGAAATTTTTGATTTAGTCTTTAAAAAGAAAAAAAACCTAACCCAACGTGAGTATGGAGAAAACCTATATAAGACTATGAGAAGGTAGAGTTAAAGACCTTCCCCATTGAGTGCAATTTATGGAGAAGTGAGAGGAGGAAAAAAAAAAAGGTATTATGTGTGAGAGGACAGTTGTAAAGAAACCGTCATTGGTCCACTGCCCAGGCCTCTCAAGAAGAAGAATGATTTCACTTCCTTCTCTCAAGTGGCATTCCAGCGCGTGAGATCCAATCCATGTGAGGACAAACGTTTTTTGCTCGATCAGCAACAGCACCATTAATAGGTGCGCGGCAATAACGAGCTTGTGTCCTAGTGGTCGGCTCATCATCATCAGTCCCCGATCGAGAAGAAGAAGAATGGAGTGTGCCTGTCTGGAGGAGGAGGAGGAACTAGGGCTTCTTGTTCTTCTTCTTCTTCTTCGGAGTCCAGCAGCAGGGGCAAGAAGGCCTTCAGATCACATCAGGCGCGCTGGGAGGACACAGAGCAAGCCACAAGAAAGTGAAAGGATGCTTCGCTCGCACCAACACCCCATAAGGAAATGAAGAGGAAAACATTAACACGCAGACTAATAGTATAGTTCTGCAAGCTATTCAAGCAGAGATGACGATGGTGATGTGAAAAGTTGATCAAGGCTTGCAAGAGCAATAGCAGCAGGAGCGAAACGTTTGTGAAGCCTCTCAAGCGGATTTATCCTCCCGTTCCATGTCGTGTCTGCAGGGGGGAAGGTAGCATCGGTTGTGGGAGCTGCAGCGAGAAGGGCGTCCTGTGCAAAGGAGGTTACCATACCAACAATCGAGTCGATCTTCCTCGCATAATTGGGTCAAAATGGACTGCAATGGAGAGGACCTTTGGTTGGCGCCATTTTGAGGTCATTTCCAAGTAGAAGGAAGGAAAAGATTGGTTCTTACAAATGGTTTCCACTTGTGATGAGAATACAAAATTTTGGGTCAATGCTCGTAATCGTAAGGATAGGGGTGGTGGAGATGGCCGCTGCCGCCCATGCCTCCAACTATGTTGGCACTCCTGGGTCGTCATGCTTTCATCCACGCAGCGATTGCACAAAGTGGAAACCAAAAAGATCAGATAATGTTTTAGCTTTATGAAAATCTTAAAATCTTAAGGTTCAGTTTCATTTCCAAAAAGCTAGTTCATATGCGACACATCAAAGAAAATCAAGCATCCAATGTTCTATTTTTATCTTTTCTCCGAATAAGCAAAGCATTGAGAATCCTACAAGTGGGAGAACTTTAAAGTCAGATCTAATGAGTGGGAGCACTTAAAGAATGATTCTTTGTGGGTTTTCACCTTCTTGGTAATAGAAGTGGTGGAATTTATGTGTTCCTTCTTCATGGAGATGGTGTTCATTCCAACAACAAAGTTGCATGGAGATGAGAAATGATGAGCTTGCAATGCACAATGACTGGATAGTGGCCAGACGGAAAGAGAACACGGCTTCCAAAGACGGGATGACAACCCGTGGATTTTACAAGTATACGCTTAAACTGTTTAACAAAAATAGAATTATTATTTTTAGAAAATTTTTTGAAACGTGTTTTCCTATGCTGAATGGTTATTTGCATTTATGTGGACCTGTTTCTATTTTCTAAAAATAGAAAATAGTTGAAAATGCTTGAAAAAGGTTTAGAAAGGTTACAAATGAATTTTTATAGAATTGTTGATTGAAAAATTATAAGTTATGATATTTTTTCCATAAAGAAAATAATTTTGAAAATTTATCAAATTTTTTTCATAATGTTTAAATATTATTTAGTATATTTAAAAATTTAAAAATAGTTGTTTTTAAGAGAAAAGTAACAGTTTCTATACAAAAATGGATTTTCTATTATTTGATGGTATGAGGAAAAGCTTCAGTATCTAAGTTGAAATTTTTATATTTCATTTTTCTATAAATATTATTTGAGCGATCAAAACAGTTAAGAGTGGAAGGCTATTAGGACTAACTGATAAATTAAAGGAAAATATGGGGATTGAAAATAAACTATGTATGTGTTTACGTTAGAGTGCATAGAGTACATGTTTTTATCCTGATTGGTATTTAGTAAAGAAGAAGAAAGAAAGGATGTTATTCTCGCAAAACAAATTAATTATCTAAACGTTTAAAATCAATGACGAATTGCAATACGGAGAGGGGAAACATTATAAGGAATTAAAATTATGGGTTTATGGTACGTTAGAAAATTTGTTTTGAATGTTTGATATCACTTAAATAAATAAAAAGAATTAATTTTAATTAGTTGGAGAAGAGAAATATAAAAAGGAATTTAAATGGGGATATTCAAATAGATCCAAGGGATCTATACCTTGAAACAAATTTCTTAAAGTTAAACATCAAAACTTCTTGGATAAAGTGCCAGTAGTATGGCAGGAGAAATTTATGAGGAGCCACTCCTGAAAAATAGAGGGAAACTGTAGTTATCTTAGGTTTAGTGTTTTAGTGCCCAATATAAAGACCTATCTTTAAAAGTTTAAAAGCAGTGAAGTGTGAGATTAAGTATGTTTACTGGAGTTTAGATATCTATAGTTGGAATACTATAGAAAAATATCTTAAATATTATAGAAGGCTAAACTAAATTAGTATAATTAGTAGCAAAAATCACCTGTTTAGTGCAACAACTTTTAGGAGTTGGCTTACCGACCTGGTTAAAAGTGGCTTGGTCTTTGGCCAGTCATTTTTTGGTGCGTCTGCCGGGAGCCAAGTGCGCTCGAACAGGTGATCAGGTATTATTCATGAGTGAATACGCAGTCTCTTTTCTAAGGGATTATTTTCCTAATTTACCCCAAGAGTGTCAAAGAAGAGTGCTAGATTGGGCGAGAGACACAGAATATTTTGGCCCTACTAGCAACACACTTTGGGCTAATAGACGCAATAGTGATAAATACAATTAGTGTATCGTACCACTTTGATTGGTATTATCGCAGCTCTTACCGAACCTTTAGAAGAGTGGTTTGGGATGATGTGCTGCCCTAGATACGTGTATCCAGAGGTCTAAAAATTACTTTTGACACAAAAGACGTTAGAGAGGTTGCTGAAATCTTAGGCTTAATCCTCAAGCAAGAAGAAAAGTTGCCATATGGGAAAATAGACCCAGAGTTGCCAACTATTTTGAACCTTCTAAGCGCGCATACAAGCGAAAACCTAATGTTATAGCTTCGAATAAAACAAGCGTAATTTTGGAGTATGACAGTAAGAGCTAGTTTAGTAATTGTGGATGAATTCAGAAGAGAGACGGAGGCAATAAAACGAAGCTAGAGATCAGCGAGCTAGAGAATGAGCGGCGCGACAGGAGGCTTGGTTATTAGAAAGGCTTGAGAGGGTCAACGCATTGCTAAACTTGGGGATAGACGCTGTGTCTAGCTCAAACATAGAATCCTTAGAGCTTGACATATCATTTGATCGAACACCATCAAAGGAAAGTGAAGCAGCTTCATACCAGTGGGATCGAGTGGTTTCAAGCACTGATAGTCCTACTGAGGTAAAGAGTACACAAAGTGAGAGCGTGGAGAGTGAAGCTAATGCCACTATAGGGAGTAACGAATCTACATTTAGTTCGAATTTAGAATCTACTTTTCGGTTAAACTACTTATTTAAAGCACCAAAAGAACCCTTGTGGATAGATCGAGTGACAGATTTGGGATTACGTTCTTTGTTTTGTATTCCCCATCAAAGAGAGCAATCAAGAGCCGTATATGACTTTGGATTAAGATCCTTATTCAGAGAATCCAAGGAAGCCGTGTGATCTGACTCTACTTCAGATTTTGGACTAGGAACACTATTTAAGGAAACAATGGCTCGAAACCCAGTCAGATTAGCTAACTTTATGCAATTTGGGGGATTGTGGAACGAAGATCCCGATGCCCATTCGCAACGATTTGAGGTTACTTGTGTTGACAATGAGATAATAGACGACGACCAAAAGCTTCATATATTTCCTGCAACATTAAAAGATGAGGCAGTGAGGTGGTACGGGAACCTGGATGCTCAACATAAAGGAACCTATGCTGCCCTATCAAGAGCTTTTCTCAAAAAATTTAGGCGACAAGGTTTTCAAGATAGATTGGCTCTTCAATTAGATTATTTGTTCCAAGGAGCAACTGAAAGCGTTGAACATTAAATTGAGCATATGGAGACGATTATTCGAAAGATGAATCCCGCTCCTGATGATCCCACACAAAAACTTAAGTTTATTGATGGGCTTAATCTTGAAGTTCATCAGCATGTTAGTTTACAACGACCAGCTATGCTAGTAGATGCTAAAATGCATGCTAGATGGTGGGAAGAAGTGCAACTTAGTCAACAACGACGGAGGGATCTATTCAAGGAACCTCTGATGGAATACCCTGCCAGCACTTCAGGCGGGTTATCTAAGAATGTGTCTTATGTGACCGTTCCTTTAAATCCATCGGTAACTACAAATTCAAATGTGTCAAGTGTACCTTTAAATCCGTACACTTCGATTCCAGACTATATGATGCAGACAGGAATGCCTTCTATGCCTCAACCTCAATCTCCTCTTGATGAAGCAAAAGTAGCAGATATTATTGCAAAATCCCTAGGAAAATTGAAGGAGGAAATTATGAGTGCAGTACAAGCACCTTTGAGGGAGATTTATTCAGTAACAACACAAGTTCCTAATGCACAACAATCGTCGGGAAATTCAACTTCCAACCCACCTAGATCAAATATATAGTGTGGTAAGTGTCATGTTTATGGCCATGTGGCTACAGAGTGCCCGACACCTTCAAGATTAATATTTGATCATCCACCGTTCTGTACTTTTTGCCGTAAGACAGGGCATTTGGATACCAATTGTTGGCATAAGATAGGGCAAGCGCAACAACAAGCTCATTCAATGCAAACTAATTATAATTATATGGATCATAATAATACAACTTATGAGATTGGACCACCCAATCAACCTTTTAGGCCAGGAGGATTGCCAACTCAGGGTAGACCTCCAGTACCTCGAAACAATTATAATAATGATACCAATCGAGGGAGAAATTCTCCTTTTAGAAGAAACAATGGAAATTTTCGTAATCCAATGGGGCAAGGTGGACAACAGCGGCCGAGGGGACAGTAATTTGTTATCGATGCCAACAAGAAGGTCACATAGCTACATATTGTCCAAATGCACGTAAAAATCAAGACTATACTCCTCTTTGCAGGAAGTGCAATGGTGAAGGACATTATGAGGAGAATTGCCCTAAGAGAGAGGATAACAAAATTATTGACATAGGTAAACAAGCCTTTAATGAACCTTCACCGTCTGCTGAAAATTTAGTTGAAGTAGAAACAATAAGGAAAGATATTGGAGTTAAGTCAAAATTTATACCTTGTAAAGTGACCTTTAAGGCTGACCCTATGATTGGTGTCATTACTAGGGCACAAAAGCAACAACAAAAGGAGCAAGGTTTAGAGGAAGAGAGTCCACAATTAAACAGAGCAGTGAAGGATAAATCTAAGGACATAGATCCTAATGTAGAACTACTTGAATCGGATTCTCCATAGCATTCCTCTGACCACCCATTATTACCTGTGCCTTTAGCAAATCCTAAGATTCAAGTGGGAGTAGCTCCTTTTCCTAAAAGATTGATTCCTCCTAAGGAAGGAAGTAAAGAGCAATCGGAAGTAGGAAATAAGACCTATGATCTTTGGGCTGCATTAGAAGAAATATCATTGACCATTAGCCTTCGGCAATTGCTAGAAATAGCGCCTGTTTGTGGGAAGCAACTTTAGTGTAAATTAGTTCGGCATCGAAGGAAGAGGATTGAGATTAATGCTTCCAAAGTAAGTGAAAATTCTTCTAAACAAAAAACAACTAAGGATGTAAAATAGTAGATTTGTTTGTGGATCCAGGAGCTCCAGTCATCGATACTACTATTAATGGCCACTTGCTGAATGAAGTGCAGTTGGATGGTGGCTCAGCAATTAATTTGATGACAGAACAAGCAATGCAAGAATTAGGGTTGAAGGATCTAGAACCTACTCATATTGTTTTACGGGTGGCTGATCAGAGAAAAGTAACTCCTTTGGGGTTACTTCGAAATGTAAAATCAGTGGTGGCTGGATTAGAATTTTATGTAAACTATTTGGTAGTGCATTCACATACCAATATCTCCTCGTATTCTGTGTTGTTGGGAAGACCCTGGTTATACCAAGCAAGATGCATTCAAGACTGGTATAAAGGTTCAATTGTGATTGGTCCTAGAAATGATAGGGTTAAAATACAAGTTATTTCAAAAGGGTTTTTGAAAGAGTCAAGAGATGAGGTAGTTAGTGAAATGGATGAGAGATCCAACAGTGCATTTTATGATTCGAAAATGGAGAGGATTGATCATGAAGGGCCTTATGCCTGGTTATTTAAAACACAACACCCAGCAAGAGCAGAGAAAGTAGAGGTCAACATAGTACATCAGCCTCACAAGGTAGAACAGATGGGTATTGGTGAATATGCTGTAACGTTTTCATCTGACAATGATTCAGATAGTGATATTACTCACTGGTTGTCTACATCCAAAGATACAACTCTAGACTGCTTAATGCTTTCTGCACAGGAAGCAGAATACTTTAATGATTCGCTTGAAACACCTTTTCAGTTATCCATGGATCAAGAAGAGAATAATCAAGAAAATGCATTTTTTGCATACAGCAGGTCAGAAGATGTTTCTATGGATGAATTAGAGGAGGAAGAGAAGCCTGAGTTAATGACATCTGATGTGGCTGACATCTCAATAACCTCTTCAGAAAGTATGGAAGAAGATGATGTTAATGATAATAATAATAGTATGCCTGAGAGTAGGATCTTAGCAGCTCTTCCTTATGGGGAAAATGCTTTACCCTTTGGATTTAGACAACTGCCAGATAGAGCAAAAGGATTTATTATTACCAACTAGAAAGAAAGAAAAGAGAAAGGAGAAGTAGGCATGGGTGCAAACCCTTACAAAGACCACTATCTCGTGGGGATGAGGATGATGCAGCTTTGACAATAGGTTTTGCAGACTTCTCGTGAACATCATGGTAATTACGTTAGGATTATTAGAGAATTGAATGAGGCATTGGAAGTAGAGCGTGAGGCAGCATTGACTACTGTAAATGAAGCAATGAAGAAGATTATTGAGTTGCAAAAGGAAAGGGAAAAGGATATCTATACCATCCAATGATAGGCATTCTTTCTCAGTGGTGGTATAATTCCTTTCTGCATCACTTAAATTCCGACTCACATAATAAATTGGATGATCCACCTTAGTATCATCTGCTTGGCACAAAACAACCCCTACAGCATATATAGATGCATCGGCATGAATATGGAATTCTTTTGTCCAATTTGGGGCCGCTAATATTGGTCCTTCAATTAACTTTTGTTTAAGAAATTCAAATGCTTTCTGGCACACATCATCCCAAGTAAAAGGAGTATCCTTTCATAGCAGATTTGTCAAAGGTGATGCCACCTTTGCGAAATCTGAAATAAATCTCCGATAATAATTTAGATGTCCTAAAAAACCACGCAATTGCTTAAGATTTGTTGGAGGTGGAAGTGCAGAAATCTTTGTAATTTTAGCTGGATCCATAGCAATGCCCTCCTTAGAAATGATATGTCCCAATAAGGTTCCTTTTGGCACTCCAGAAACACATTTATTAGGGTTCAAGGAGATACCTACGTCGTCACTACGCTCAAAGACTTGCGTTAGTAGCTCAAGCATTTCTGTTCTTCTAAATAAAATTCCTGGATAACCCGCCACTAGTATGGAAGGAGAAATTTATGAGGAGCCGCTTCTGAAAGATGGACGGAAACTGTAGTTATCTTAGGTTTAGTGTTTTAGTGCCCAATATAAAGACCTAACTTTAAACGTTTAAAAGCAGCGAAGTGTGAGATTAAGTATGTTTACTGGAGTTTAGATATCTATAGTTGGAATACTACAGACAAATGTCGTAAATATTATGGAAGGATAAACTAAATTAGTATAATTAGTAGCAAAAATCACATGTTTAGTGCAACAACTTTTAGGAGTTGGCTTGCCGACCTAGTTAAAAGTGGCTTAGTCTTTGGCCAGTCACAGCAGGTCGCCTAAGCTTAGAGTTACAGAGGTGGTCACCAGTGTATTAATAAGGAGGTTACTTAGCTGCTTGCCTTTCTCCTAATTATGTGGTTCTTGGGCAATGGCCCTGACTGGTTTGCTGGCCCAGAGCATTTAGTCTTTGTCTAGACGGCCCTACTTGTGGTTCCATCGGCTCCCTTGATTTTGATCATGGGAGAGAGACTGGCATGCTTATGCTTGAGAGATCATCAATCTCATCTTCTAGTATGGGCTCAGCGTCTTTTAGGTACTCTTGGGCCTCCTTCACCCACTCTTTTACCTTCTTGATGGCTTCGAGTTAGCACTTTGCGTTGGGGTACTCCCCAACCTTAATACTTCATTTTTAAGCCGTTTCGTCTTCCACATCAATAACTTTCCTCCCAATAGGTAGTATTTGGCATGTGGGAGCTCTTGCTCAACCACCAAGACCCACGGACCGCTTATTGCTTCAAGCATTCCAAGCGAGCTCTAATGGCTACCTCTCACATAGCCGACGCGCCTTCAAACCGACGAATGTAGTGAGCTTATCTCAATGCCAAAATGAGTTGCCTCCTCCTTTACACACACCAATAGCTCCACGATCCTTGATCCTAGCTCAAGCACCCTGAAGACTCCTCCATCAAGCTCCATCCACCATAGCCATGCACGCACGAGCAAAGAGAAGAGAAGAGAAGAAGAGAAGTGGAGATGGTGAAGAGCTTCACCCTCTTGATGCCTCACTCCCACACACTCACTCCCTCACACTCTCACACTCCCTCTCTCAAGAGCACACACACAAGCAAAGAGAAGGGAAGAAGAGAGATCTCTTATTAGCCACACACCAAAAAATGAGCTTCCATTCACTTTTTGAACTTTATATACAAGCCATAAAATTCCATGGGCACCCATCCTTTTTACATGACTTTCTGGCAAGGTTATTTCTCCTATTTCCATTTTCTTGCCTCCTGCCTTAAACCTACACCTATCTATTCCTTTACAAATGGCACCTGGCGCTCTTTTACAAGAGTTTTTAGAGTTTTTTGAGGCGCATTCTCTTTAAAATTGTGCTTTCACCTCAGCTTAGTCTTTTAGGGGCCGTCTTTGCACCTTTGCTCTTTTTCTATTCTTTTTCTACTTTTTGCTTCATTTTTCTGTCATCTTGAAATGAGGTTAACATTACCCCCCTTTGAGACGGGTGCCAGTCCCATGGCACTTCGAGGTCTCTCTTGTGGAAGGGTAGATTCTGGGCCAAGGCTGGGAGACTTGTGCGATTGGGAAGCTTCGAGAACGATTTGGGTGGAGAATTAAAGTTGTGTCGAGTGGATGATGGGGGGCCTCCAAAGTTGGTGGTTTGCGGCATCTTGTTATACCTGGGAGGAGAAAGTGCTCGATCTAAGGGGAGTGTCTACCTCGTTGTGCATTGCTCGTGCTGGTGGAGCAGGGAGTTGGGTCTAACCCTAGGTAATCCTAGGTGATGTCCCACACTTGAGAACCCTATTCTTGTAAGGGGAGGTGCGGTGTATATAGCTTAGGGTGACATGTCTAACCATAGGCGCAAGTGTTATCTCCTTAGGTGTGTCCTGCCCTTGGGGTGCCCTAAGTGTAAAGTGGGCAGGTAAAAAGGGCTAGGGGGTTAGGAACGGGACCTGGCCGACTGAGATCACTGGATGTGCCTAACTTGAGGACCCCTAGGTGTAGTGACTGTGAGCTTATGTGCCCATGACTTGTGTGTGATACATTTTTGTTTTTTTAAGGCCTTGCTGAGGCACATGGTTTGGTAGTAGGTAATTGTTAGTCCTCATCCTCAGAAGGTGGTGGTAAAGGAGATTTAATGGAGCGACTCAAAAATTTCTAGCTAGCAGGCCTCGTTCCAAGAAAAGGTGGTTAACACAGCGGGAAGCTGGCTGTGGAAAAGGTGGCAAAACCCAACAGTCCAAAAAGTGGATTCATTAATTGATATCCTCAGGATCCAGTTCCAAAGCTGCCTCCCTTAGTACGTTGTGTCCTGTGCCTTTCTGCAGAGCGTTTGACAGTCCTCTAGCAAACGCCATGTTCCTATCTAACCTCACGTTCGATTTGATGGCTACCTCCCTGGGTATGCGTCTTCAACAACTGACGATGCGATCTTCATCGACACACAATTGAGTGACGCGAGCTTTCATCCTAACCGGATGGGGATGTGAGTATGGGTTGCCCTCTGTAACTATCAATAGAGAGTGAGACAAAGGATGGGGGCGAGTGACCAGTCTTTTCCCTTCAAATCAAATGAGAGGTGAGATGTGTGAATGAAGTGTTGTACGCACGGGTTGGGCCTCTCAATGCACAAAGCACGATTTGTTTCTGTGCACTGCACCATAAGGCTCCCTGGCCTTCCTTCTTGCACCGTATGCCGGCACAGGGCGGGATGCACAGTTGCACCATCAAATGCGCACAAGGCATACAACCTCTGCACAAGTGACCGTGAGGATTACATCAATGGGTTTCAGGAAAGGGCTGCCCTCTGTAACTATCAGCAGAGCGTGAGACAGAGGGTGGGCTAAGCGTGATTGGAGTTTCTTCAATCAATTACCGAGAGGTGAGATTGAGGGACATTACGACCTTTGGCGTAAGGTATGTTCTCTTTTCCCTATGCACCCACGGGGTGGGTTTCTGCCATCATCACAGGACACGTCACCCTGTTCTGTACACTGCACTATAAGGCTCCCTTGCCTTCCTGCTTGCACTTATGCCAGACGGGTTGGACGCACTGATGTACCATCAACTATGCACCCTGGCATACTCCCTCTGTACCATTCCCTTGTCGATTCCTAAACCGGGTGTGCGCTCTGGGTTTTATCATGAGTGATGTCAGTAATGGGGCGAGTGACAGTTCTTTCATTCCATTTGAGTGACTGTGAGTTGAGTGCAATATCCCTCAATTCCTTCAACCAGCTACCTCCCTAGGTGTTGCCGCGTGGTCCCTGCCACATTGGACGTGTGCTGTGAAGATGCCTTGGTACCTCTTGCAGCAGCCGACAACAACACAGGAAGTGCCATCGACAATCAACCTTGATTCTCTACAATATGGGCCAAGTTTTTCTAACCCTACACCTTCTGTTTCTCAGTGACGGTCATGTTTTAAGTGTGGGGACGTTAGCGATTGGTTTGATGAGTGGTCCTAGGTCCCTGTTGCTCGGTTAGCCCTGTCCGTTAAGGTCTTAAGTGTGGGGATGCGTCCCTGCGCGTCTACATTGCATACCCCTCTGCATATGCCTCAACCTGCTCATGCATGTACGCCATGACTTGATTTTACCCTGATGGGTTCCCTTCCCCACCCACCCGTCCACTGTCACCCCTCCCTTGGGGCTGTTCCTCCTCCATTTTTTTTCTTCCTTATTTTGATGTGTTTCCTTGTGAACGTACCCTACGTTCAGCGGACTTCCAATCTGACTTTACAAATCTGTTTGTCCCTTTGAACTGTCCAATTTTCCTTTTTATCCACCCTTGTTCCGCTGCACAGTTTTTGAGTTATCAAATTTTGAAGAATTTTGCGTAAATTGGTCAGTTTTCCATGTGAACGCGCTTTTCTTATTTCGGAATCATGATTTGATGTGGAAACCCTGACCAGCACTTTTCGCCTGACATTTTTCCTTTTTACTCCGTGTCCTTCCGATGCACGGTTTGTCCAATATTAATTTTTGCGGTTTCTCAAGACTTTTTCGTGCGTCTTTTTGACATTTTTCCATGTGAACCTGCCCTGTTTGCATTGGAATTCCAATTTGATTTGACAGTCGTGGCGGCGCACGCCTTCCCCCACCTTTTTCCTTTTTCCTCCACCCTCTTTCGACTTCTGGATTTTTAATTATTAATTTTTAAATGTGTTTTCGGGTGTATTTTTGGTGTTTTTCGCATGTGAACCCCTTCTACTTCCACCGGAACTGCGTTGTAACATGACAACCTTGTGCCACCCCTTCTTGCGGACATTTTTCCTTTTAATTGCATGTCATTCCGGCAAGCGGTTCGTCCAATATTAATTTTCGATTCCATTTTCGGGTCTGTTTTTTGGGCTTTTCCCATGTGAACGCGTCTTATCTCAGTCGGAACCATGTTTTGATGTGATAGGATTGTCGGGCACATGCTTTTGCACATTTTTCCTTTTTCCCACACTTCGTTCCGATGCACGGATCTTCCGATATTAATTTTCGTTTGCATTTTCGGGGCCGTTTTTTGCATTTTTTGCATGTGAACACCCTTGACCCCCCCGGAACCCCCGTTGCACGTTGCCTCTGTCTTCCCCCTGCCGTCTTGCACAATTTTTGTTTTTACGACATTTCGTTTCGATGCCGGGATTGGGCAATATTCATTTTTCCTTGTTTATACATGTTTCGCGCGTGAACACGCCCGTTTTCGATTTTACACGTCTCCACACGCTCCGATTGCGTACGCGTGCCCCGTACCGACATCTAGACACTAGTCCAATCCCGTGACGGCAAATTTTTTTACCCCGCCCCACGCACGTGTGCGGGACGGGGGCACGCCTTTCTTTTATTTACTTTATTTATTATTTTAACAAAGATTTTTTTTTAAATTACAAAAACAAAAACATTTTTTATACCCCTTCCTCCCGCGCCCCTTCCCAACCACCCCCTCTCTCTCTCCTTCTTTGTTCTCCTTCTTTCTTTTCTCTCTCCTCCCCCTCTCTCTCTCTCCCCATACCCTCCATCCATCTCCTTCCTCCTCCTCATCTCCATCCTCCTCCTCCTCATCTCCTTTCTCCTCCTCCTCTTCTCCTCTCTACCTCCTCTCCCCCCGCCTTGGACACTGACGCCGTGCCCCGCTCCCAGACGCTGACGTCGTGCCGCCTGGTCCTGGCCTTCGCCACGCCAGCCTCCCTGGTGTCGCCCGCCTAGCGACTGTGCCCCCCGCCACCAGCGCCGCCTCGCCTGGCCGCCTGCTGGTGCTGCTGACGCCCGCCGCCTCCTCCTCGAGCCGCCCATGCGCTAGGCTGCCACACTCCACTGTTCCGCCGGGCTCCCACCACCCTATCATCCCTACCATTCACATCACCCCCCATTCCCCCCCCACAGGCCCCCATTCTCCCCCCAACACCCACCCACCCCACAACCCCCCACAGGCCCCCATTCCCCCCCCCCCATACCCACCCACCCCACAACCCCCCATAGGCCCCCATTCCCCCCCAATCCCCAACCACCCCACTAAACCCCCTCCCCAGGCACACAAACACACAATTACCCCACTCTAGCTCCCCTTCCCACCCTCTAACACACTCCCCCTCCTTAGCCCCCATTCATATACCCCTTCCCACACACGCAACACCCCCTCCTCAGCCCCTTTTCCCACCCAACCCCCCGAAGCGTAGACCACAACACCATCTTTGAATCAACAACCCAAACAACCATTCCCCCTTCTCGATCCCCTGTCACACGCAAGGTGTGTGCGCGCACGGAGTTATTCGTGCGTGTTCGTGATCGCGGGTTCGTGTGCGCTTAGCAGTCGTTCACGCGCGGCGACGCGCGTTAGCTTGTCCGTGTGGTGGTGTGCACCAGCCAGCTGTTCACACGCAGCTGACACGCAATCCATTCCTGGGTACATATTCCCGAATTTTTAATTTCAAAACCTGAAGAACCTTTAACAATTCAAAACTTCATTAAAAATCAATTAAAATTCAAAAAAATTACAAAAAATTCCTTTAAAAATTTCCAATATTTATGTAGTCAATTGAAATATTTTTCCAAACTAAAAATCTCAGAAAAAAATTTCAGAAAATTATAAAGGAAAAAACTCTTTCAAAAATATATACAAAATGAGCAAAAATTCATTAAAATTGGTAAAAATACCAATTTAATTACAAAAAAATTCTTGAAAATTCCATAAACTTCTTTGCTTATTTTTGGAATATTTTCTAAGTTGAAAATGATGTGCCAATTTATTTCATTATTATTATATGCCTAAATTCATGAAAAATCCTCTTTAATTCCAAACACAAGCTGAAAAATCTGGAAAAATCCAGATATCTTGGTCACACCTGGTGGATTGATGCTGACAATCTTCAACATTTTTATATGTGTTTCATTGTCAAAATTTTGCCACAAAGATCAACAAAAATACGAAAAAACAATATTACAACAAACAAAAACACATAAAAACCACAATACACAATCAACAATACACAACATTTAAAAAATAATTTTTTAAATAAAAAAACAACAGCATATAAGCCATTAGTCATCCAAATAAATTCATATACACTAATCTTGCTATGTCGTGTGTCCAATTATTTTCAGTTCGTGGTTATTCTTTTTGGATTGCTGACCTACATTTTGGGGATTGAGACGTGCGCATTCATTGCATACACATACACCCACTTTCAAGTATTTTTCCTTTTATATTTTTTATTTTTTTGCTATCCCAAAATTCACGCTTAATTTTTAACATGAATCCTAAACACCACCATGGCACGCACGTTCGCGCCAAACACACCTTTTTCTAATTAAAATCAACCCGCCGTTCACTTAGCATGCGCTACGTGCGCTCTAGAGACACCTTAATATTTTTAATAACAATGAACCAGCCGTCACAAAAGCATGCGCTAGCAAAAAAGTGCTCCACATCACCTTAATTTTTAATAAATGAATTTGCATTTAGAGACCTCAGTCTGGTATCGAAGTCCGGGATTCGGATTAATGCACCGCTCCAACCTAATAATTTGTAATTAACATTTTAAGAAGGAACTGTCGTTTTCTTATTAAGGTTTATCACTTAATAAAATATCACTCATTGTTAATAATTTATTCCAATGAACCCTTCATTAAATTAAATCCCCCTCACTGCACTTATTTCCCCTTTTTAATGAACTCGCTTCGTGGGATGGGCGTGTACAAATCTATTAGTTGCCACTGATGGTTAAGTTATGGTTCAATCTTGATGACCATTCTTTTTGGTAGTCTGATTTGTCCATGTGTTACGGTTAAGGGTACGGAGTGTAGTTTTTTTCTTTATTACCTGATACGGGGTTTTAGGTGTTTGCATGTTGCATAGCATGAAGCTTTCGGTCTCATATGTGTAGAGGTCATGTCAAATTTTTTTCTCGTCACGTTTTACCACCTTGGTTGATATCTTATCCTTGGTTTTCGTCTATTGTTTTGCAGGCATTATCTTTGTTTGTCTATGTTTGTGGTGTGTGTGTGTAACCATCTGAATGGCACCCTCTCGTACTCCTCCCCCGATCCAGTATGTTCCTTTGGCTTTACATGATTATTCTTTGTTACTGGATTCGGACGTTGTCGCTAAAGCGGGCTTGTCCAAGTTCGTGAACCTTTCTTTCCCACTGGTTCCAGATGATCCTACCATTTGTGACGAGTTTTTAACCTCTTACAGTAAGAGGTCTTGTCCAGTCCGTGGCACTACTGTTCTTCTGATACGGAAGAGTCTAGGCAAGGCTCTTGGTCTGCCATATCGTGAGGAGTCTGTCCCTGCTGCCAGACAGTTGTTCGCCAATGACGATATTTTGAAGCTGTTGCAGAAGCAGACTCAAGATGTTCTTGATCCAAAGAAGGTCATTAACACGTCAGGAGTCAGTGTCTCCATTATTTCCAATCCCCTATGGAAATAGCTATGCCAATTCCTTCAGGACAGGTTCATGCCTGCAAAACCCCCATCTCATTATCTTTCCAAGGAGTTGTTTACAGCTTCACAAATGATTTTGAAAGGCATAACTATTGATTGGAGTACCTACCTCCTCTCCAAGATGGATCACCACTTTATCCGAGCTACTCAAGGAAATGTAACTAATGTTACATTTGGGTCCTTCCTCTATGTCTTTTTGCTACATGATTCCCCTGCAAAGGAAGTTCCTTTACCTCCAATTGATCCTCCAAAAGTTCCTCCTCCGTCTCATAATGAAGATGATGATGTGATAATTGAGGATGATGATTCTCCTCCTCTCCTTGTCATTCAGAGAAAACGCCTCAAGAGGGTGGCTGAGTTAGTGCCTATTCCTCCTCCAGTTCCAGTGACAGTTCCTGCCCAGTCTTGCAGCACCTTGCCTGCATTCCTTCAAACGCCAAATCTTTTCAGAGCCCATAGAGACGGGATGCTAGAACTTACTATTCCTTATGTACACCACCTGGTAACAGGAGATGCTATTCCATTCCTGTGCAAGGATATCCAAAGTTCTATTGAACTTTCGATGACTGCATGTATCCAGCAATTATATTCTTCATTTTATAATGAAGTTCAGCGGTCTAAGGAGGAACTGAATAAGACCAATACTGAGTTAGCCTCTGCTCAGGAGAAATTCTCTGACCTTTGTACACAAATGGAGCAACAGAGTAAGCTCATGGATACTCAGAAAGCTGAAATCTCTAAGTTGAAAGCTGAGTTGGTAGAAGCTAGGTCTCAAGTGGTTGTTGTAACAGAGGAGAGGGATAAGTTGCAGAAGGAGAGTCAAGAGATGAAGGAGGTGATAGTTGCCCAAGTAGAGAAGTTTAAATCCACCACAGCTATCTTAGACCAGAGCAATGCTCAAATCCAGCAACTCAAAGATCAGTTGGCTCAGTCTCGGTCTTATACACAGAGTCCTGTGTAACCAGTTTCTCTTTTATCCCCTGTAGAATTGGCAGCTCTTCAGATAGGCTACATTATGTCCCTTATTTCAGGCCAAGGTGGAAAGATTGCAATCTCGCATGGATTTATTATGGTCTTCTTTTGAGTAGTATCAAGAATATGTTCCACCAGATCATTCCTTTTTTGTCCATTATCAACAACAGAAGTTGGCCTTCTATATAAAACTTTCCACGATGGATTTACCTATTCTAGAGGATGGATGGAGTGGGACCTGGTCATCTGATTTGCTGATAGAAGTAGTGAGGATGGTTTTTGAAGACTCTATCACTCTAGATACGATGCTTTTGTCCTATATGTATTTGAGGGGTGATTTACTGATTCCAGGTGATGAAGATCTAGCTTGGTATGTTGGGGATGTGGTATTGCAAGCTTCTTTGTATGTCCGAAATTTGGAGTTGAGGATTGATGAGATGTTCTAGGGATATTCTTCAAAGGTGGCTGAGTGTCCTGAGTTTTCATGGCACACTATGGTTGATGCTGTCATTTTGAATCACCGTCAGGTTAAAGCTTCAGCTCATGCCCAGAACATTAACCAATTGAGGGTGGATCTTTTAGCCTATCTCTCCAACCAACCCCCATTTGATACTTCTTTCTTTGAAGCCTATCATCGTAGATCAGCTTTACCATGCCTAACTCATTATCAACAAATGGCTCATAGGTATGATGCTTATATTTTCCTTTTTCAATCTAACCCAAAGGTCATTTTACCCCTTCTTTTCTAACCTCAAGGATCTCCTCAAATTCCTATATTTACCCATTGTTCTTTTATTGAAGATCGAGTTTTTCTACCTCTTGATCCTCGTCCTTCTCCATCCCCTGACATTCTATCAACTTTTCCTGCTTATCTTTTAACACCTTTCTTAACCGAATCTCCTCAATTTTCAGCAAATCCATCTTTAATCCATTCTTCATTTTATGATTTTACCTATCCATCGATTCATCCTCTTTCATTAGTCCCTCTTCCGTCTCCTAACACTTCTCTTCCTAATCCTCCTTAGTTGGTTAGTGGGTATCCAGGTTTTGATCGGAAGATTCTTCGAAGAAGAGGCTAGAGTTCAAATGATTACCTTACTAGACCTCAAATCAATTGGCCATTGATCCCAGGAGAATGGATAAGTGCTAGTCAGGCTTATCAAAATTATTTGCATTTTGCTCAGTAATATTCTCAGTCTATAGATCCTTCTGTGCGCTTAACTGCTCATTTTACTTGGTACATGGCGTATATGCATAGGCATTCCCATAATGATTCAAAACCTATTCCAAAGTTGTGCATGAATATCAATGTGAGCATTGATTCCCAGCAACTGGATGTCTTGTACTTTCATGCCCTCTGTTTGCCTAGCAGATATCTTGTCTTATTGGAAAGGATGTGCTGCCTTCAATTCTTTCAGAATCCTCCCAAGACATTTGTAGATGAATCCTTGTCCATGGATCGCTTTCGAAATCACCAAGCTTTTAAAAGGGATCATCTCCATTGATACCTTTGCAATGTATTGTGGATGATTTTTAATGACAAATCTCTCTTTTTGGAGGAGTCCTTCAGATGGTTGTGTTGTGTGTAGTGTTTGTGTTGTGGGTTAATTTATGTGATAAGATCATGGTGGTTGCCTATTGGATTTGCTTTCGTGCGAGCTACATTTTTGGAGAATTTCGGTGATGGTGTTGCTGGTTGGATAGTTGAAGATGCTGATGCAGAAGAAGAAACCTCTTGTATCCTTTACAAGTTTGTTGTGATTTCCAGTATGATAAGAAGTGTTAATGTATAAAGGGTTTTCCTTTCGTTGTATTCTTTATATCAGATACATGTTATAAGTTGGGGTCGTGGTTGGATGGACTGTTTTTGAAGATTTATTGAAGATCAAAGTTGAGCTCTTGAATGAACTTGTATTCCCTTTTTCCTGGGTCACGAGGACGCTTCCTTATTAAGTGTGGGGATATGTTGAGTGTTGAAATGATCTATTTTTTGGCTGATTTTGTTGTTTTTGAGAGCTGAATGGTTGATTTTATGAGATGATTGATTGGTTTGGAAGTGGTTTGAGAGTGTTTTGGATAGGTTGGAATGGTTTTATTAAGCTCATGATGTTTATTAGTAGAGATGTGAAGTTCTGTTGATGTTTTGATATGTTTTGTTTGGTCCTGATAGCTTATGTTGAGCTTCTGTTTTGTTCTATTTTCTCTCTGTATGGAAGGATGGAGTATTGATTGATAGGGTTTGAGATTGTTTGAAAGCTTATTGAGTGATTTTTGATGGTTTGGAATGGTTTTGGTATGAGTTATGTGGTTCTGATGCTTTCTGTTGACCTTCTGTAACTCTCTGTTGAGCTTTTGTATGCCTCTATATGTGTTCTGTTGGATGAGAGTGTAGCTTGGGAAAGATTTCTAGTCTTGGAAAGAGGTGAATACAAGTGCAAAAGAGCTAAAAGAAGTCAAAGAAGTAGCTGCTGAAGACTCAAGTAAAGACTAGAGTGAAGTGCTAGTGGTGAGCTATGAGGAGTCACTGTAGTGGCTCTGGTGCCTCTTCATATCAGACATACATTTTGGGAGGTGCATCCACGACCTAAGAAGGATTATTGAGGGTTATTGTGAGAGTATTATAGTGAGGATATGATGTACTATTGATGGAGAGAGAGAGAGAGAGTCAGAGATAGTCAAATCTATCAAAACAGTGTGACTGTATATGAGAGATTGAGAGAGAGAATATGAAGATATTGAAGATGAATAATGTGATTGATTTCCATTCAAAGATGGTGTATTCCACTGTGTTCTTTGTTCTATTGATGGATTTTGTGAAGATGTTGGAGAATATGGTTTATTCTATCAAATCCGTGGGAGATCTATATGATGCTGCATGAAGATTTGTTGTGCCTGGTGTTATTTTCTTCATTGTGATCATATAAAACCTAATAAAATCTTGTTGATGTTACAAGATAGATTTTCTTGCAAGAGAATTCCCTTTTCCTTGGTGTTCCTCTTGGGGCTCTAGGTTCTAAAAATTCTAATATAGTTTACCATTATTATCGCAAAACATGTCATAATGCAACCAACTATTATGCTAAGAAGGATGATATTTGCAGTGGTAAATTACAGCAAGGAAACTATGCATTGTCTTCACAATAGAATAAATATAAAAATGAGCGTCTTTTTGTTATGCAGCATATGATAAATGCAGTTACAGGAAAGGGGACACATGATGATGTATGGTATGTCGATTCAGGTGCATCTAATCATATGACCACTCATGTTGAATGGTTTGGAGAGATGCATGACTTACAAAATTGGAGAGATGCCACCCAATTTCACACATTAGAAAGCTTCCCTTATTATTGTATGATGACCAGACAAAGAGTCTGACAGATGTATTACATGTGCCATCAATCACAAAGAATCTAGTGTCTGTTGGCCAAATGGTAGAGCAGGGGTTGCAAGTTTGATTTAATGCAAAAGGTTATTTTGTAGAAGACTTTAATGATAAGTGCAATTTTGTCACAAAAGAAAGTAGAGTTGGCCGCATGTTCACTTTAGATGCTGAAATTTCTGCAACGGATGCTGCTATGTATACCAAAGGAAAAGGAGTAGTTGTAGATATTGAAATATGGCATAAATGTATTGGGCATGCAAATGTGCAAAGGCTGGAATTAATGCAGTCGAGAGGACTGGTTACAAGGTTGCCTTCATTTAGAGTTGCAGAATTGCATAAAGTCTGTGAAGTATGCCAGTTTGGTAAGTAGGCAAGGCAACCCTTCTCGCATGACAAAGAAGTCGGTAGAAAAATACTTGATGTAGTTCATACAAATCTTTGGGGGCCTACACAGAATGTAGCTCTTGGTGGCAGCAAATACTTTGTTACATTTATTCATGACTGTTCAAGGAAGTCATGGGTATACTTCATGAGGAAAAAGAGTGATATGTTTGAGCACTTCAAATCTTTTAAGGTAGCTATTGAAACAGAAACAGGCTTAAAAGTGAAGTACTTGAGATCAGATGGAGGGGGAGAGTACCTCTCTAATGAGTTTAGTGGTTTCTTGAGGACTCATGTGATAAAGAGAAAATTTAATTGCAGGTATATCCCACAGCAAAATGGGATTGCAGAAAGAAAAAATAGGCATATTGTAGAAGTCCCACAGGCATTAATGGCTGAAAAGAATATGCCCAAACATTTTTGATCTGAGACTATCCATATTGCTATCTATATTATGAACAGAACCCCCACAGCTGTAGTTCATGGGATGAATCCTAAAGAATGCTTTACTACAAGAAGCCCAATGTATTGCACTTGAAGGTATTTGGATGTGTTGCATATGTTCATGTGCCAGGTGAGCTATGGAAGAAGCTTGATCCAAAGGCAAAAAAATATATTTTTATTGGATACTCTTTAGAGTAGAAAGGGTATAGCTATTATAACCCTGTCACATGTGAGTTCAGAGTGAGCAGGGATGTTATCTTTGATAAGATGGGGAGCTGGTATGCACCAAATGGTAATGTATTAGATGATGATAATGATCAAGACAACTATGTGCAGAAAGAAAAACAAGAATCACAGAGCCTTAGTGGACCAGAAACATCATCGGGTACTATACCTACAGTGAGCCCTTGGTCTGGGAGACTAAAGAGTAGCCCCACATCTTCAGGTGGATCTATAAGTGTTGCAGGGAAGGAAAAAGGAAAGAAGAAAGTACTGGATTGTAATGATGCATTTACCAGTCATTTGGAATTTAACAAAGATTCTAGTGGTTCAGAGAGTTTGGATGCTGAGCTTGGTATTCCTTCAAACAAGACACTAGGTGTACAGAGAGCTCATAGTAATGTAAAGGCTCCATTGAGTGATCCGATGGTACGCAGATCTAGAAGGGTCAGATATCCTATTAAAAGATTTGGTTTTGAAGGTTATGCATCTCACCATTATGCTTATATGGTGAAACTAGTTGAGGATGTTGAGCCCACTTGTTTTGAGGATGATGTTGGT
The DNA here is from genome assembly GCF_053477565.2 of Lygodium microphyllum. Taxonomy (NCBI): domain Eukaryota; kingdom Viridiplantae; phylum Streptophyta; class Polypodiopsida; order Schizaeales; family Lygodiaceae; genus Lygodium; species Lygodium microphyllum. Next base: position 41,691,286 of record NC_141147.1, on the reverse strand, counting down.
CATGCTCATTGGGATGCAGCACAATGGATGAGGAGATGGCTACATTAGAAGCCAATAAGACTTGGGATTTGGTACCCTTACCTAAGGGTAAGAAAGATATTGGTTATAAGTGGGTTTACAAAGTCAAGCATAATGCAGAGGGTTCAGTTAGTAGGTATAAAGCTAGGCTGGTTGCAAAAGGCTATGCTCAAACATATGGCATAGATTATGAAGAGACATTTAGTCCAGTTACTAAGATGGCAACTGTTAGATATGTGCCAAAGATTGGATTTTGCAGCAAATGGATGTTAATAATGCCTTCTTGCATGGTAAATTGCAAGACGAAGTGTGTATGGAGTAGCCAACATGTTATGAGGATTTAGAGCATCCCACATATGTGTGCAAGTTAAAGAAGACACTCTATGGGCTGAAGCAAGCACCTAGCGCATGGTCTGACAAGATTGGAGAGTATCTTGTCAATATTGGATTTTGTATTTTTCATGCTGATCACTCACTTTATGTAAGGGGGATGCATGTTTGGTCATCATAGTTATCTATGTGGATGACTTGATTATTACGGGTGATAGTGACAATGGGATTGTTGAAGTTAAGGACTTCTTGAAGAAGAAGTTTGAGATGAAAGATTTGGGTGAGTTGAGATACTTTCTTGGTATTGAGGAGATCAAATGTGATGATGGTATATGGCTATCCCAAAGGTAGTATGGCTTAGATATGTTATCCAAGTATGCTATGACATCATGTAAGCCTCTTTCAGTACCATTAGAGCAAAATGTGAAGTTGAGTGCCGATGTTGGGGATGAGATAGAAGACCCTAGTATGTTCAGGAGGATAGTAGGGAGTTTGATTTACATGACTATCACAAGGCTAGACTTGAGCTACACTCTTAGCCTTGTCAGTCAGTTTATGCAGATGCCTAGAAAGCCTCATTTGGATACAGTTAGATGTATATTGAGGTATGTGAAGTCCACTTTACATTATGGACTTTTTTTATGAGGCAAGTAAGGACATACAGATCTTTGGATACACAGATGCAGATTGGGCTAGTAGCAGGTTAGACAGAAGATCTACTAGTGGATTCATGTTTTCTCTTGGTAGTGCAACAATTACATGGAGCAGTAGAAAGCAATCTATAGTTGCTCTATCGAGTACAGAGGCTGAGTATAGAGGTGCTGCTATGGTAGCATGTGAGGTGGTATGGCTGCAAAAGTTATTAGGTGATTTGGGCTTGCAGGGAGATGATCTAGTTTTCATTCATTGTGACAACATGAGCAGCATACAACTAGCTAGGAATCCAGTATTCCATGCTAGGACATAACACATTTTGGTGCACTACCACTTTGTCAGAGAGAAGGTACTTGCAGGAGAGATTGACTTGGTATATGTCAGCACACAGGATCAGATAGCTGACATTTTCACAAAGGCATTGGGTGCAAAGAAGCTTCGAAAGTTCCGAAGCTTACTTGGAATTGCAAAGATAGAGTTGAGCTTGAGGGGGAGTGTTGAGATGGCAAGCTCAACACGTGTGGACATTGATGATGGACCGCTATCGTGCCGCTATGTGCACACCATGTGAAAATCTCTAAAGTGCGGCTTTCTTATTGATCGTGCACACCATGTGAAAAACTCTAAAGTGCAGCTTTCTTATTGATCTAGAGAGCCAATGCCATTTTAGACATTAGTGTTAGTGTCCATGGTTCAAACATATTAGTTTTTTGGACAAGTGTAGCCAATTTATGATTATTTAGATATTATCTCTTGTAAAAATTTAAAAACTATAGATAACTTCTAGATTAGGATGACATGCAAAAGAAAGCATGTAGCTTTCAGCCATTTGTGAGGATTTTATGTGAAAAGAGAGATGAAAGAAATCGTACGCGTCGTGATCGTTGTTTTCACGTAATGAACAGCACTCCGAAGTGGGAGATGGAGTGATTTGGCAGAACTCTGGTCAGGTGTGCTGGTATTTTACCCCCCTTTTAGAGCCAATGGAAGCATCAGATTGGCGGTCGGAGTAGCGTAGAGGAAGGTATTATTTTGTGTATGTTTTGTGTACAAGAGATTTGTCTTCTCATAATGGAGAAATAAACTGATAGGCTTCAATTTTGTGAGTATTATTCTACGTCTTCTATTTCTTTCTGCGAGTATTATTTCATATCTTCTCTTTCTTTCAACCCCTTCTCTTCCATGTACTCCACTCCTTGAATTTCCCTTCACCCTGTTGTCTCTTACCCCCGCGGTAGACTTTCGATCGCAAACGCCCTGACAATGGTGAACTCAACGTGAAAGTCGATAGCATAGGTGTGCAAAGACGGGAGATTCTATAGCTTCAAGTGGTGGTGATGCTTTGCAACAAATGATTGCTTTGTTGCAGCAGCAACAACAACAATTGTTGTTAAAACAATAGATGCAAGCTCGGTAGGAAGTAGAAAGAATTGATTCCTTAACCGTGAATGCATTGCATGCAGTGGGACAAGAATTGAAGCAATTTAAAGGTCAAAATGTTTCAGCCTTCATCCGGTTGTATGAAGAAAAGATGTTGTTTCATGGGGTGCCGCAATATGGATGGAGTCGGTATTTCTCCCGTTTGACCGTGCATGCTTTGCATTATCGAATTGATGAGTTATATAGAAGAGATTCTGATTGGGCAGCTTTTAAGAAAGCTTTGAGAGAAGAGTTTTTCTTGGAAGATGGAGGATTGGTAACAAAAAAGACATTTATAGATTGGATTGAAAATCTCAATAAAGGGTTGGTTGCACATATTTTCTCCATGAATTTGAAATTCGGTATGTGCAATTGGATGCCGATGAGCAACAATCGTTGGAGAGTTAGAAAACTGATTTATTTCTAAAGGCTACAAATCCGATCTTACAGGAGAAGGTGACTAATCGTTTAGAAGATGCCTCTTCTGAAACAGAGCTGAAATTAGATTGGGCTAATGTAACTAAAGTAGTGCATATGTTGGTAAAGAGAGAGCGGATGAAATTAAGATGGGGTACATGCACCACAACTGCTAGTGCCCAGAAGGGGGCTGAAATTGCAGCCAAGGCGCCTGTAGCTATGGCGGAACAACCGGCTATATATGTTGGTCTAGCTCTTAAAGGTGATGCTTTGGATGAATTAATCAAAGGCATGCGTGATTTGAGGCTGAATTTGTTAGAGATCTATGCAAAGGTTGAAAAGCTGAATGCCAAGGTAGAAGAGAAGGCTCAGACAACAGTTCAAAGACCGTACAAAGAAGGATACAAGAGGAGATGCATTTGGTGTGACAGTTTACAAGACTTTATGACAATAGGGATTGAGTATGTAGCTGTTGTTACTACAAGTACAACTGTTGTAATAGGGATTTCAAAAGTAAGGAAAGAGCTTATAGCCATGGAGAAGAAATGGGTAGTAGAGAGAAAGCATCATCACTGTTATGCTTCAGTGAGAACACAATTTTTGAAAGAGTTATATGAGGATGATTGGCTGAATATAGGTCAATATCTCAGCCTCATGACAAAGAAGGTTGAATGGTTTGAAGCTGAATTCAAAAGGATTAAAAGAAAAGCTTATGGGTTTTTCTTAAAAGATGGATGTTTATGGAAGCATGCAAAGAAAAAGAGAGGAGCTCTAGTACGTGTTTTGGGAGATAGGGCTTCTCAACAATAGGTGATGCAGGAGTTTCATGAAAGCTTATGGGCTGGACATAGAGGAGTTTGGGGCACATTTGCCAAGATCAAAGAGAAGTATTGGTGGAAAAACATATATAAAGATGTGGAACATTTTGTGGAATCATGCAATGTCTGTCAGATGTATTCCATGGTAAAGCATAGAGATGGGTTGCAACCGACCTATCCATTGTCTATGCATTACAAATGGGTAGTTGATTTGGTTACCATGCCTACAAGTTTATGGAATATAAGATATCTTGTGTTTGCACGAGAAGACTTGACAAATCAAGTGGAAGGTCGAGCTCTTAGTACAAAGACTACTCAAGTAGTTTGCAGGTTCTTATTGGAAGAAGTCTTTTGCAGGTATGGTTGTGTTGGTAAAGTGGTTTGTTGATAGAGGAGAATTGGATGTGGATGAGGCTCGTGACTTCTTTTCATGATTGGGTATCAAGCTAGCTTTAACTTCAACCTACAATCCTGAAGTAAATGGAAAAAGTGAAAGAGGTCATCAGCCTATCATTAAGGCATTAGCAAAGTCATGCAAGGGCAGGATGAAAGAATGGCCAAGAATGTTACCTTTGCTTTGTGGGCTGATAGGACCACTCATAATGCAGTTGCAGGGTATATGACTGCTAAATTAATGTATGGACAACATCCAATCATACCTATTGAGGAGAGTATTACTACTTGAAGTGTTCTACCATGGGAAGAGGGTTTGAATAGAGAAGAGTTGTTGGTCCTATGCATTAGACAATTAGAAAGAAGGCCTCAAGATATTGAGACAGCCATGAAAAAGTTGAAGACTGCAAGGATCAAGAACAAGAAGAGGTTTGACAAGTGACACAGACTTCGACCATGAGCTATACAAGAAGGAGACTGGGTTCTAGTTTATGACAATAGCTTAGAAAATCAACATAGTGCCAGTCAAAAGATGAAAAAGCAGTGGTTTGGTCCATATGTGGTAAGGTTTTTTTTCGACAATGCTACCTATGCATTAAATGAGATGGATGGCACAACTCTAAGGATTCTAGTGGTTGGAAAATGTATCAAACTTTTTAAACGTAGGAAGTCTTCGGCATATGAGTTGAAGGAGCTGGATACTCAGCATGAACATGAGAATATAGAAGAAGAAGAGATAGAAGATGAAGACATTGACATGGTAGAGGATACTTCTTCTGACACTGCGGATCCATAAGACTTTGGCACATGCCAGAGGATGTGCAAGCTAGGAGGCAGTGGATGTCATGCTGCTACTCACACACCATGTGAAAAACTCTAAAGTGTGGCTTTCTTATTGATCTAGAGAGCCAATGCCATTTTAGACATTAGTGTTAGTGTCCATGGTTTGAACATATTAGTTTTTTGGACAAGTGTAGCCAATTTATGATTATTTAGATATTATCTCTTGTAAAAATCCTAAAATTGTAGACAACTTCTAGATTAGGATGACATGAAAAAGAAAGCATGTAGCTTTTAGCCATCTGTGAGGATTTTATGTAAAAAGAGAGATGGACGAAATCGTGTGTGTCACGATCGCTATTTTCAGGCAGTGAACAGCACTCCGAAGTGGGAGATGAAGAAGGAGTGATCTGGCAGAATTTTGGACAGGTGTGTTGTTATTTTACCCCCCTTTCAAAGCCAATGGAAGCATCCAATTGGCGGTCCGAGTAGCATAGAGGAAGCTATTATTTTGTATACGTTTTTGTATAGAAGAGATTTGTCTTCTCATAATGGAGAAATAAACTGATAGGCTTCAATTCTGTGAGTATTATTCTACGTTGTCTATTTCTTTCTGCTAATATTCTTTCATATCTTCTCTTTCTTTCAACCCCTTCTCTTTCGTATGCTCCACTCCTTGAATCTCCCTTCACCCTGCTGTCTCTTACCCCCGTGGTAGACTTTCAACTGCAAACGCCCCGACACCACCTGGCTAAATGAGTCCACATGTATACACTTAGCACGTTGGTGGTCATTATGATATTCACATGGCCACTAACTTAGCACTTATTATATTTAGTTTGTTACACCTACCTACAACTGGCAAAGATATAATGCTAGTTGATTAGTGTAGTCGGTTATGCACTGTTTGACTTAGACGGCCACTTTTCTTTATGTTGTATCTTATCTATACTTTGTGTACATTGTCTAGTGTGTAAAAGAAAAAGAAGAAATCAGCAAAAAAACGTTTTGGCCTCCATCTCTCTTCTTGTGTTATTGAGTGAGCTTCTTGCATGCGACTGATAAAAGAACACAGTTAGGATTAGGGTAACTCGGATAATGAATATTGTACAAGATAACCGTGTCTCCAAAACCAAGGCAAAGAGTATAAGAGAATGTGTTGTACTCTAATGGATCCCGAAATGCAATAGATGGCCTCTATGAATGTCTGGCAATAGCAAACGCAGCAGTACGGAGCTGGATTGGTGAGACAAACAAGCAACAAATAGTAGAGTTCTATTAGGAGAAGTGCAGGCAACCACTGCAGCACCAAAATGCAACAATGGATGATGATGTAGCAATTGTACTGCAAGGTACAAAAAAAAAAACACAAGCTCACCCTTCCATATTTTTTGTCGGGGTTGTACGTTCTCAAAAATTCTACACACTTCGTATGGTCAGGTTCCTATGCGAACTTCTCTAGGTACTTGTAGAGGTTACACTATTCCACTATTCTTATTGCGACCTACTCTTTGCCTACCACCTTCTCAAGGTTGTGAGTGCTGCGGAATTTCAGCTGACTAGAAGCTCAATTTTCTAGGCTGATGCCATACTGTGTTCTCTCCTCCTCCATGAAAGGGAGGTGAGTGCGATCTTGCTGTGACATCTTTCGTTCCTGTCATGAACCATCATTCCCATTAGTGCTTGCAAAAGAGTTTTTTGCTAAAAAGAAAGGCTTCATGTTTGTTGAATGAAAACATTTAAGCTCCAACATAAACTTTTCTTTCAGACTTTTCCACCCTTTAATTCAACTTTTTCGTGACATTTTTCCTCACTCGCAAACTAATATGTTTCTTTTCTTCCTGCATTTAAATGTCAACTAAGGTTTTCATAGTGGTGTGGCTTTTCCTCACGTGTTTATGCGTCTGCTTGATTTTGATTAGTTCCAATTTGACTCACCCACCTTATCTTATCCCCTCCCCTTTCGGATTTGGGGAGAATGCTTCCTAGGATTGAAAGCTAGAAAGCCCAAGGCTGCCAGCTTATGGTCGAGTGTTTACCTTTGCATTAGCTAAGCATAAAAGTTTGGATTTTACTCCAGCTGAGCATCGCAGTCCAGATTGAAGGGTCGGGTACCTACATGTGTGATGTAAGTAAGGACATCTGTCAGGATGTCACTGGAATCAATGCAACTAGCAATATGTAACTTTTCCTTTGTCAAGAGGCGATCAAGGTAAGGATGTCCTTTGATGTGCTCTTTTAGGGATCGGTCACATGAATAGTGGTTAACACCCTATATGAGGTTGGAGCGACATAAGTTGGGTTGTATTCTGATGTCTTGATAGCTCGTCATTGCTCAAAGTTGGTCATTATTTGGCATCCCTTGAGTTCCCATTGCAATCAAAGGGTGTACTAGCTCCTTAAGAATGGGGATTCGGTTTCAGCAAGCCTCTTTAACTCCTCTAATTCTTGATCAATGATAGCCAAAGAGGCTCGCTTATCATATGATGTGATGAGCTGCTGTTTGATGGCTTGCTCTATAGATATCTCAATGCAGAGAAACTCTATAGCTAAGTGGGGTGCTTTGAGAATGCAAATTCCAGTGTGTCCCATGAACAAGGCATTGTACAAATTTCTATCACAAAGGGCTCTTGCAAGAGGTCCAAGTCCAAGCGATCGTAACTCAAAGCCATCGACATGAATGTAGCATCTAAGCATTTGTGGCAAGAAATGACATCATTCCTTGTGTCTTTGGCTAGATTCGTGGCCAATGACAAGAATTATTTCCGCTCATAGGAGGGTCTAAGGCCTATGGGTGGTTGAGGCTTGATAGAACTAGAGAGTTGGGGGCAGCAAATAGTTGCAGGCTCGGTTGTTCCTGAGATTGCGGTTGGGTTGCTTGCCCGGCGGGCTTAGATGACTGGACTGCGATTGGGACATCCCTACTTGGGGGTGTGGCCTCCTGAGTCTTGATTAAGTTGTGTGAGACTGGTTCAGGAATAGAGGTTGAAGTTTGGGCCGATAGACTTGGTCAGTCTGCATGTGCATAATCAATTGCGAGTCAATGTGCTTGGTGACTCGATTCTTTTGCGGCGTTAGGCCTTGACCCGTTGCATGGTGGGGTACGGTTACGCGTGGGGGTGGTGCTTGATTAGTGCTCTTATGGCTGCTTTAGACTCATGGATCCATATCTAGGCATTACCCTCATAATAACTTTGTGCTTGCAATAGGGTCTTAGGAACCCATCGTAGCTTGACCCGTCGTTGTTTGTAGCTATGTTTTGGCCTTCTAGGTTTTGAGGTTGTGTTGTTAGCCTTGCCAAGGCATGGCCGATTGCTTTTGGGTGGTAGTTTTTGATGTTTAGGCACCCACCTTAAGTAATGTTCATGGGCATTGACCTTGGTTTCAGTCGATTGTGAGCATAGAGGCTTGGGAGGGTATAACAAATCACAACCCTCCTCCTTGGACTTGGCTGAATGCATGTTTACTAGTGGCATTGTGGGTCTGGTGAGAGTCGCGAGCCCTTGCTGAAAGTCATCACTATGCATACATTGCCAATGACTAAGTGGATACATTGCGACTCATAATCGACATTGCAGTAAGCTTGCTTTTTAAAGGTTTGACCCAATAGAGATTCAGTGCCTGCATTTTCAGTGTTTTAGAACGCATAAAATGTCATTGGTATGCTTGCAGACTCGATAGGAACAGTGGCCCTACATTTCCCTAGAAGTGCATGTGAGGGTCCCCCATATGGGCTCACTTTGGCAGTAGTGGACTGTAGTTGTGGTTTGCCAGTATGGGTCCAATGATTGTGGGTTAAGACATTGAAGTTTGCTCCCTCATCGACTAAGGCATTGATAGTGCATGTTTTCTTGGCAGTGATTATGATGCGGAGGTAGGCAGGTTCTACGATTTCCTCATTTTCCTCATTAATCTCCATGATTGTGGCTACCCATACTTTGACCGGTGGTTCTAAGATAGGTGGTTCTTGCAAAGGGTGCGTGGGGGGATACTTCTTCATGCGACTGCCATTGAAGAAGCCTACACCCTCACCTTCCAAAGTCTTGAGTTTGACATTACTGGTTTGGCTAATGACATGAACCTTGAAGGGCCCTAGACCTTTAAACTTCATTTTCTATTTATTCCCTTTACGGAGTAGAGGAGAACTAAGTCACCTTGTTCAAAGTCGCGCTGCTTGACATGCTTGTCAAACCAGCCTTTGCGTCGTGCTTTCTCGCATATGAGCGCATGGGTAGCTAGGAGGAGAGTTTCCGAGAGGCATTTGAGTTCAATTAGACATTTCGTCCATGCTTTCTTCCCTTTCCATCTTTTGTGAAGTGCGATCCCCACACTAGGAACGAAGAACTCTACAGGTATAATTGATTTAGTTCCATAGGTCAACCTAAAAGGTGTTTGGTCTATAGCCATTTTGTAGGCTGTGCGGTAAGCCCACAAGGCTGCCATCAGCTTGTTATCCCAGTCGTTGTGCGAATCAGAGACCATCTTGGTCAGGATGTATACTAGAATTTTATTGGTGGATTCTGCCTGGCCAGTTTCCTAAGGGTAGTATGGCGAGGATTTTTGATGAATAATTAGAAAGGTGGATAGAATATGTGTGATCACTTCATTAATGAAGTGTGTGCCTTGGCCACTAACCAATTTGATGGGGTGGCCGAATTGTGAGATTACCTGCTCCCATAGGAACTTGGCAGTCGTTCTCACGTCATTCTTTCATGTAGTCCGTGCTTTTGCCCATTTTGTTAGATAGTCAATGGCTACAATGATATACTTAGCTTGAGAGTATTGTGTTGCAGGACTAATGGGTCCTATGAAGTCAATTTTCCATTTCTCGAAGGGTTGTTGTGCAATTATCGGGGTTAGCTCCATTTGATCCTCGTGAATCGGGACCTTTGTCCGTTGATACTTGTCACAGTGCTTAACAAACCGTGCCGCATCGCGGAAAAGTATGGGCCACCATAGTTGAGATTGCAACACCTTGCAGGCTATTGTTTCTCCGCTAGTGTCCTCTCGTGATTCCACTGTGTGCTTCTGAGAGCACTTCTTGCATCTCGTATTCGCATGCACATGTGTGCAACAAGCCATCGTTACCCTAGCCTATACAACTAACCTATTATCAACTGATAGGGTTGGATCTTAAGGATGAGCCATCTAAGTTGGGCTTTCTCCATTGGTCATTCAGGTAGTCCATTCTCAAGCACTTGGACTATGTTGTCTGCCCAATATGGCATCAAGTTAGCTCAAAATAACTCTCTCTTTCTTGATAGATTAAATAAGTACGCATCTAGAAAATCATCTACTATGCCTTGTCCATCAGCCTCTCCTGTGGGGATGCACGACATGTGGTCGGACATGTAATGATGTTTCCCTTTTCGTACAACCACAGAGAAGTCGAATTCTAAAAGAAGAAGGAGCCATCAAGCTATGTGGCCTGTAGCACAAGGTTTGTTTACTAAATATAGCAATGCTTGATGATCCACAAAGAAGGTAAAAGGAGTGGCGAACAAATAATGCCGAAATTTCTTCACGGTAAACATCATGGCCAAACCTTCTCTTTCTGTTGTCAAATATTTCATCTCAGTCTTGGTGAGTTGTCTACTAGCAAAGCTCATTGGATAGTCGAGACTGTGACCCGGTTGGCACAACATTGCCCCTACACCGAATTTCGAAGCATCAATATGCACGTGGAAGGTAATGGGGCTCGTAGAATTGGTTCTATGGTTAAGGGTTTTTTGTTCCTCATACGTGTGTTGGCCCTCTTCAGTCCATTCAAATATAATCAATAGCTTGTACAAAGGTCTAGCAATCAATGCATAATTTAGCACAAACCATCGATAATACCCCGTATGGCCTAAGAAGCATTGCACTCCCTTATAGTTGGTTGGGGGTGGAAGATCAATAATGACCGTGACTTTTAAAAAGTCCATGGGGATGCCGTTTTTCGATACCATGTGCCCTAGGATACATCCGTGCTTTACCCAGAACTAGCACTTTCAAGGGTTCAGAGAGAGGAGATATAGGTGACACCGTTCAAAGACCACTCAAAGTCTGCCTAAATGTTCTCTCCAGGTCAAGTGAACACACAAGTCATCTACAAAGACCTCCAACTCTTTCCTGAGCATGTCTTTAAATATAGTGCACATAAGGCATTGAAAGGTGGCTGGAGCGTTTGTCAACCCGAAGGGCATGACTGTGTGTAGCATCCAGAAAACTTTAGGTCTCCTTGCCCGCCGCTCTCTTGAGCATGTGCTCGGTGTATAGCAATGGGTAGTTGTCCCTCTTTGTTGCAGCATTCACCTTCTTGTAATTGATACATATCCTAATCTTACCGTTCTTCTTCATTACAATGACTATGGGTGATACCCAGTCTATGTGCTCAATTTCGTAGATGAATCCCACTCTCATTAGCTTGTCGATCTCTTCCTTGACCACATGAGAGTGTTTTGGATTCATGGGGTACAGTCGCTACTTGGCCGGCATTGCATCTGGCATCATGGGTATGTTGTGAGTTACTACACTTGGATCTACCCCCTTGAGTTCTTCTAAAGACCAGGAGAATACATCTATATACTCTCATAAGAGGGAAACGAGACATGTCTCCTCCTCCTCTATGGCAATAAAGACAGGTCGGGGTGTCTCTGCATCCAAGGCTAGGTTCTCCTCTTTGATCTTGGAGGGCCCCTCAAAAATGTATAGCACAAATACACAAGCCAGGAAAATGTAGCTCAAGCAAGAGTTGCACAATGTGCAAAGAGAAAATATGAGCATCAATGACTACCACATGAAGGTGAAGAAGATTGCAGATGCACTTGCTTCCATTGGGTCGCCAGTGGAAGATGATGATTTAGTTTCTGTGACCTTGAATGGTCTAGGAAAGGATTATGCACAGTTTCAGACATCTTCTTCAGGAGGAACTTCAAAAGAAACTGTCTTCTACTCAAATGCTGGAAGAGGTAGAGGCAAAGGTAGAGGAGGCCGATCTGGAGGCCGTGGTAGAAATCAGAATATGCAACAAACTCAAGAAAACCAGTCCTATGGAGAAGAACGTGGTAACTCTAGAGGCAGGGGGAGCCAAAGAGGTCGTGGTGGATGGCAAAGAGGCCAAAATGCAAACAGTAATGTTGAATGCTACTACTGTGGTAAAATGGGTAATATGGCTAAAGACTGCTATAAAAAGCAGAATGACATCATGAATGGAAAACTGCAACAAGGGAATTATGCATCTTCTAGTAGACAGGGTGATGACAAAAATGAGCATTTGTTTATGGTGCAGCACATGAATAATTCTGTGACAAGTGCAGAAGAAAGCAACGATGTATGGTATGTTGACTCAGGTGCATCAAACCACATGACAGGTCATGCAGAATGGATGGAGGATGCAAGGAAAATGGAAAAACCAGGATTTGTGGAGACTGGTGATGATACTGCACATCCTATTGTGCAGATTGGAAAATTTCCTTTGTCTATGCAGGATGGGAAAAAGAAATACTTGTCCGATGTATTTCATGTCCCGAATATCACCAAGAATCTGGTTTCTGTTGGTCAAATGGTTGAGCAGGGCTTGCAGGTCAGATTTAATCCTCATGGATGCTTTGTTGAGGATATGAAAAATAAAGGTCGCTTGATAGCAAAAGGAAAGAAGAAGGGCAGAATGTCTACGTTGGATGCAGACATGCCTGAATTGAGTGCAGCAATGTTTGCACATGGGACTGGTGTAGTTGCAGATATTGATATCTGGCATAAACGCATTGGTCATGTTAATGTACAGAGACTTAAATCAATGCAGGCCCAAAATATTGTTGCAGGATTGCCTAAATTCAAGGTTGCAGAAATGCATAAGGTATGTGAAGCCTGCCAATTTGGAAAACAGGCAAGGAAACCATTTCCTAGACATGTTCAAGAGAGTGAGAAGCCATTGGAATTAATCCACTCTGATGTGTGGACTACTAAAGCTGCATCTCTTGGAGGCTGTCATTATTTTATCACTTTTATTGATGACTATAGCAGAAAAGTTTGGGTGTATTTTATGAAAAAGAAAAGTGAAGTTTTTGGGCATTTCAAAACTCTTAAAGCTATGGTTGAAAAAGAAACAGGCCTGCAAATAAAATGCCTAAGGTCAGATGGAGGGGGAGAGTACCTCTCAAATGAGTTTGCAAGGTTCTTGCAGGAGCATGGCATAAAGCAGCAATATTTATGTAGTCATAACCCACAACAAAATGGAATTGCAGAAAGGAAAAACAGGCATATTGGAGAGGTATCTCGTGCTATGCTCAAGGAAAAAGACTTACCAGACTTTTATTGGGCTGAAGCAGTTGCTACAGCAGTCTACATAATGAGCAGGACTCCCACTGCAGCAATACATGGGATGACTCCAGAGGAGAGGTATACTGGTAGGAAACCGGATAATTCTTATTTGAAGATTTTTGGTTGCATTGCCTATGTTCATGTGCTAGATGAGTTGAGATCCAAGTTGGATCCAAAAGCTGAGAAGTGCATCTTTATTGGTTACTCTCTGTAACAGAAAGGGTATAGATGCTATAATCCTTCTACTCGTAAGTTTACAGTGAGCAGAGATGTTGTTTTTGATGAGATGAGTAGCTGGTATAAACCACTAAATGTGATTGATGATGTAGATGCACAAAATGGTAATGCTGCACAGAATTCATAGCAATAGTCACAAAATATTAGTGGACCTGGAACGTCCTCTAGCAGTGGTTCACATTCTTCGCCATGGGCAACCAGATTGAGATCATGAGAATCTTCTCAAAGCAATGCAGATAGTGGTATGCAGGTATCATGAAAAGGAAAAGAGAAGATAGATCAGCCCATGTTTGATGTGAATGCAGGTCACTCTTATGTGGATGGTGAATCCAGTGGCTTAGAACAGAGCATTGATGATGAGTTGGGTATTCCTTCTATTGTTACACCTAGAGTAAGGAAGACCAGGGATGTTTTGAGAGCACCTGGGAGTGAACTTACTTTGCGCAGGTCTACCAGAGTTAGGTATCCTATGGATAGGTTGAAATATGATGGATTTACAGCCATTCATTATGCATATATGGTCAAAGTGATACAGGAACCAAAACTCACTTCTTTTGAGCAAGCCATGGAAAAAGAAAAATGGGAGAAAGCCATGGATGAAGAAATGGATGCCTTGGAAGCAAATGCTACATGGGAATTTGTACCTTTGCCTAAAGGTAAGAATGCAATTGGCTGTAAGTGGGTTTATAAGGTGAAGCATAATGCAGATGGTTCTGTGAACAGATACAAGGAAAGATTAGTAGTCAAGGGGTATGCACAGACATATGGCATTGATTATGAAGAAACATTCAGTCCGATTGCAAGGATGGCAACCGTAAGAGCAGTCATTGCTATGGCTGCATCAAAGGAATGGTCTTTACATCAGATGGATGTAAAAAATGCCTTCTTGCATGGTGATTTGCAAGAAGAGGTATATATGGAGCAGCCACCAGGTTATGTGCATGCTGTTCATCCTGAGTTTGTTTGCAGGTTGAAGAAAGCATTGTATGGCTTGAAGCAAGCACCTAGAGCATGGTCTGACAAGATAGGATAGTATCTTGTCACTATTGGCTTTCAGATTTCCAAGGCAGATTTCTCACTTTATGTGAGAAAAACAGAGAAAGGTATTATGCTACTTGTCATTTATGTTGATGATTTGATTATGATAGGTGATAGTGATGAAGATATCCTTCATGTGAAAATGCTATTGAAGCAGAAGTTTGAGATGAAGGATTTGGGAGAGTTGCGTTATTTCTTGGGCATTGAGGTGATTAGATCACCAAGTGGGATACAGCTCTTGCAGAGGCAGTATGGATTGGACATGCTGTCCAAATATGGGATGACAGGCTGTAAGCCTATTTCAGTTCCTTTGGAGCAGAATGTGAAGCTGAGCGCAGATGCAAGTGAGCTTCTGGAAGTCCCTACTATGTACAGACGCATAGTAGGAAGTTTGATTTATATAACTATTACCAGGCCATATTTGAGCTATGCTGTTGGATTGGTAAGTCAGTTTATGCAGGCTCCAAGGAAACCGCATTTAGATGCGGCTAGACGCATACTCAGGTATGTGAAGTCCACATTGCAGTATGGACTACTTTATGAGACTGGGGTTCAGATACAGTTGTATGAATACACTGATGCTGATTGGGCTGGTAGTATTTCTGATAGACGATCTACCAGTGGATATGTGTTCTCTTTTGGGAGTGCTGCAGTCACTTGGAGCAGCAAGAAATAGCCTACAGTTGCTTTGTCGAGCACAGAGGCTGAGTACAGGGGTGCAGCAATGTTTGCATGTGAGGTACCTTGGTTGCATAAGCTACTTTATGATATGCATCAGCCTACAGATGGGCAGTTGTCATTTATTGTGACAACATGAGTAGTATACACTTGGCAAATAACCCAGTCTATCATGCTAGAACAAAGCACATTGAGGTGCATTATCACTATGTGCGGGAGAGGGTTTTACTAGGTCTTATTGATCTAGTTTATGTCAGCACAGAGGATCAGGTAGCTGACATATTCACGAAGGCATTGGGCGCAGAGAAGCTGCGCAAGTTCAGAAACCTGCTTGGTGTGGAGGAATTGGGATTGAGCCCGAGGGGGAGTGTTGAGATATCGAGCTCCACTCGTGATATGCCAGGGTGACCGTTGTGCATTTATGTCACCGACTTGTCAGTTGCAGATGCGGTTGGTACATTGCCGATGAATAATAGCTAGATGACAGCTATCCTTATCTACTCTAGTTCGTGGCTCAGTTAGTATGCCACCTTAGTTAGTTGAGTTTGGTTTGAGACCCATATATAGGGTTCTTCTATTTCTATATACTTGACTTCTTTTTGGCTTACACAACTAAGAAGAGGAAAACTCTTTTCAGCCTCCACCTTTGTGTGTATTTTCCCATTGTGCAAGCAATAAAGCTACAAGTGAGACTCCTTCCTTCTCTCCCACAATCTTGACATGGATGTGTAGCAACAACAAGGAAGATAAGTTGTTTCATTGTTTATACTTGATTGAATTCTTTGCACAAGTGATGATTTGATACATGAACTTGTTTAAATTAGAAGTATTAGTTAATTGCTTGTCAATCGGAGTTCTAGATCAAAAGTTATGATAGTTCAGGATTCAAGATAGCAATTCTGCTCAAATCTGCGATTCTTTATTTAAAACTGTAATTCTAATTACAGTTCGTTAATCCCCAATTACAGTTCCTCCTCTTCATTAATGACATTGATTACGACAAGCAAACATCTTGCTATTTTTAGCAATGTTTTATTCTCATTCACGTTCTTTGTTCGACCGAAATAGCACTTCAGGATTCAAGATAGCAATTCTGCTCAAATCTACGATTCTTTATTTAAAACTGTAATTCTAATTATAGTTCATTAATTTCCAATTACAGCTCGTCCTCTTCATTAATGACGTTGATTAGGACAAGCAAACATCTTGCTATTTTTAGTGATGTTTTATTCTCGTTCACGTTCTTTGTTCGACCGAATTAGCACTTTTCTTATATGTGTCATCTCGTCTTGCACGTTATGTCTCTCTATTTTGGGCTTTCTTTTTAGTCACTCAATTCTTTTCGTCATTCTTACGTGCATCTCCCTATTTTGATTGTCACACGTCTCAACTACGCTTGTCTTGTTCATGGTTTGCAGATTCTGCGATCTCATCTTATTTGTTTTCTCTCGAGATACAGGCATGGCCAATTGCGTAATTGTTAACGGATATCCGTCTGGCCAACGTTCGGTTCCCTTCTTCCAAGGACAAGTCTTTCCTGGGTAGAAAGCAAAGATGATGCTAATTCTTGAAGGTGACGAATTATTTGATATTGTTTTGGGCAACCTGTCTTGCCCAGTTCAACCTATTAATGTGATGAATGACAATTCTCTGATTACTGATGGCCCCTTATTTGAACAATGGAAAATTGATCATACTGATTGGATTCATCATGACAAAGCGGCTCGTTGTTATATATTGTTTGCACTTTCTGACTCACTTATGTTGGAGATCTTTCATCTGGAAACCTCTCATGCTGTTTAGGAGTATCTTATCTCAACATTTGAGAAAAAATCGGTGACTGAAATTTTATATCTCCAAACTCTTTTGAAGAATCTTCAATATAAGGTTGGTACTTCTATGCACTCTCATATCGAGGCTTTTAAAGACATTATCAATCAGCTTGGTGTTGCCGGCGCTCCTGTTGCTAAAAATCAGATTGTTACTCAACTTCTTCATACCATCAAAGATCCTTTATATGACAATATCATCACTATTTTGTCTAACAATGATGATATCCACTTTGACAAATCATGTATATCTCTTATTGAATATTCTCAATGTCATGAGCATCATTTGGAAAAAACTGATGCTGTTTTGGTCACTCACGAACAAAGGGATTTTGATGCTGCTTTTGTTGCTCGCAAGTGTCCCGCTTCACATTTTTAGTAGGGTGGACGCCCTAATCAAGGTGGTAAATCTTCTCATCTTGCTTATCCTAACAAACAATTTTCTTATTGTGATGAGAAAGGCCATATGGCTTTTGATTGCTGGGCATGTCAATATGATGAGGAGCATGGAGTTATTACAAAGCAATCTCACTTGTCCAAAAGTTTTCCTCCTTGTGATTATTGTGCGCATACAGATCATCCATCTCGTTGTTGTTATAAACGCAGATATGATGAAGAACATTCTCGAGCTTATATTGTTTAAAAAACTACAACTGATGATGATGATACTCATCAGGAGCTCAATTTCGTCCATCATGATATCTCTCCAGAAAAGGTACTTCATGTTCATGATGGTTCTCTATTCATCGTTGATTCAGGTGCCACTGGAAACATGACATACCAATTGTAGTGGCTTCACAATTATCATTCTCTTCGTGTCAAGAAGTTTGTTTACCTTGCGGATGACTTGTTGTAAAAGGTTACTCGCAGATTGCAGGAGTAGATTATCAAGAAACATTTTCTCCTATTGTGCGCTCCACAACTGTTCGTATGCTTTTGGCTTTTGCAACACTATTTGATCTAGAAATTCACCAAATGGATGTTAAAATGGCTTTTCTCAATGGAGATCTTGAAGAAGAAATCTATATGCTTGACCACTACTGGGGCTACTTGTGGTGGTGGTGTTGGTTGCTCCTATTCTTCAAACCCTAGTTCCTTAAGCTCAATAGTGGAGAGGCCGACATGGTGCAAGTAGTGAAATTGCTGCTCTTTCGTGATTCCCATGCCTGTGGGAAGCTCCCATTCTTGAAGGCCATATCTTAGTGCTCGGGTAGTCAGTTCTAGCTTCCTTCTTACCTTCTCCACTAAAGCATAGCCCTTTTCTTGGGTGACATGTAGTACTATGCTAAGAAAGGCTTGCATTTGTGCGTTGGCGCATACATCGGCTGCTTCTGCCCTAGATTCGGCAAGCACTCTCTCGCACTCATCTACACCAAGCGTTTGCCTAACCCTTTCAAAGTTGTTCTTTTCCCACTCGTTGGCTCTCTCGTCCATCTTCCTTTTCCAGCTCACTTGCCAAGGTGGTTACCACCTTCTGCTGCTGCTGTTCATTTGTTAAGACCCAGAGTTGGTGCCACTCCCTAGATTTCTGAGCCAACTATTCTTCAGCAATTTCTTTCGCTTGATTTTCAATGCTAAATCTCTCTTATGCCTCAGCAATTAGTTCTACTTTTCTTGCGCTAGCTGCTCGTGGCTTTGGATCTCCACAAGGTGCAATCTTTATTGTGTGAAGGCCATGGCCATGAGGGCCTCTGTGTCTTCCTTGGAAATCTCCAATACACCTTGCAGTCATTGTGCCTCCTGTTGCAGCCCTTGTGCTTCTGCTGCGAGGATTTCTGACCTTTCCTATGCTAGGAACTCTATCTCTCTCTCCAGTCTATCTTGTTCCTCGAGTTGATACCATGGCTTCGCTATGGTATCCTCTTGCCGCTTTCTTGGCTTGCCTTCTTGAGCTGCTAAATGTCCATACCTTTCTAGATTGGCAGTTCTTTGCTCTGGGTCTACATATTGCGACACTAGCAACTTTAAGCTCCACTGCTCTGCTACCAGGTTTTGCTCTTCATCCTCTAGCCTTTGTCTCAGGCGGCTCTCATTGTCCTGGGCTTCTTTCATTTTTGCTTCCAGTTGATCTTGCAGCAGTTTCACCTTCCTTTTTTGGTTGGCTCCTTGCCTTGAAACTTCTAGCCTCAAGGCTGCCGAAGTTTCCTTTTCCTTCTCCAGTTCCACCAGGGCCACCTTCTTTTCTTCCTTTGCCTTGTCCAACTGTGCCACGAGCTCAGCCACGTAAGCGTCATAGTCCACACCAGGTGGCATGGGAGTAGGGGCTGTGGTGGTTAACGCTTCGAGCTTTTGCCGTTTCGGATCTTTCCTGGACTCAGCATCTACAACGGCAGGTGTTGATCTCTCCTCTTCCATGGGTTTCTTCAACATAACTACAAGTGGCCTTTGCCAACTCAGCCAGTTCTTTCATCCTTAGCTCGTCGGCTTCCTCCTCCGCCCTTCTTTGCCTCTCTTCTTTTGCCCTTTTTGACTCTTCTCTAACTCTTTCAAGTTCTTCCTCTTCCTTTTTCCTTCGTTGCTCCTCCACCCTCCTTGACTCTCTTTGAGCCCTCTTCACCTCGGCCTGCTCCTCTTTGCTCAATCTTTCCTCCTTCTTTTTCTGGCTCTTGTCAGTCTTTATTTACTTGTATGGTTTGGTCGTTTGGGTGGGTGGTATTTTCAGCTCTCCTTAATCGCTTGTCGTCTTTTTGGTCGAGCCTTCTTTCTCGCGGTGAGGTGAGCTTTGGTGCATAGCTTGCTCTTCCTCTACGCCGGCATCCTTGATAGCCTCATCGATGATTGCCATGAGGACACCTCTGTATCTGATTGTAGAGGCTTTTGTGGCAGGTTTTTTTCTTGTGGATCATGCGGTAGAGGCCGGGGATTTTCCACCAGCTGGTGTTGTGGCTGGAGCCAGGAGGACGGCTGAACTCCTGATAGTTTTCTAGACAAAGCCATTCCAATCCACCTCCTCTGGGACTCTTGCTGCCATTCTTTCCACCAATAGCACCCCAATTCTATTCATTAGTGTGTTGTATTTGTGGCCCTAGAAAAGGGCGTGGATCATCTTATCTTGCATCCTCGTCACAGGGTCTGGAATGTTAGCCAAACTGATTCCATCCACCGTGTGCACGTCCTCTTTTCTGACTCCCATCATGGCATACACATCTCTTTTTGGATGCCTCTCTTTCTTGGGCACAAGTCCCAGGGCTTTCTCGATAATGTCTATGTTAAGGGGCACTTGCACCCTTCTTTCCTGGTCACCCACCCTTACTGTGACCGTGCCACAGCTCCTTCCTTCATCGAAGCTCCTTACGAAGTCCGCGCACATGATGCTGTAGTCTATAGTCTGTCTGACCTTCTCCACGTACTTTTGGAAGTTACATTTGTCTACTAGCTCCCTCACGACCGGCTCTTCTAGGATGGCTTCATCTAGATTCATGGTATCCTTGAATATGAATTGGCTAAATCCATGCGTCGACGTTGATTCCATACTTTATCAACTCCGAATCAGTGATTGGGAGTTTACTCTATCCTGCCATCGTAGATGCATGTTATCACACCAAGTCAACATTAGCATTATAAATTGACTCATCACTAACAAAAACCCAAGAAAGAACGCGTATGACAATTCTTCGTGCTGATTTAGAGGAGTGAAACTTGGAAATAATTCACAACCAACATCTATTTCCTCCTTGCATTCTTTTCTATTTGATATCAGTTGATCATTTTCATCCATTATACATCTTGCTACATCACTTGGCTCATCACTTGGCTTTCATTTGCTCCCCTACTCCCCCCCCCTTTCCTCAAGTGTTAAGGGAATCCTTCCTAGGATTAGCAAGGGGAGGAGGAAGGCTCGCATAGGCTGTGTGGGGCGAGTTACTTGGCCAACAGCCAAGTATAAAGGTTAGGGTTATATTCAAGTTGGGCATGACAATCAAGTTCGTATGGTCGTATGGAAGTTTGAGTGATGTAGGTCAAGACATCATGAAAGATGTCCCCGGAGTTGAGGCGACTAGCAATGTGCAACTCCTCTTCCATGAGGAACTTGTCAATGTAAGGGTGGGCCAACACCTGCTCATCTAAGTGTATGTTGCGTGTAATGGCCAAAACCCTAAATGAAAGAGGTGCCACATAAGTAGGGTCTTGTTCAATTGTTTTGATTGCCCTCCTTTGCTCAGCATTGGTCATGATACGATAGCCTTTTTTCTCCCATTGGATTTGTAAGGCATACCACAATTGTAAGAATGAAGAAGCAGAGCTGGCAAGCTGCATGAGCTCCTCCAGTTCTTGTTTAGGTGTAGAGCAAGCAGGCTTGTGGTAAGAGGTGATTAGTCTTCTAAGAACAGCTTGCTCCTTTGAGATTTCTCCATTAGCAATTAACTCGGCAGCAATTTTGGGAAATTTGATGGTCATAAACTCGTAGTCTTCCCAAGTGCATGGCAACACATGAACATCAGAAGCAAGGGGTTTGTCAAGAAGTCCTAGGTCAAGCCTCTCATAGCTCCTAGCGAATGTGGTGAAGGTGTCATCCAACTCCTTGATGCATGTCACTACGTCATTTCCTGAGGTCTCAGCGAGATCCTTAGCCACTGAAAGGAAAGATCGTCTTCCGAGTGAAGGCTTAAGACCTGCTGGTGGTGATGGTGCAATTGGGTTGGACAGTGGTGACTGCATTGCTGGCGTCATATATGGGACTTTGCACTCTAGAGCACTTTGAGATGTTGCAGTGGGCTTCAGTGGCATAGAAGGCGTGCTGCATTGTATTCGAGCCGGCATGGGGGTGCGCAACTCCTTTGACCTGGATGATGCTGGGGCAACCAGCTTGGGACGAGATATGTGTTGGGAGTCATTAATCACCACTGGTGTTGGTTCAGCTTTCTTTGGAGTTTGTGCTTTGTATGTGCCAGCCTGTCTAGCTGGAGTGTGGTTGCTCAGAGTTGAGCCTCTTGAATGTCCACACTTAGGCACCCATATCCAAGGGTTGCCCTCATAGTACCCTTGTGCTCGCACGAGATCTTTGGGGATCCATTGTGGCGTGGTAGTGCACCTATGTCAATAGCATCTGAGCTAACTCTTAGGTTGCGACTGATAGTTTTTGCGTTTAGAAGCACGTTTCTACGGTTTACAAGGAGGTGGCCCTTGTCGTTTTGGCACCCATATGAGCGTGGACTCTTTGGCCTTGTGAATGGCCTAGGTAGGCTTGATTCTCGAATTTTGAGCATGGGGTGAGATATCCCTGCCCTTCTCCTTAATCTTGGTCATGGGCGTGGCCATGGGGGTCTCTATCGACGGCTCTGCAGTTGTAGGAGGCGCAAGATAACTCTTGCTGAAAGTAGTCACTATGTGCACATTGCCTACAACAAGATGAATGTGATCTAGATTGTAATCCACATTGCAGTTCATTTTTTAAAAGTGTGACCTAGTAGCGACTTATCACCGGCCCGTTTAGTGTTTGGTAACACATAAAATAAGACTGGGATACTTTCAGACTCGATGGAGATAGCCACTTTGCATTTTCCTAAGAGTGATTTAGTGTTGCCCCCAAATGGGCTGAGTTTAGCATTTGTGGGCTATAATTTGGGCTGACTGATGCATGTCCAATGGTCATGCATCAAGATATTAGAGTCGGCACCTTCATTGATCAAGGCATCAAAAGAATACGTCCATTCTGCAGTGACCATGATTCATAGGTAGGCGGGTGCTACTGCTTCTTCATCTTGATCTATTAGTTTGGTAATTGTGGCCACGCAGACGTTGACAAGGCTTCAAGCATAGGTGGCTCGTGCAACAGATGGGAAGGAGGATAGTACTTTTTCATGTGACTGTCATTGAAGAAGCCTATTCCCTCCCCTCTTCAATCGTCTCCAACTCAACATTTCCCGTTCTACTAATTGCACATTCCTCGAAAGGTCCCAGTCCTCGAAATTTCATTTTCTGTTTGTGACCTTTCACAGAGTATAGTAGAACGAGGCCCCCCTGATCAAAGTTGCACTGATTGACATGCTTGTCAAACCACATCTTTCATCATGCCTTCTCACAAATCAGAGCGTGGGTGGCTAAGAGTCGAGTCTCCGTGAGATACTCTAACTCCACTAAGCGGTCGGTCCAAGCTTCTCTTCCCTCCCAACACTCCTGAGCTGCTATCCTTAAGCTAGGGACAAAGAACTCTAAGGGTAGAATGGCCTCGGTTCCATAAGTTAGCCTAAAGGGCATCTGTCCGTCGTCGGCAGCCATCTTATAAGCTGTAAGATAGGCCCACAAGGCCACCATCAATTCATTATCCCAGTCTCTTCGTGATGTGGATACTATCTTAGTAAGCACATTGACTAGGATTTTATTCGTGAACTCTGCTTGGCCATTTGCTTGAGGGTAGTAGGGTGAGGACCTTTTATGGATGATTAGAAAGGTTGAGAGCAGGTGGGATATCACTTCATTAATGAAGTGCATGCTTGATCACTCACTAGTTCTATTGGACAACCAAACCGTGAAAAGACCTGCTCCCACAAGAACTTTGCAGTGATTCTAGCATCATTCTTTCTAGTGGCTCTTGCCTCCGTCCACTTTGTCAGTTGCCACAATGATGTAGCATGCCTGTGAGTATTGTGCTGCAGGACTGATAGGTTCAATGAAGTCAATGCCCCATTTTTTGAAGGGTTGTCGAGCTATTACAAGGGTCAACTCCATCTTATCCTTGCACATGGGCACCTTAGTCCTCTGGCACTCATTGCAGCGTTTCACAAACTTAGCAGCATCACGGAATAGGGTGGGCCACCATAGTTGGGATTGTAACACCTTACGGGCGGTTGTATCCCCACTAGTGTCCTCCAACTATCCCACCATGCACTTCTCTCAATACATTGTGCATCTCGTGCTCACACACACATCTACGCAACAAACTGTCTTGTCCTAACCTATAGAGTTATAGAGTTGGCCGGCAATCAGTTTGTATGGTTGGATTTTTAAGATAAGTCTCCTTAGCCTGGCTTTCTCAATAGGTCTCTTAGGCAAACCGTTCTCTAGCACTTGAACTACATGATCGGCCCAATACGGTGTCAAATCAGCCCTAAACAAGTCTCCTTCGCTAGACAGGCCAAAGAGATGAGCGTCTGGTAAGTCGTCAGGTATGCCTTGCCCAATAGCTTCTCCTGTGGGTATGCGGGACATGTGATCAGCCATGTAGTGTTGCTTTCCCTTATGTACAACCACAAAAAAATTAAACTCCAACAAGAGAAGTAACCATCTCGCTATGCGACCTGTAGCACATGGCTTGTTCACAAGATAAAGCAAGGCTTGATGGTAAACGAAAAAGACGAAGCGTGTGGCCAACAGATAATGCCTAAATTTCTTCACAGCAAACACTATGGCTAACCCTTCCCTTTCTGTAGTGGAATAGTTCATCTCCGTTTCGGTGAGCTACCTGCTAGCAAAGCTCATGGGGTAATCAAGGTTATGTTCATTAGGCTGGCATAGAACAGCTCTAATAGCAAACTTAGAGGCATCTATGTGTACATGGAATGTTATACTCCAGTCTGGGGCTCGTAAGATTGGTGCAGTAGTGAGAGCCTTCTTCAACTATTCGTATGCACGCTGGCATTCCTCAGTCCACTCAAATACAATCAACAGCTTGTTCAATGGTCTAGCAATCAGCGCGTAATTCAGTACAAAGCGTCGGTAGTATCCCATACGGCCTAAGAAACACTGAACGCCCTTGTAGTTAATGGTGGTGGTAGGTCGACAATGACCGTGACTTTTGAGAAGTCGATGGCAATGCCATTCCTTGACACTACGTGCCCTAGGATACATCCGTGCTTCACCCAGAATTAGCACTTACAGGGATTCAACGAGAGGTTGTATAACCAACACCGTTCAAAGACAACTCTCAACTTTTTAAGTGTTCGGTCCAACTAGAGTGTATGCATAAGTCGTCTACGAACACCTCTAACTTGCATCTAAGAATATCCTTGAAGATGGTGCACATTAATCGTTGGAAGGTTACAGACGCATTCATTAGCCTAAAGGGCATAACGATGTAGGCAAATACACCCCACTCCGTGGTAAAGGTAGTCTTGTGCCTGTCGTTAGTCTTGTGCCAAAGAAGCCATCCAGGAAGCTATAGGCTTCTAATCCTGCCACCCTCTCTAGCATGTGCTCGGTATACGGTAAGGGGTAGTTGTCCCTTTTCGTAGCAGCATTAACTTTCTTGTAATTCACCCACACTCGAATTTTACCATTCTTTTTCATAACGATCACTATGGGCGATACCCAATCCGTGTGCTCAATCTCGTATATAAATCCCGCCTCCATGAGCTTATTGATTTCTCCCTTCACTACATGGGCATGTTTGCGATTCATAGGGTAAGGTCGTTGCTTTGTTGGCACTACATCTGGAACCATTGGGATATTATGGGTCACAACTCTAGGATCGACTCCTTTAAGTCTCTCCAAGGACCAGGCAAACATGTCGACATACCCTCGTACGAGAGCAATAAGTTAAGCCTCCTCATCCTTGGTCAAGTTGTCAGCGATGAATGTAGGTCGAGGCTTCTCGCCTTCCCCTGCTAGGTTGACTTCCTTAACCTTGGTGGGT
Organism: Lygodium microphyllum; assembly: GCF_053477565.2. Classification (NCBI taxonomy): domain Eukaryota; kingdom Viridiplantae; phylum Streptophyta; class Polypodiopsida; order Schizaeales; family Lygodiaceae; genus Lygodium; species Lygodium microphyllum. The sequence continues at coordinate 41,665,802 of NC_141147.1, read as the reverse complement.
CCCTCAATAGGCTCATTGGCTTGCCCTTGTCTCTTTGCTCCTAGAAAAATCACCACTTTATCACCCTTCTTAAACTTCGTGAAGCATTTGGGAGATCCTACGGCTTCTTTTGCCTCTCTGCTTTTGAGTCTTTAGTTTGCCTCCTGGCCTCCTCCCTTAGCCATCTGCGCCTTAGGTGGACCGGCAAGTCCCCTTTGGTGCGTTTGACCTCAGAGGGTTGGGGTATTTTGGGATCACTCTCTGTACTGACTTCAGAATCCGAGTTAAACTCACATCCCTCGCTTGAGGAAGGAGTTTCGCCAGGGAATCGTAATTCAGTAGGTGAATAGGTCTTCAGTATTGGAACTACCAGTGGTTGTGCCACCCCTGTCTGCTCGTAATCCATGGCTTGCACGTGTCAAGAATCGCGTGGTGGAGGGGGTTGCTCAAGATGCTACGCCGAACACACACAGAATGCACAAGGAGAAGCTCACTCAAGAGACAAGAAGAGAGATGGAGGCCAAAAAGTTTTCTTGCTGGTTTCTTCTTCTTCTTCCACACACTTTACAATACACAGAAAGTATAGATAAGATACAACATAAAAGGAAAGTGGCCTACTAAGTCAAACAATGCATAACCGACTACACTAGTCGATTGGCGCTATAACTATGCCAGCTGTAAATAGGTGTAACAACCTGAATATAATAAGTAATGAGTCAGTGGCCATGTGAGAGTCATAATGACCACTGACGTGCTAAGTGTAGACGTGTGGACCCATCTAACCAGGCGGTCCATCATCAATATCCGCATGTGTTGAGCTTGTCATCTCAACACTCCCCCTTAAGCTCAACTGCATCTCTGCAACTCCAAGTAAGCTTCGAAACTTTTGAAGCTTCTCTGTATCCAATGCCTTCGTGAAGATGTCAGCTATCTGATCCTGTGTGTTGACATACACCAAGTCAATCTCACCTGCTAGTACCTTCTCTCTCACAAAGTGGTAGTGTACCTCAATATGTTTTGTCCTGGCATGGAACACGGGGTTCCTAGCCAACTGTATACTGCTCATGTTGTCACAATAAATGACAACTGGACCTTCCACCTGCACATCCAAATCAGCCAGTAACTTTTGCAGCCATACTACCTCACATGCTGCAACAGCAGCACCTCTATACTTAGCCTCTGTACTCGACAAAGCAACTGTAGATTGCTTTTTGCTGCTCCATGCAACTGCTGCACTACCAAGAGAGAACATGTATCCGTTGGTAGATCTTCTATCAGACATACTACCAGCCCAATCTGCATCTGTGTATCCAAATACCTGTACATCTATACCTGCCTCATAGAAAAGTCCATAATGTAATGTGGACTTCACATATCTCAATATGCGTCTGGCTGCATCCAAATGTGGCTTTCTAGGTACTTGCATAAACTGACTCACAAGACCAACAACATAGCTCAAGTCTGGCCTTGTAATGGTCATGTAGATCAAACTCCCCACTATCCTCCTGAACATAGTAGAGTCTTCTATCTCATCCCCAACATCAGCACTTAGCTTTACATTTTGCTCCAACGGGACTGAAAGTGGTTTGCATGCAGTCATACCATACTTGGACAACATATCCAAGCCATACTGTCTTTGGGACAGCCATATACCATCATCACATCTGATCACCTCAATGCCAAGGAAGTACCTTAGCTTACCTAATCCTTCATCTCAAACTTCTTCTTCAAAAAGTCCTTGACTTCAGCAATCCCACTATCACTGTCACCTGTAATAATCAAGTCATCCACATAGATGACTATGATGACCAAACCTGCATCTCCCTTTCTCACATAAAGTGAGTGATCAGCATCAGAAACATAAAAGCCAATATTGACAAGATACTCTCTAATCTTGTCAGACCATGCTCTAGGTGCTTGCTTGAGCCCATACAGTGCCTTCTTCAACCTGCACACATACGTGGGATGCTCTAAATCTTCATAACCTGCTGGCTTATCCATATAGACTTCTTCCTGTAGATCACCATGCAAGAAGGCATTCTTTACATCCATTTGCTGCAACCTCCAACCTTTGCCTGCTGCCAAAGCAATCACACATCTGACAGTTGCCATCCTAGCAACTGGACTGAAGGTTTCATCATAATCTATGCCATATGTTTGGGCATAGCCTTTTGCAACCAGCCTAGCTTTGTACCTGCTAATAGAACCATCTGCATTGTGCTTAATCTTATAAACCCACTTACATCCAATAGCTTTCTTTCCCTTCGGCAATGATACTAGATCCCAAGTCTTATTGGCCTCTAATGCAGCCATCTCCTCATCCATTGCTGCATCCCAATGAGCATGACCAACAGCCTCCTCAAAACATGTGGGCTCAACGTCCTCAACTAGTTTCACCATATAAGCATAATGGTGAGCTGCATAACCCTCAAAACCAAATCTTTTAATAGGGTATCTCACCCTGCTAGACCTGCGTACCACTGGATCACTCAATGGAGTCTTTGCATTAACACGTGCTCTCTACACACCTGGAGTCCTCACTGAAGGAATGCCAAGCCCATCATCCAAGCTCTCTGAGCCACTGGAGTCTCCATCAAGAATTGCATCAATGCCTTCTGACACTTTATTCTTTCCTTTGTCTTTACCTGTAGTGCTACTAGATGCACTCGAAGATGTAGAGGTACTCCTTAGTCTCCCAGACCAAGGACTACCAGATGATGTCTCTGGTCCACTAAGAGTCCGTGATTCTTGCCTTTCAGCCTACACATGAGTGTCATGATCATCATCAACATCCAATGCATCACCACTAGATGCATACCAACTACTCATTTCATCAAAGATGACATCCCTGCTCACTCTGAACTTACATGTGACAGGGTTGTAACAGCGATACCCTTTCTGCTCTAAAGAGTATCCAATAAAGACACAATTTTCAGCCTTTGGATCCAGTTTCTTCCGCAACTCATCTGGCACATGAACATACGCAATGCAGCCAAACACTTTCAAGTGTGAAACATCAGGCTTCTTACCTGTAAAACATTCTTCGGGGGTCATACCATGAACTGCAGCTGTGGGAGTTCTATTCATAATATAAATAGTAGTATGAACAGCCTCAGACCAAAAATGCTTAGGCATATTCTTTTCATCCATCAAGGCACGTGCAACTTCTGCAATATGCCTGTTTTTCCTTTCTGCAACCCCATTTTGCTGTGGGGTATACCTGCATGTGAACTGTCTCTTTATCCCATGAGACCTCAGAAAATCACTGAACTCATTTGAGAGGTACTCTCCCCCTCCATCTGACCTCAGGCACTTTACTTTCAAGCCTGTTTCTCTTTCAACTGCAGCCTTGAAAGTTCTAAAGTGCTCAAACTCTTCACTCTTTTCCTTCATAAAATATACCCACAGCTTTCTAGAACAATCATCAATGAATGTGATGAAGTATGAACTACCTCCAAGAGATACATTTTGTGTAGGCCCCCAAATGTCTGTATGCACAACGTCAAGGATATTTCTGCTTACATCTCTGTCATGTGAAAAGGGTTGTCTTGCCTGCTTACCAAACTGACATGCTTCACATACCTTCTGAAATTCTGCAACTTTAAATGTAGGCAAACCTGTAACCAACCCTTTGGACTGCATTAATTTCAGCCTTTGTACATTTGCATGTCCAATGCGTTTGTGCCAAATTTCAATGTCTACAACAAGACCTTTTCCTTTGGCATACATAGCCGCATTCATAGTAGGAATTCCATCATCTAGAGTAAACATACGTCCAACTCTACTTCCCTTTGCTACCAACCTACACTTGTCATTGAAGTCTTCTACAAAGCAGCCCTTTGCATTAAATCTAACTTGCAGCCCTTGCTCTACCATTTGACCGACTGACACCAAGTTCTTTGTAATAGATGGCACATGTAATACATCTGAAAGACTCTTTGTCTTACCATCATGCAAGGACAAGGGAACTTTTCCAATGTGTGAAATTGGGTGGCATGAGTCATCACCCGTCTGCACATAACCTGCATTCTGCAAATCCTGCGTCTCTCCAAACCATTCTGCATGGCTGGTCATATGATTGGATGCACCTGAATCAAATACCAAACATCTTCATGTGTTTCCTTTCCTGTAACAGCATTCAGCATATGCTGCATAATGAACAAACGTTCATTTTTGTCTTCATTCTGTCGTGAAGACGATGCATAGTTTCCTTGCTGCAACTTACCACTGCGGATATCATCTCTCTTAGCATAACATTGGGCTGCAATATGACCTGTTTTGCCACAGTAGTGGCACACAATACCAGAGTTGTTAGAACCTCTGTTCTTCCATCCACCTCTTCCTCTAAAGCTCCCCCTACCTCTAAAGTTACCACGACCTCCTGAAACCTGCATATCACCAAATTGTTGATTCAATCTATTTTGCTGATTATCACTACCACGTCCTGTACCACGGCCTCTTGAAGAGAACCTGCCACGTCCCCTTCCAGAACTGGAGTAGAAAGCTTGGACCTGTTCACCACTTCTTTCAGATGTCTCACTCTGCATGTTGATCTCTTCAGTGATCATAAGGGAGACCAATTCATCGAAATCTGGAAATGGCTTTCTGACATATACGGAAGTTACAAAAGACTTCCAAGCCTTTTCATTGTTAAGTCCACCCAAGGTAGACGACACCAAATCATCATCATCGGGCATTGCATCAATCGCTGCCAATGCATCTGCAATGCTTCTTACCTTCAGTGCATACTCATTGATAGACATCTTCCCTTTCTTTAATGTATTCAACTCTTGCTTGAGTTGAATCTTTCGTGCCTTTGTATTTACAGAAAACATACTTTCAAGTATGGTCCAAGCTGCATATGAATTCTCTGCATTTCTAATGTGTCCCAGCATATTATTGTCAATTACTGCAGACAACCAATACATGACCTTTTTATCCTTTGCATTCCATTCTTTCCGTGCCTTTGTCTCTTCTGCAGTTGGAGGATCACTCATCTCCGGCTTCTTTTCTTCACCTGAAACGAACTCGTAGAGGCCTTTTCCAATAAGGAAGTTCGTGACACGGAACTTCCATGAAGGGTAGTTGTTCTTGTCGAGCTTCTCAATGATGGGGCTTCCACTGTTCTCTGCCATTATCACAAAATTAATACCAAACAGCAAGCAAATCTTCTGCAACCCTTGACCTGTAGTGCACAGCAATACACCAGACAGCCTTTTTCACTGTCTGCTCAACAATACATGCAATCTGCAACCAGTTTGCAGATAAACCTTGTGTTTACTCACTGGTAAACACCTTTGAACTTACAGATCTGAAATCTGTAACCTGCGCACCCACGTTCGGTCAATACAGTCGAAGTCACAGCGTACCCTGAAACTGCTGTCTGCAACCTTGCGACTTTAAAACAGGCCCTGAAACGGCCTCAAATGCCCAAAATAACTGCGGAATATACAGCGCTCTTTGCGCACACCAAATCTCACTGCAATCTGAGATTTTTGCTCTGCCCTGCTTCCGGTGCCTCCACAGGCACTATCCAAGAGAAAGAGTTGAAAGATGGGAGAGCTTCTTACCCGTGGCTTGCTTGCTCGAACCTTGCTTCTTCTCCTTTGCTTTAACCTTCGAAATCAGCCTCTCTCAATGGCGCGGCTCTGATACCATGTCAAGAATCGCGTGGTGGAGGGGGTTGCTCAAGATGCTGCGCCGAACACACACAGAATGCACAAGGAGAAGCTCACTCAAGAGACAAGAAGAGAGATGGAGGCCAAAACGTTTTCTTGCTAGTTTCTTCTTCTTCTTCCACACACTTTACAATACACACAAAGTATAGATAAGATACAACATAAAAGGAAAGTGGCCTACTAAGTCAAACAATGCATAACCGACTACACTAGTCGACTGGCGCTATAACTATGCCAGCTGTAAATAGGTGTAACAACCTAAATATAATAAGTAATGAGTCAGTGGCCATGTGAGAGTCATAATGACCACCGACGTGCTAAGTGTAGACGTGTGGACCCATCTAACCAGGCAGTCCATCATCAATATCCGCATGTGTTGAGCTTGTCATCTCAACACCACGTGCTCCAACCAGAACCTATCGCACTTCATCAGCATGACTCCTTTTTCATTCCAGCTTGCCCTTTCCCTTCTCGGCCTAGAGTTTGCCTTGATCTGTTCGATTGCTCTCCCTTCAGTGTCATATTCTATCATGTTTAACTCTTCTTCACTCTCGTCCCCAACAGAGCGATAGTCCTTGTACCCCTTATCATCGGAATCTTGCCCCTTTGCTCCTCATCCCCCAGGTTTTCCTCTCCGATCCCCTCTTCGCCAGTGACTAAAGCCCAATTGTATAACATGTTAAGATCGTGAATTTTGGTCCATTTCCACTCAGGCCTAGCCAAGAGATCACTTAGGGGTTTTAGATTAGCAGCCATGTTGCCCTTCAATTTATCAGTACTCCCTCTCTCAAGAGCACACACAAGCAAGAAGATGAGAAGGAGAGAAGAAGAAGAAGACTCTTGTTGCCACACACCAAAAGAATGAGCTTCCATTCACTTTTTAAACTTTATGTATACAAACCCTAAAATCCCATGGGCACCCATCTCTTTTTTACATGATCGGCCCTTGTGGCAAGGTCTTTTTTTCCCTCTTCTATCCTTATGCCTCTAGCCTACACCCATCTAGTATTTTACAATTGGCACACGAGGGAGCCCAGTGCTCTTTTACAAGATTTTTCCGAGTCTTTTGAGGCGCCCTTTCATTTAAAATTGTGCTTTTTTGCCCTGGCTTGGTTTTGGAGGTCGCCTACGTGTCTTTGCACTTTTTCCATGTTTATCTGCTTTTTTTCTTCCTTTTTCCACCATCTTGACTTGGGGCCATCTCGATTTGGGTTTAACACCTTCCTAAAAGTTTTTGCCCTAAAAAACAAACCTGGAAAAAACTAGAAAAAGATAGATAGAATAGAGTACTACTCTGTTTTACAGCTTTACAAATGGGGAATGAATGAAGTTTGACCAACTACATGAACTGAAATTAAAGAACGGAAGTAAGCCTCAGCTATATACATGATTTGGAGTACTTCAAAAGCATATGGAGCCATAAAGTCTTCAACAAATAATCTCAAAACAAAGTAGATAGCTTGCTGTGAAAACAGACCCTGCTGGACCAAATCTGCCATAACTTCTAGTAAAAGTGTCCAAATGAGATGTACCATATATCAAAACGAAGCTCTTGAAAAGTACTTTAAGCCCATATAGATAGCTTAATTCTAAAAATTAGGCACGATAAAAACTATTCTAAAACAACGTGTTGTCCTGAACTTGTCTGCATCATCACTAGCTCCATAAGCAATAGGCTTCAGCCACCACCAATGTATCCTTTAAGAAAGGAAACTCATCCAATATAGAATCAGGTTTCCAAGAAGCTTCTTCAGGTGGTAAACCTCTCCATTTAATCAAATATTCCACAATAGAACGAGATCAAAGCTTCTTCTCATGCTGACCTATAACAGCCTCTAGGATGTACTGAATAAGACCGTCTTCATCAATAGGTGGCAGCTCATCAACTATATCCATTGGATCACCATGAAAGGGCTTGAGCTGCCTAACATGGAAGACATTATGAATCTTTGTGGAAGAGGGAAGCTCTAGTCTGTATGCCAAATCTCTAATTTGCTTAAGGATTCGATAAGGGCCATAAAACCTGTGGGCAAGCTTAATACTAGATCCATCTTTTAATGTAGAGTACTTGGACTTGGGAACCTTTAATAAAACCAACTCTCCTTCTTGGAACTCTAAAGGCCTCCTCTTCTCATCAGCATACATCTTCATTTGATCTTGAGCCTTCCTTAGATTCACCTTACATTGCTAAAAAAGGGTCTGCATTCGTTCCAACTCTTCCTTCCCATGAGGATTGATCTTCTCATTAAAGATGAATCTGGGTAAGGGCACCTTGTAACCATACAAATCCTTAAAGGGTGAAACTCCTATACTAGCATGAGTAGAATTGTTATAAGCAAACTCAGCCAAGTGTAACCAAGAATCCCATGAGGTTTGGACATCATAGCAAAAATGGCGAAGATAAGTCTCCAACCATTTATTAACTCTTTCTGTCTGTCCATCAGTTTGAGGATGATAAGCCGTAGATGGAGCCAATTTAGTGCCCATAGATGTAAATGCCGCCTGCTAAAAGTTACTCATAAACTTTGAGTCTCTATCATGGACAATCACCTGCGGTAATCCATGTAGTCTAAAAATCTACTCCATAAACTGACTGGCCACTTGAGAAGCAGTAAACTGAATCTTGGTTGGAATAAAATGGGCTGCCTTGGTGAGTCTATCTACCACCACATAAATACTATTCCATCCCTTCTTGGTAGTAGGTAAGCCAGTAATGAAATCCATAGTAATATGAGTCCATTTACTAGTAGGAATAGGTAATGGCTATAACAAACCTCCTGGCTTATGGGTGTTGTCCTTATTTTGCTGACAAGGCATACACTTCATAACAATGTCCTTGACATCTTTCCACAGTCCTTTCCAATAGAAACTTTTACTGATCCAGTCATAGGTCTTGAAAACTCCTAAATGTCCAGCTAGAGGCGAAGAATGTGGCTTCTCCATAATTTTCCGCGTAAAAGAAGAAGTAGAAGGAATAATAATCTTGCCTTTCAACCAAATAAGGCCATTTTTAAGCTGGTAATGCGAGTTTTCTTCCATAAGACCTTATTGTAATTTCTGAAAAATATAGCTGAATTCTTCATCTAGAAGATAAGCCTCTTGTAATTCTTCAATCCAGTCATTATGCAATTCTGTCATAGCTGAAACTTTACAGGTTCACATACGAGAAAGAGAATTAACCACTATGTTATCTTTGCCCCTTATATGAGTGATGTCAAAATCATAATTCTGTAATGTAGCTACCCAACGACGTTGCTTTGGAGTAAGATTGCACTGAGTAAGGGAATACTTAAGTACCCTGTGATCACTATGTACTCTGAATCGGCTATTATATAAGTAATAGTACCACTTCTTGATTGGATGCAAGTTAGCCAACATCTCCTGGTCATAAACATTTATGGCCATTTCTTTATCTGTAAGCTTAGGGCTCTCAAATGCAATTACTCCATGCTCGTGAAGCAAAACAACCCCAATGCCACGGCCACTAGCATCACACTGTATTGTAAATTCTTTGGAAAAGTCCGGGCATACTAAGATAGGAGCAGAGGTAAGGAGTTCCTTTAACTGGTTGAAGCTGCTATGTGCAAGATCATCCCAAAAGAAAGCCTCATTCTTCAACCTATCAGTCAAAGGAGCTGCAATTGCCGCATAATGCTTAATAAATTGGCAATTGAATGAAGATAAACCAAGGAATCCTCTAAGAGAGGTAGTAGTAGTAGGCGTTGGCCAATCTTTTATACATTGCAGCTTCTTAGGATCAGCCTGCATTCCTTTTTCACTAACAATATGTCCCAAGTATTCCACTTTAGTCTGCATGAAAGAACACTTCTTCTCCTTAGCAAAAAGCCTATGATGTCTCAATACATAAAAAACCCTCCTCATATGTGCCAAGTGATCCTGCAAATTCTTGATGTAGATCAGAATGTCATCAAAGAAAACCAAGACAAACTGAAAGAGGAAAGGTTATAAAATCTTATTCATCAGGCTTTGGAAGGTAGCTGGAGCATTTGTAAGCCCAAACGGCATCACTAAGAAATGATAGAGCCCACAATCAGTCCTGAAAGCAGTCTTGACTTCATCACCCTCTTGCATGCGGATCTGATGATACCCTAACCTCAAGTCAATCTTTGTAAAAAATCGAGCCCCCTTAAGCTCATCAAGCAAATCATCAATCCTGGGTATGGGATACCTATTCTTCATTGTGATCTTATTAAGATCCCTATAGTCAATGCACATTCTGAAAGATCTATCTTTCTTTTTGACTAACAGGACTGGGGATGCATAAGGTGAAGAACTTGGTTCAATGAATCCCATCTCAAGAAGTTCCTTGATTTGCTTGGCTACTTTCTCTCGTTCACACTTTGATAATCTGTAAGGTGGCTTATTGATTGTCTTTGAGTTGGGCTCCAAGTCAATGGGGTGATCTACTGCTCTCTTAGGAGGCAATGAAGTAGGTACCTCAAATAGATCTCTATGCTCCTCAAGAAGAGCTGTCAAGGCTAGATGTTTCGCTGAATTATTAGGCTGATCCCGTGTTTCTTTATTCAGATGCAAAACAAATATTTGTGAGCTCCGCTTGTACTCTCTTTTGAGTTGTTGAATAGTAATAAGCTGAAAATTTGATCTACTAGGAATTCCCTGTAAATGGATAAGCTGTCCATTGGAGATAAACTCCATATACAAATATGAGAAATCCATAGTGATCCTGCCTAGTGTCATCAACCAATCACAACCGAGTACAATGTCTATAGGCCCCATTTCCAAAGTGATCAGGTTTACCTTGGCTTCAAAATTTTCAGCCAACTGCAAAGAAACTTGTGGGCATATCTATGTACTGATTTCCTCTTCACCATTAGCCACTTGAACTCTAATAGGCTGTTGTAAATATGTGGGAATATAATTTAGCTTGTCCATGATGGACTTATTCACAAAACTATGAGTATTGCCATTGTCTATCAGAATGAACATTGGCTTTCCACATATGCTTCCCTTCATACAGAGTGTATTAGGGCTCTTAGATCCTGTCCAAGCATCCATAGAAATAGAATAATTAGTGGCAGCAAGCGGCTCATAACAAGTCCCACACCTGGATCAAAAGGAAAAGAGTCGCCTGGATCATAAAAATACTCTTACCCAACTTCCTTCTCAAGATCTTCATTTTCAGCATTAAATGCCATCGCATTAACTTCATCCATGTCATCCTCAAAATCCTCAAAAACCAACATACTCTGAAGCTTAGGTTTGACATTTTTGTATACACACTTTGCGGCATGATCAGGTGTATACTTTTCCCCACACTTGAAACATAAGCCTTTCTCCTTTCTTTCTTTATAAAGATCCATAGGAATAGATTTAGGATTTGTATTGGCTTAAATGGATTTAGGCTTGCTGTCCCCTTGTTTGAAATCAACTCTTGGACAGTTTGCTGTCCTAAAATTACTTTGAGGTCTAGAAGCATTAAATGGAGGATAAGTTGATACCCGTAAGCTCCCATTTGGCACATGATTGCTATCATAAGTGTTACCAACTTGCCCCTGCTTAAAAACAGTCCTTGGTTGTCCAAAACTAGGCTGAAATGAATATTCTCTTCTATACTTTCTTCCATAGCGCTCCGCAAGCTCAATAGCCTTAAAGAGGAAAGTAGGATTTTGTGCCATAACATCAGCTGATAAAGATGGCTCTAAACCATACATAAAGTTATGAAGCTTATGTTGAGAATCAGAGTTTGCAGCAGTAGAATGTGTGCACAAGAGGGAGAAGAGAGCTCAAAGTACAAGAATGAAATCTTGCTTACTAAGTTGCTTAGAGTACAACTTGGGTACACTCTCTCACACATGATAGTGACCCATAGGCTGTTTATATAGCCCTTTGCCAGCTAGGGTTAGGGTTTCCCTTTCCCCTAGGGCTATTCACACTCATCTGCCCTTATACTCCCTTGCTTACAGTGGGTTTCTATGCCCATCTTCTAACACCCCCACTCAATGCCAGGGTGGCATTGGATTACAAGGCATGTAAGAGATTCCCCCCCTTTTTGGAATGCCTTTATAAATCAGGCTTACAAGGTTGTTTTAGGTAGATGATTTAAATAGTCAAAACAGTCGATCTTCAGATGAATTGGAGACATAGTTGGCCACCAATTCTTTGGGTATTTCAGGAGTGTTGGGGCATTTACTAGTGATATGCCCTGTCTTCTTGCATTTGTTACATTTCATCTTCTCGGGATACTTCTTCCAGCAGTTGTTTACAAGATGTCCTTTTTTCTTACAGAAAGAACATTTAGTGAGAACTGTATGAACCAATACTTGTTCATGGGAATTTGAAGTTGCCTGACTATTACTGCTTTCTTTGTGGTTCCTCTTTTCTTCATCCAAACAGGATTGAATGGTACTTGCCAAAGTAGGATCTGGAATGTTGGTGAGAGTGGTTACAAGAGTAGGAAACACCTGTTTTACAGCTTTTAGGAGAATAGCAATAGCATCTTCTTCAAGTATTGGAGCTTGGACAGAAGCAAGCTGTCCCATAAGTCCCTTCATATGAGAAATGAATTTTTCCAAATCTTCTCCTGAACGATATTCCAAGCTAAAGAATTCAATTTTAAGGAAGATTTTAGTATTTTTGCCAGTGGCTCCATAGAGCTTTTCAAGCTCATCCCTTTTTTCTTTAGCAGTGTTTAGTTGATCAACATGAATCAGGGATTCATCTAAGTGTAGCATTATGATTTCTTGAGCACGTTGGTCATCCTCTATATCAATCATATTGGCAGAGTTTACAGCTCTACTGCCTTGAATAAGAGGCCAATACCCTCTCTCCATCATTTTTTATTTTATAAGTACCTGCCATGGATGGAAATCCTTGCCATCAAACTTTCGAATTTGAGGACGGACATCGGCATATGTTGTGGTCATTGGGAAGGTCTTACCACTTATTAGGACAAGGGCAGTGTCTAGTCCCTTACAAACTTTTCACTGAATGCGGAAGCAAATTAGACAAAGTGAAGTCAAAGTTGCAATGAAGAGAAAGGCTGAAAATCATAGAAGTGTAATATTTCAAAGTATGACTTTGGTGGTCCTTTCTTATATGCAAGCTTCTTCCGTGGTTTAATAGTCTTTTTAGATTTTAATGAAGTAAACCTAGACTGGACTTCAAGCTCCTCCTTGTGGTACGGCTTAGTGGATGAAGCTTGTGTTGGACACGGTTTGTCTATGATCTCAATGCTTGTTGCTGATGATTCCGAGGAGAGTATGATGACACTCATGCTATTGATTTCACTGACCAATGTACTTGAGACAAAGTCACTCATAGTATGCAATACACTTCTTGTGCATGATGGTCTATGTGTTAATTTTACACATAACCTTACAACAATATATGAAGAGGAATAAAAAATTCACTGGGTTTTAATGAATGCCCAGCAAGCAATTAACCTAATGACTTATGATTAGTGTTAAAAGAACACTATTGTCAATCTTAGTAAAGTGCTTGAATGGAACCCGGATGGAGGTCGGCTTCCCAATGCTTGGTGATGTCCATTGAGCATGCCCAAGAGATTTAGACTCTGGAATAGGCTTCAGAGACTCTACTTCAGTGATTAGAATCACTGTTAATGAAGCTCAGAGTGTAAAAATGACAAAATGTCAAGCTTGGAGCTTGTTATCTATGGCTGCCCAAAAGAACACAGTTAGGGTTTGGCTTGTAGCAGCCATCAGAGGATAAATTTCTCAGAGCCCTCTTAACTGAGGATAGCCCACTTGGGGGGCTATCAAAGCCCTATGGTGGTGGCTGAGATTGCACCGCCTGCTGCCCGCGTTTCAGCACGAGATATGCGCCTACCCAGAACTCCGCTGTTTTTGAAATCCATGCAATGATGTCCTTCTGCGCGCCTTATTTCATGGTCCAAGGTAATAGGCACCTACGCCCTGAGATGAGCAAGAGTTCCTTAGAAGAAAGCAGAGGGAGATATGGCCTCCTTTGTCCTCTCCAAGTCCTCCAATGGAGGTAGGTTGCAGGCAGCTATGGAGGAAAGAAGGATAGGATAAAGAAAATGATAGCTCATGTGCACTTAGTGATAACTGATGCTGAGGGAAGTTGAGGAGATCAGAGATGGCTCTGATACCATGTTGAGAATCAGAGTTTGCAGCAGTAGAATGTGTGCACAAGAGGGAGAAGAGAGCTCAAAGTACAAGAATGAAATCTTGCTTACTAAGTTGCTTAGAGTACAACTTGGGTACACTCTCTCACACATGATAGTGACCCATAGGCTGTTTATATAGCCCTTTGCCAGCTAAGGTTAGGGTTTTCCTTGCCCCTAGGGCTATTCACACTCATCTGCCCTTATACTCCCTTGCTTACAGTGGGTTTCTATGCCCATCTTCTAATAGCTTAGCCTCATCACTAATGCTTTCCACATACATGATCAGGTTGAGGAATTGGTTAGTGTACTCTCTTACACTTAGGCCCCTTTGTTCCAAACCGTACCATCTCCGTGCTAATTTCTCTTTCTCAAGAGGAGAAACAAATACTTCAGCCATAAGTGCCTTGAAAGCTTCCCAATTCTCTACAAGTATGTTTTCTTTTTTTATATACCTCCACAAGGTATGGGCAAATCCCTCCAAATGCAAGGAAGCAAAATGAATCTTCGTGTCATCAGTTTTAGGGAATATGTCAAAGTAGGACTCCATCTTAGAGGTCCACTCCTCTAAATCAGATGGTGAAGATGACTGACCATTAAATTTAGCTAGAACAATCTTGTTCTTTAGCTCTCTTTCATGAAATGGTTGCTGTCCCAAAATAGGCTGATCATGATTATCATGTATGGAACCTCCAAATTGAGATGGAAATCTTCCAACAAGTGGCTAAGAACTACTATGTAATCTTCTTGTTGGTAGAGAATCCCTAAAAATTTGAGTATTCAGCCCAAAAGCTTGAGAATTAGCTCCATTCAAACTGCCCAAATAGTCATCATGCCACTGTGAAGCCTCTCCTACTTCATACTGGCTATTTGGGATGCCTCGTATTCCAATAATCCCACGTCCATGACCATTTTGATTAGATGGCTCAAATGGGAGTGAAGGGTCACTGTTTGAACAAGCTTTCTCCTTAGCTTCTTTTGGTCCCATTTGCATTTGCATCCATTGAGATAATTGTGCCATAATTTGAGCATTAGATTCCACTAACTTATCAATATAAGCCTTTGTTTGAGTTGTTGAATCCACCAACTTCTCAATAGAAGACTTCGTTTGATCAGTAGATAAGACCATTTGCTCCATTCTTGATAAAATGGCCTCATGTCGTTCCCTATGTCTTTGTTCATGGACGCACAAAGTGTTATTAAGTATATTGACTTTCCCTTGTTGTTGAAGCTCTTCAGGGCTCTCTTGAGGTGTATTATCCAACATGGAATCCCTGATTTGCTGAGCATAATCTTCCTGGACCTTATTTTTACCCTTATGCCCTGCCATAATAGTGCAAACCTGCAGTACCCCCTGTCAGAAAAACGGCTATAAATTTTGCTAGGGAGCTCCGATTTCAATTTTTTTTATTTCAATTCAAAGCTAAGAATGCCCTCTTCGAGATGAGCTATACCACGCTATAACATATTTAGGACAGAAAATTCTGTAGCTGGATTTCTGAGTCTGAACTGTCCAGGCCTACACCCTGTCTAAACCTGTAAGTGCCCTGTTTTGACCCTGTAATGCAAGATAGTAACCCCAAATGGTTACCAAACCCTGTAAAAGGCTGTATAGGACCTATGGGTGCCCTGTAGTACTTGCACCTGTACTTTAGTAATGAAGGGTGTACCTGTAAGTACCCTGTAAATTCCCTGTTTTACCCTATTTTGGACTTGTAGGTACTTGGGCCTTTGGGAAATCTTCAATCTTCAATTCTCCACTTGTTGTACATGTGTGAGATATAAAACGGCATGACAGGCTCCGTACATGGGCTCCGAATCACCGGGAGGTGGGCAAAGTTTCCCCCGGGTCGGTTGGTTGCACCCCTGCGGGATCTTCGATAGTGAGGAAGGGTCACCTCTCTTTTGTCCCACTATCTCCCCCGGCATCCACCTTTTTCCTCGGTGGGTATATCAACATGGAAGTAGCTAGTAATCTAATCAATCAGCATGATATGCATTTCTGAAATATTCATTCAGCCTTTCATGAGATGCAATTGAATGGAATCTTGAAAGTTTGGATAGGAGAAGGATCTTACCAATGCAATTCAGTGACTCACTGGTTGCTAGTACTTACCCTTTTACAATATTTCAATTTGGAGTAAAAGAAATTCAGCCAATCAATGGATTAGAGTATACAAGTTCATCAATCAATAGATTCAATCAATGGGATTCAATTGTTATGCTGGAATTTTCAGATTGAAGCCTCTAATTCACTGATTGGAACTAGTATGCATAAAGCAAGCATTGCATTCATGAATGGATTGATTCAAGCAAAGGTTGGCTGAAATTTGATGGATATTATTCAATTGTTTAATCTCTCAATCAAATGGATTAAGCTCAGAAATTGGATTAATGAGAGAGATTAAGAATTGAAGAAAAGTACATTTGACATGGTTGATGATGACTTGATCAATCTTCATATGCTTGATAGAGCGTCCGATTGTCCAATGTTGGTAAAATAATCCCCAAGGCTTGTGTATTCAGTACTTAAGAACAATCTTGAAGCTTCAAATGCTTGAAATTGAGGCATTAAACCCGTTTCCCCCAAATTTTTGCTCCATGGAAGCTCTTGAGCTTCAATTTTTGACCATTTCGTGCTTAATCCTTGCAATTTGTTGAAGAATCCTTGCTGAGATGATCCCACGGCCTAAAAGAAATTGTTGAGAAATGAAAGCTTGGGCTGAAGCTTTCATGGCTGCCCATGGACTGTTCATGTAGGGTTTCAAGAGAGTGAAAAGATGAAGAATATGGCCCCATTTTGGAGTCTACACACCAGGAAGTTGAAGAAATCACTGCCAAAGATCATTTAGAAGCACCATAGCTGAAGATTGGCTGAAGATTGATGAAGAACAGGGCTGGAAAAATCAGCGCAAATTTCGTGCTGCTGTCCAATCCACGTGGCTAATCCTCCAAACCATGAAATGGTATGCAACCTATTGCATTTGATGCCTAGAGTGCCATTATGCAAGCCATTGTTGAAGGAGAGCAATGATCAGTGAATAAGGAAGAGATCTCAGCTCGAAAACTCCATGGAAGCTTGGTCAAAGCTTGGAGAAAGAGGAAAGGAAGACCTCTTTTGAAAAGTAATCACAGTTTAACCCCAAACTAAGCCCGGTTAACTCTTATTTACCCTAATTACCTCCAATTTTGCATGAAATTTGATGACGACTTGTCATTTAAGCCATCCTCTGCCATATCTGACCTTGGATATCTCCAAATGTAGTCTCTTACTAACTGTAAATGATCTGCAACACTCCACTAGTCACTATCTTGTACAATATTTGTCTGAAATTGATTTTGATAGAGGAAAATAGGACTGAAAATAGAAGAAAAGAATGGATCAAAGACCAATGCTCTGATACCACTTGTTAGAGAGAGAACTAGGGAGAGAGAAAGAGGAGAGAGAAGACTGCAGGAAGAGAGAGAGGAAGAGTGACGAGGAGAGAGAAAGACTAGATTCAGAGAGAGAAAGACAGGAAAGAGGGAGAAGCCATAGAAGCTGTGAGCAAGATGGGAGAGAAAGACTGTAATTGTATTAATGTGTCAAAAAGATGTGAAAAATTACATGTCCTCTCCTTTTATACCAATGTCAATGTGACATGGCATAATATCAATACTATTTACACTAAATCCTTATTCCCAGCTTCTTACAGTACTTTATACATAACATTATCACAAATACAAGATTCAAAGAATTTAATTTGATTATCAAAAATTAAAATGAATAGTGTTAAACATAATTTTATAAAACAAAAAAGAGTATTATAATTCTTAATTTTACAATAGAATAAAATTGAGATTTAAAATTATGTTCATCAAATACATATTCACTAGATAAATATATACTAAAAATCAATTATTGTCATTATCTAATAGATAGTAATAGATTTTTCCATATGATATTGATATAACATTATTTTATAAAAATATAGTATTAAAATCTTTCAAATTTTACAAACATGATATATAATTTAATATATGTAATTCTTCAAGCAACAAATAATCACATACACACACACACAATAAGTGTATATGAAAAACCAAATAGAAATCCATCTATTGTTTGTCACGTTCTTGATTTTTACCTTTCATAAGAGTATAGAATTAATGTTATTTGATTATGATATTTAACCATGACATTTGATCAAATTGATAATAATAAGATATTACATTAGAAATAAAAAAATATAACCTATCAAATAGTTTACGTTCTCAAACAACTATACATATAACATGAATAGACCATGTATGGAGAAACATAAATGAATATTATATTAAAAAAGATTTGATTCCAATATATTTGGTAGATACTTTAATAATTTATGCAATAATTTAAATTTATATAAATTTATAATAGGTTATTGAATTATTTTTAATATTTTTAAACAATAATAAATTTTCACAATAAATATTATAAAAAAGTTTTAAAATTATATCATGACATTGAAAAATGTTAAGTTCAAGTTCATATAAAAAATAATAATACAAATAGAGAATATTTAAAAATTATAGTTTACTCATTATATTTTAATGTCAAAATATATTATATTTATTCATTTTCTTAAACTTAAAATTGATTTTATTAAAGTACTTTAAAATTTTATTATTCAAATAGCATGCTATCAAACTAATTTGAGATTTTAATCTACAAAAAAATGATGACATATACATAATATATGAAAACTTATGATATATTTAGCATATATAGATTTAGAAAATTGAATTAGAGAAATCGTGGAAGTTCAAAGAGCCTATAAAAGTTGAACATAGTTGATACAAAATCAACTTACTACAAAAGAATTGATCCTTCATGAAGTCAATATAGTACAATTATGGTGTCATCGCTCAAAAATAGAACGTTTTTGCAAGCCATCGAAGGATAATAACTTTACTCTATTATGATCAACTGTTTAAAAAACACATGAAGAATGGAAAATAACAACGATGGAAGATTTAGCATTTGTTGAAGAACTAGCAAACAAATATCAAATAGAACATAGAAAAAATATTCAACATTCTTAGTTAATAGAAATCAAAATTTAGAAAAAAGTTGAAACCTACATATAGATGCTTTGAAACAAGATACATGGGACACTTAGTGCACTAACAACTTACTATTCATCCAATAAGCAACCCATTGGAAGCTAATAGATCATATCATATTTACAACTTTCATAACCAAGATGTGAGTCAGAAGTTGGCATTGTTATGATGATAGCACAACAAAGCTCATAAAGCAAATCAATTTTAAAGACTTCAAAACTAAGTTTCTTCCTCTTATTCAATGGAATCAAAGCTCAGTTCAATGAGTTGGATAAAATAGAAGTTGTACATTCCAAATAATATTCTTTGAGTCATATAAAATCATAACTTCATACTGTGTGTTTTCTTCAATATGACATGTATATTTTAATGGACATCATCTTAGTTATCAAAATACTCTTATGGTTGTTAAAATCTTAATGGGCATCATCTTAGTTATCAAAATACTCTTATGGTTGTTAAAATATGTGAAATACTCTATATTTACCTTTCTATGGCATGTACATTCCAAGTAAGATTATCAAGCTCATATAAAATTATATCTTTGTACACTATGTTTGCTTATGTATGAAATGCATATTTTGATTGACATCATTTGAGTTATGTAGATTCAAAATTTTCAAATCTATACAAGCAAAGATTTGAAATATTATTATGACATCTTTTTAAAAGAAAATAAATATTTTATTCATGATAATTATATTGAAAACTTTGAAATCTCTTACAATATAATCATTTCTCTACTTGAAAAATCTAATGATTTACTACAATGAATTTAATAGCTTAAAAAATATATTTTGCAATAATATTTAGTATACATAACATAATTTTCATGTAAGAGAAGACCATATTCCTTATAAGATGAGCTTGTTTAAAAGGCGGTGGTTTAGATATGTCAAAGAAAGCGTTGGTGTATGGCGTTAAATGTATAATTTCGTGTTCATTAATCGTGCGTGGCGCGCATCGTCTCGTTACAGGAATCCCTGACCATGCATGGTAGAGGACTGCTGTTATGGGCTGGTAGAGAACGCTGGCTTGGTACTGCTGAAGGGTATACGTGAGCTTGGAGCGTGTGCAAGACCATTACATCAAAGGCAGACTATCAGACACAGGACTATCCTGAACTCCTTCTGCTGCTGCTGAGCCCATATTTAAATGTTGAGCCTTTCTCTTCTTCAAGAGCAGATAGAACACATCCAGGACGTCCCTCATCGATGGACGATCTTTTGGAATGTGATTCACGCAGAACAAAGCGATATTCAGGACTCTATAAACTTCGTGCAGACTTAATTCTGCTGCTGAATCATTCTGATATCCATCAGGATTGAGCGACAAAGCTGAATCTATCAACCCCCGCCAATCTTTTGCGTTATATGCCGACTGCACCCATCCTACCAGGCTCTCACCCTTATCAGCATCAAACATCTGAGCGTTCGGTCTCCTCCTTGTGAGCAACTCCAGAAGGAACACTCCATAACTGTACACATCCACTTTGTCTGTAATCCTCACCCCATATGCGAGCTCTGATAACACATAATTACAAATCCCACATGATATGTCTCAATTTAGATAAACTCACATGTTGCTCATCTAGATGTGTTTTGTGATCAGTAGTAAAGCCTCTAGCAATTATCAAAGCACTCACGAAGAGACAATTTACACATTCCCAGCTTGCAGCTCAAACTTGAGTTGAATTAAAGACTACTAACAGCAAATATGATAACTCTCACCTGGAGCCATGTATCCAAACGAGCCTCTCAAAACAGATGCTGATGCTGCATCTTTCTCTGGAGTAATCAGTCTTGCAATTCCAAAATCACCTATGTGTGGTTCGAAGTCTGCATCTAGAAGAATGTTACTTGGCTTTAAATCGCAGTGAAGAACTCGCCCGAATCCTGTGTCATTATGGAGGTAAAATAGGCCATGTGCCACTCCCAATGCAATTTGGAAACGCTTGTTCCAATCCAGCTTGCAAGGATCTTCGTATAGGTGTGTGTCTAAATTCCCATTTGCTACGAACTCAAGAATCAAAGCTTTGATATCCTTTGATACACAGGCACCCAGAACTCTTACCAGATTTCTATGGCGAATTTTGCCCAAGGTTGTACACTCTGCCTTGAAGCTTTTCTCTTCCTCATCCACCCTGAGCATCTTAAATTTTTTGACAGCAACAACTGTTCCATCTCTCAGCACACCTTTGTAAACAGTGCTGACGCCACCTTGGCCAATAATGTTGTCAGTACAATATCCATTGGTTACCTCGAAGAGTTCCTTTGGATGCAAAGTATGCCTCTTGACAAGAACTTGAACATGGGTTTTGTCCTCACCCATCCTCTTCAATCTTTTCATACAAACCACCAAAACAACAAAAGCAATGGCACCTATTCCCACTGTTGCAGCTATGCAACTGGCAATGATCTTGACTTTGGCTATTGTATGTACGTGGCTTGTTGCTGCATTATGTCCAGCATTGGCCAGCTCTGAGCATGACAATGTCAGTGGAAAACCACAGAGATTTGTATTATTCAGATATGACTGATTGCTGAACGAATCAAGTTGCTTTCCTGTTGCACACCCACAAAAATGAGCTCTAGACTTCATTGATACATATGCTTCATTCATGATCCAACTGTGTCAGATTAGCTGTTACATATGCTATTAATTAATGCTACAAAACGGCCAAGGCCAAAGGCTAATTACCTCTAGGTATTGGGCCGGACAGATGATTATAAGACAGATCCAAGACTGCCAAATATGTCAAGTTCAAGAGTTGAGCTGGTATTGGACCAATGAGGGCATTGCTCGAGAGATCCAACGACTCCAAGGAGTGTATATTTCCAAGACTTGTTGGGATTGCCCCTGTCAGCAAATTTCTTGAAAGATTGAGGTTGTATAACCCATTGAGCGAGCCTAAGTCCTCAGGTATGTTGCCACTAATGCGGTTGCCTGAAAGATCCAAAGAAGTGACTACTACCAGCTGGAAGTTATTATACAGTATCTCTATCCCTTTTGCCTCAACATATACACTGTCTTGCGACAGAGCACTGTTGCCAGTTATATTTACATGGATCTTAAGACCATCCATGTGGTACATCTGCTTTGGAATGGTGCCTGAAAAGTTGTTATTCGATAAGTCCAGAAGCTGAATTTTGTTAAGCCTCGGTATCCAAGAAGGTAAAAGTCCAGTTAGTCTATTATAACCTAAGCTGAGCACCCTGAGATTTTCAAATTGAATCCAAGAGTCTGGTAAAGTACCATGAAATCGATTGTGGCGTAGATCCAGAACTACCAGGCTACTTTGATTGGCAAAGGATGCTGGAAGAGCTCCTGTCATGTTGTTGTGTGCAAGCGAGAGTGTGTGCAAATGCCTGAGTGAGCTGAATGTAGTTGGGAACTCTCCATTCAAAGAATTATTCCCAAGCTTCAACCTTTGTAATTCGGTGCAATCAGCCAAGGCTGCAGGTAAGCCACAAGAAAACCGGTTATTGGATAGATCGAGATAAATCAAATTGCTGAGATTTCCAAGGAAGGAAGGAATTTCTCTGTTCATTTTGTTGGTGCTCACGTCCAAGTATTGGAGGTTTTCCAGGTTTCCAAACGTAGAAGGTATCCCTGAGAAGCCATTAGTTCCCAACAAAAGAGCAACCAGGTTTTTCAGTTTACCAAGTTCTGGAGGGATTTCACCATCAAGTTCATTGCCGAACAACAGAAGGTTTTGGAGGTTTTTAAGATCTCCTAGCTCTGCTGGTAGCAAGCCTGTGTGCTTGTTGAAATACAGATAAAGGTTTTGTAGGTTTTCCAGCTTTCCTAAAGCTGGTGGAATGTGCCCAGAGAGACTGTTGCTAAACATGAAGGCGTCCTGGAGGCTTGTGAGATTGCCAAACTGCACGGGAATACTGCCATTAAGATTCATTTGGAAGAGCTTCAAGGTCTTAAGGTGTTGAAGCCGGCCCAGCTCTGGAGGGAGGGGACCTGACAAGTGATTAGATGAAAGATCAAGGTCTATGAGATTGGAGAGGTTGCCCAATTGCGGTGGCAGAGGGCCACTCAGGTTGCAGGAAAAGGCCCACAAATGTTTGAGGCTCTTGAGATTTCCGAGCTGTGGTGGAATCCCCCCGGCAAAGTTGTTGATCATGATGGCAAGGGTCTCCAGGTTTTGGAGCTGATGGAGGTCTGGAGGTATGGCACCTTCTAGCTGGTTCATGATTAGATAAAGCTCTTTCAATTTGGATAGCTTCCCGAGCTGCGGCGGGACTGAACCCGTGAGGTTGTTTGTACCCAGATACAGGTAGGTGAGGTTTGACAGGTCTCCAAGTTCTGGGGGGATGGCTCCTGTCAAGGTGGGAAGGTCATGCAGCTGTAGCATGTAAAGGTTAGAGAGGAGGCCGAGGGAGGGTGGAATGGATCCCGAGAGGAGGTTGTGGCTGAGATCGAGCCAATACAGGAGCGAGCAGTTGCTCAATTGAGGGGGGATGGGGCCAGAGAGCTGGTTCTGTTTGAAGTCGAGGCGGGTGAGGCGGGAGAGGCGGCCTAGTTCGGGGGGGATGGGCCCTGAGAGGTTGTTGATGGAGAGGTTGAGGCGGGAGAGGAAAGGCAGGTGGTAGAGGTTGAAGGGGATGGTGCCGGAGAGGTTCTTGGCAGGGAGCTGGAGGGAGACGATGCGGGAGGCGGCGTCGCAGGCGATGCCAGCCCATGCGTCCCGGCAGGGGTCAGAGGGGGAGGAGGCGTTGGTGGCATCATCCCAGGAGGCCAAGGCGTGCAGGGGGTCTGCAGAGATGCTGGCTTTGAAGGCGATCAGGGCTGCTCTCTCCTGGCCTCGGGTGATAATTAAATCAGAAGCTGATGAACTGTGCACGATATTGAGCTGATCATCATCATCTGCAGCTAGTGCAATACTAATATATTGCGTCGGACTGCACATTACCATCACCATGACCATCAGCAACAGCAGTACTAGTGCTAGTAGGACTGTCAACCGGACGAAAGGCATCCCGATCCCCTAGTTTTTACCCTGAGCTGGTTGCACAACAAATGAATGGCACGCAGCATAAGTGACGGCGGCGTCCACGACCACCTCACCTTCAGACCGCTCCAGTAATCTCAAATTTGTAAAGCTTTATTATATCACAAGGTCTAGTCTAGTCGAAGCTGTAAAATAGGCTATCCTGTAGCTCGCAGTCTTCAGAGGAAGAGCAGTGTGGCCATTGACCGGCAGCCTTGTCTATCGGGTGGACTTTGATTAGGTCAAGGGAACGTCTGCACCTGCCACCTCCTACGATTTTGACGTCGTCCTCCTCCTCATAATGAATCATCGAAGCAAGTTACGCGCTGCATGGCACGGCTGTGACGGCTCTCTTGTGATGGAACTGCGCCGTATGCTTTCTGTTAATGGTGCAACGTCCAAACCCTTCGTTTTTCAATAGCACGGCCACCCACCCTCATCATTCGAAGGGCACTACGCCGACGGGGAAAATAACCTTATCCTTATGAAAAATAATGGGCTTAAATGTAGATGATAATTATCTTTTCAAGCACCTTTCGTAATGTAAGGATGCTTTTTAGACACCAAACGATAAATTTACTAATTGAACATACTCCAATACATTAGTGCGGTATTGACTAATAAAAAAAGGAGGCTAACTCAGCCGACACTTCTTTTTGCAATTTCCCTACTAGACTAGAGGAATACCAAAAATACCAAGCTTTGGCTCTTCTAGCTCCTCACACCTTGAACACCGGTCTATTTCTCAACTCCTAGATTTCTTGTAAGATTTGGATACACATGGTGCTTAAAGGGAAAAAAACTTTTACTTTCCTTTATCCTAAGAATCAACAATAATACATTGCATCATTCTCTAGTCATTGTTAAAATACGCGGGATCTAGAGTATGGCAGATGCGGAAGCTATGGAGGTTGAAAGAGGAAAAAGAAACTCATGAAGACATTAAACCTGACAAGCACAAATTGTTAAACAAGTGAATTAGGTTCCAAGATTGAGACTTGGACTCATAAACAGAATCTTGTGTATTGACAGTGACATGACACTTTATTGGAAAGAAAAGAGTACTATCATTACATTAGAAAAAGAGTGCAAGTACAATGCTTTATAGGAATTGAGTGGTGGTACTTTCTCCTACTGTGCATATGGAATTCTAGTCCTGAGCCCTCACTGCTCCTCACAAAGGGACTAAAGTAGGTGTGATTGCAAATATTTCAATACCCCTTCTTAATCACAACTAGAAGTACAAAGCGTATAGAGGCTTTAGTGAAAGCAATGCCTGCAAAGTATGGGCACACTATAAACATGGCAAAACTCTAGAGGCTGTCGCAAAAAGGCTAAGTGTGGGTACCACAAACATGATGGACATCCAAAGGCTATAGCAGCAGGGGCCTCATAAAGTGTACAGAGGCTGTAGTACAAGGCTAACTACGGAGTTTACAAGTTCATGTGTAAGGCATTAGGACTAGGAAATGCAAAGCTAAAAAAGTCTATCTGAATAGAAGGACTGATGAGGTTTGTCCTTCTCTTGGTGGTCTTCTTCTTCTTCTTCTTCCTTTATTCTGTTTTCTTCTTCTTCTTTGACTGCAACTACATAGGCCTTTTGGGACCTTTTTTTGGCGTGGCAGAACTTCTCGGTATATTCGGTCCTTTTGCAGAAGTCACAGAAGAGCTGATCCCTCTTGCCTTTGTACTTGTTGCCAACATATAATGCATGTTCATCTCTAGAGGTGCTTGATTCTTCCTTAGTTTTTAGCTTCTTTTCCTTCTTTAACAGTGATGCTTGGATATCAAAAAGTTCAGGATTTGGCATGTTGATTAAAGTTGTTGATACATTATTATATTCAGGAGGCAAACTCTTAAGTAGAACACCGATGTAAACATCTTCTTCCATTTTAATGTTGATTCCTGCAAGTTGGGTTAGAAGTCCTTTCATGTAATTTAGATACGTAGCAATTGATGTGCTGGACTTCATTTCAAGCCTGAAAAACTCAATCAGGAGACCATACTTTGATGATTTAGACTGTGCACTGAACAAAGTGTCAAGTCTCTTCCATGTATCCTGTGAGGTCTCACAATTATCCACATGGTGGATATAGTTGTCGTCTAGCTCCAGTTTGATAATAGCCTGAGCCTTATCATCATTCTTTTGCCAAGTGATAGCAAGACCCGCATCACGAGGCTTCTTTCCTTTTCTAATAGTAATGGCCCAGAGGCCCTTCTTCATCAGGATGAGTTTGATGCGGGTCTGCCAGGTGTGAAACTCGATTCATTTAAAGCGAACAGGTGGAGAGTCTTTGCCCATGTTAGACTTATGGGAACAACAACAAATCAAGTTCAGACTTATCAGATTTGAGTAGTAGAAGAGTTGGTTGAGATGTGTCAAAAGACACAAGTGCTAAGAGCACTAAATGAGTGTCAATGGACACTATGTTTCTTTTTTGAGTCTTCCAAATCTGCAAAATCCTTCAAGTTCTTCCAAATCCAAATATTTCCCTGGTTGTTTCAGTGGTAGAAGAGAGAAAATGATGAGATTTTTTAGCTTCAGTGAAGTTTGGCTATGGCTTCCTGGATTAGGGTTTTGACCTAGCCCTGGTTTTTTGCTGATTGTGGGAGCTACAGTGGATCATTTTTAAAACTGTTTTTATGGAAATGAAGCTTGAATGATGGGCTATCAATGTCCTATGGTGGTCGTCAACATCGCGACTTATAGTGACGGAAGTAGTAGCATGAATGACAACATGCACATTCTAGACAGTGACCACGAATTTCATCAATGCTGGGCTCTAGAGTAGCCAATGTCAAGGTGTTAGGTAATAGGAGTCTTCTCCCTGAGCAAAGACACAACTCTCTAGAAGGAAGCTTCCAAAGATATGAGCTCTATGATGAGATATGAAAGCTCCAAGTGCAGCAGGTCTTGTTTGGCTATGGAGGCCACAGAACAGAACCTGAGAAAATTGACAATGCTGAGTGGTGGATGAGGCAACATCAAGTTCTGATATGATAAAAGAAGCATCAGTAGTGGGGGAACACTTTTCCAGAAGGAAGCTTGATAAGATTTGGCCTATGGAGTGAGATACAAGAGCTTCAATCTGACAGGGTGCTGCTGGCTATGGCAGCCATGAAGGCAAGCTTGAAGGTGGAGATGGAAAGTGAGTTCATAGATTGAGATTGAGTTGAGTAGAGATGGACCAGAGGTGAAGATCTAATAAAGCAAGCTAAGCCATGCTCAGCTGCGCTCTGATGCCATGTTAAAATACGCAGGATCTAGAGCATGGCAGATGCAGAAAATATGGAGGTTGAAAGAGGAAAAAGAAACTCATGAAGACATTGAACTTGACAATGAAAAATTGTTACACAAGTGAATTAGGTTCCAAGATTGAGACTTGGACTCATAAACACAATCTTGTGTATTGATAGTGATATAACACTTTACTGGAAAGAAAAGAGTACTATCATTGCATTAGAAAAAGAGTGCAAGTACAATGCTTTATAGGAATTGAGTGGTGGTACTTTCTCCTACTGTGCATATGGGATTTTGGTCATGAACCCTCACTGCTCCTCACAAAGGGACTAAAGTAGGTGTGATTGCAAATATTTCAACAGTCATCACTATAGTTAGCATGGCTTCCAATATTGACCTCTAAGTGAGGTAGTACAGTGTGCAAAGCAACAACAACAAGGCACCCCTCCCAAAGGAGATGTCTCATTGTTTCTTCCTCTCCACAAACACTATATTCTCCCTCTGTGATTCCTTTCATGTTCAATTTGTTTGCTATGGGTACCCTCAAGGGTAGCTTGAAAGACCACAATTGCTATAACAATTCATCTAGCTTGATGTTTGATAAAGTTGCCTTCCAAATACTATTAACCTATGATAAGACCTAGAGCAAGGTATCAAGATCATAGGCATCCTTGAGAAAGTTATTGGGTTAGAAATTAACCTTCAAAATTCGAGTCTCATTAGTGTAATAGAAGACAAGATTCAAATCTTGGGATGGAAGAGGAAGATGTCATGAATCACATGGTGGGGGAACTCATTTGAGCTAATGTGCCAAACACAAACAATACATGCAAGAAGAAGCTCACTCAAGAACACAATAAGAGAGATGGAGGCCAAAACATTTTCTTGTTGGTTTTTCTTCCTAATATACAATATACACAAAGTATAGATAAAACAAAACATAAAATAAAGTGGGCTACTAAGTCAAACAATGCATAACTCACAATACTAATCGACTAGCACTATCAATGTTTGCACATGTTGAGCTTGCCATCTCAACAAAATATAGTTAGAAGGGGTAACATCTCCACATCTGTTGGGCATCCATTGATGATTGGTGTCATTAAATTAGCCAAAATAAATTGTGAAGCTACCAGTGTGCTTGAGGGATGAGGCAACTCATTTGTGCATCAAGGTAAGCTCACTACACTCGTAGACAGGGATAGCATGTTGGCTATGTGAGAGGTAGACATTAGTGCTCGCTTGAAACACTTTAACAATAAGCGGTTTGTGGGTCTCGACGGTTGAGTGTGAACTCTCATTACATTTTGGTTCCATTGCCGCCATGACCAACGGATTCAAGCTTGAGCGCTTGCGCACTTCAAATCGAGCATCGAAGTAAGGGTTTCATCCCCAAACCGGAGCTTGAGATAGGTAGGAAGTTTGGGGTTTTTGATCTTCACAACAAGTAAGTAGTTTGGCTATTTTGATAGCTGGATGAATAGAAGAGTAGGAGAAATCAATTCAGTACTTTGCTTTTAATTTTTATTGCATTTAGAGTAGGTTAAGGTTAAGAGATCGGTTGGAAAAGTGTAGGGTTTACTATTGTAAAACAAGCCAAATAGGGCACAAATCAGGGAAAAAAGGAAAGAAGGGGTGCTTAAGGGGGGTTGAGGTTGATAAGTGAGGGTGTAGAAGTGGCAAGAACCTTTCGGGGGAGGGGTTTAATAGCCAAGACACCAAGGGGTATCTCATTTGAAGCCCTGGTTGAGAGAGAGAGAGAGAGAGAGAGAGAGAGAGAGAGAGAGAGAGAGAGAGAGAGAGAAAAGCTCCATTGCGTGGATCTGCTTCAATCATGCTGCCGACAACTTTGTTGCCCACTACAGGTGTACCCACACCTTCTTCTTCATGCATATGTAGGATCTGAAAGTGCTTGGCAAGTGTAAATCCCACAATCACTCGGTGTCGTATTGCTGCGCATTCGAGGTGTGAAAACCACCCAAAAGTTGTGCATGAGATTTGTTACTTTGTACATATTTTGACGTAGACGTTGTGCTTTGCTTTGCTTGAACATTTTTCTTTCAATTGGTTCATGTTCAATTTTACAGAAGAAACAAGCGTAAGTTCCTTAAGAGGTGAACTGTTTTTCCTCACAACTGAGAATGGAACGGTGGATATTTTGTTTATCCATCTCTTTCTACATTATATACACTTGATGCTCACACAGCAGGTTGTTATTGATTTGTCATTGATCCGACTAGGAGGTACTTTGCAATGGGGAGTGAAGATGCTCTTGTGAGTCTTTGGGATCTTTCTGAGATGCTTTGTGTTCGTACTTTTACCAAGCTTGAAGCAAAGCAAAAGACCTAGAGTTGAAGGGACATGCAATGTGAAGAGGAAAAGATGTTGCTTTCCTGTGTGTGTAAGAGAGGAAAGTGTGGCTAAATAAGTGGGCTTTTTCTGGTTCATGAAAAGAAAACAAAAGGGGAAAAGAAAACACGAATGAAGAGGCTAAAGAGGGGATTTTGAAAAGCTAAAGAAGGAGGGAAAAGGAGGCTAATACTATGAGGAGTTCAGAGAGGGGACAGGGGAGCCACGCTTTAGGAAAAAGGAGCCGCGCTTTTGGGGAAGGCAGACATGGGAAGTGCAGTTTTGATTCATCAAAAGTTGCGGCCAGAGTGGCTAATTTGAGGACAATTGTTGTTGATGAAGAGCAAAATAGCAGCGAGACTTGGTTTTTTAGCCATGGGAATCAATGCGCTGTTTAACAGGGGTAGTGGAAGGTGCCCATTTTGGTAGCGACAGAAAAGCTCTTGAGCCGGAGTGAGCAGCAGCTCGTGGACTGGGATCATGAGTGTGATCCAGATTATGGGAAGGATGATTGTGATTTAGGGTGCCGTGGTGGTCTGATGACCAGTGCTTACAGTTACATTATGAAAGCTGGAGGCTTACAGCTAGAGGAAGATTACCCCTACAAAGGCGGACAGAGTGCTAAAGTTTTTGGGGAAGAGAGAGGATTGGAGGGGGGGAAATCTCGGTAACTGGGGAAGAGAAGTGCTCTGAAAACGGGGAATAAGGAGGAACTCTGCAATCTGGGAAGAAAGGGGAGTGCTCTGTAACTCCGTGAACACAGTCATAAGAGTAGCAGTGTAGTCTGCTGCATTCCTGGAAAATCTAATGTCCTTAACCTTAGCCTGTGAATCCTCATTAATCGTAGTCTGAAAAACAAGGAGGAGATCGACGGAATCAGGACTGCAGACCTGAACGTGGAGAGGAAAAAGCTAACTATGCTTTGTAGGGGAGTGTGGAAGCCTTGCGCTGGAAGGAGCGTGGGAAAAAGCGAAGACATTTATGGCAGTGGCCTTGGGAGGACGGCCTGAATTGGCCACCAATTACACAAGCAAAATCGTCGCCATCGCTCCTAAGCTACCTGCAACGCAATCAATTAATTTAGAGTCAGGAAGTATTAAGGAAGTGAATTTTACGGCATCTCGTATTTTCTTATATGCCCTTGGAACTCTGACCTCATGATTGGGAAAGCCAGAGGAAGGTGTTACTGTGGAAGCAGCTGAGAAAGCTTTGGAGCTTCCTATCATTGTGTCGTCAAACGGCTACCCTGACAAGATCTCCAGATTTGAACCAGCCGATGTTTCATTTCATTCTTTAGCCCTTCGTCTTTCAGGGATCAGTGAGAAGCAGGAGGAAGAGGAGGCCTTATCCTTAGTCAAGGAGGAAAACATCTCTGCTTCCTCGGACTCTTTTCACTTCAAGCAAGGGGAGACTTCTGGTGTGCTATTAGCCAGTCTCAGTCTCATCTCTCATTGTTTCTTCTCGATCATATCACTCAGAGAGAGAGAGCTCGTCCTCCTCTCATCTTCCTTTACATGAATAGGATGACGATAATAATGATGAAACATGCAATGTTTTATCATACAAAGATGAAAATGAAGGTAATCACTAGGCCATCAGAATTCCCTTCTGTATGAGGCCAAGGGTCTCTAACTCATCATTGTCTACCTGAACCATATTCCTCCTTGGAAGCCCTTCACACACAGAGGCAGGACACCATGGCATGATCTCTGACGGTTATCTCTGCTCGCGCCCAGCAAGACACCTTTACAGCAGATGAACCTCTGGGGGCTGCTGTGATTCCATTGAACAAAGTGTTTGTGGAAGGATTTTTCTTTACTGCTAATCTCTTACAAAGTACTCGGGAAACAAGGACAACCGTAGGGAGAGGTCCAAGCAGGCTTTAAATTTGATGTCCAAGGTGGAGCTTCAAGACAAATTCAGTGCCTTTGACTACAAAGTTTGGTCTCACAATTGAAGATGTGCTTTCTCTTTCTACTATCAAGGCTGCTTATTGTTCCAAAGGATATGTTGAGTCAATGATTTAAAGAGATCCAAGAGAAGCTTCATAGGGATTCAGACTACATGAAAAATTCATTGATATGAGTCTTTGTCAAGGCGTTTATTGAAGTTGCTCCTAATCAGATGTAGCTGATTGTATGTCTCATATTATCTGAAATTGAGCTTTCAAATTGAATCTAATCTCGCTAGATTGATCTTCTATCTTGAAATTTATCAAGGTCTTATGTAGACGCGACTTTGCTTTCGAAAACCCTTCGACATCTTTGGTGAACCCGACGTGAGAGCGTCGCAGAAATTTCAGGATGGGAGATTCTTCAGCCTCTTTTTCAGCCTCTTCTACAATTCCAGCTGCGTCTACTTCAGCTCCATCTATGACTGCTGCGTCAAGTACTTCAACGGAGGATCTAAAACAGATTTTGCAGAATATGTCCATGTATATGCAGCTCCAAAATCAGCAAACACAAATGTATATGCAGCAGCAATAACAATTGCATCAACAGCAGTTGTCTCAGCAAAGGCAACTCTATTCGGAGCAGGAGAATGCAAACAGCGCGACTAAGGCTATTGAAGCAGTTGAGAGTGAGAAGAAGCTATTTGACGGGCGTAATGTTTCAGCATATTTGAAGACATATGAGATCAAGATGGGGTTTTTTGGAGTTCCTGCTGGACTTATGAGTAAGTACTTCCTTCGTCTTGTCACACCTGCTTTGAGAACAAAAGTGACTGATCTTTTTATTCAAAATACACATTGGCAAGATTTTAAGAAGGCCTTGAAAGAAGAATACTTCCTTGAGGACTTTGGTATGGCTACTCGGCGGTCATTCCGAGAGTGGGTCTACATGCCAAACAAAGGTCTTGCTGCTTCGGAGTTGATTCGAGAATTCGAAGAGAGGTATAGTCAGCTTGATGCCATTGAACAAAGAGCATTGGATGTTGAAAAAGTTGAGCTTTTCTTGCAAGCTGCAGATCCTGCTCTTCAAGAAGAATTGGGTGAGCTTCTTGAAGATCGCACGAAGCCTATGGGTCTTAAAACTGATTGGCAGGATGCACAGGATGCAGTCTCGACTTTGACCAAGAGGAGGATATGGAAGACTCGCCTACAAAATGGTTCCATGTCACCTACACCATCATCAGCTCCTATGCCTACTTCTATCCCTATTATTTCTTCTCCTCCTCAGCCAGTTTCTTGGCCTATGCCAGTGCCTACTGTTTCTACTCCACCTATTCCTCCTGTTCCACGACCGATGCCTACACCTTCTGCTCCAAAACCATCCGCTCCATCGGTACCTACCTCTCTTGATGATATAATCAAAGGCATCACAGATTTGACACTTGAGTCAGTCAAAGCGGAGTTAGTGGGGAAGTTGAAGGAGCAGTTTGCTTCAACTGTGCTACTACTTCTTCTAGTGCTCCTACTGCACCTAGGAGTGCTCCTAGTGCACCTAGGAGAGATCGGAGATGTATTTGGTGTGATAGTACGGAGCATCAGCATTGCAGGGATTGTGACTCTTTCCAGGATGCAAGGAGGCAGAATTTGGTATATTGGGGGTAAGATGGTAAGATTTGGTTGACTGAGACAGGAGCTCCACTTGCTACCAACTTTGGTAAAGGTGGAATGAAGAAGTTAGTGGAGGACATGGCTGCGCGTACTTCTTATGTGGCAGCTAGAGGTGATGCTTCTGCATATGGAGTACAGATTGAGAAGGGATTAGAGACTCAGTCAGCGCTATGGACTTATGCTATGGAGACTGCAAACAAAGGGAAAATTCAGCAAACTGTTTTGACTAGCGCAGGCTCTAGCATCAGATCAGAGACAGGTTGGGACTCGCCTGTTGACAGATACTCTATTTATGCTTATTTGGCTAAATCTCATGGTGCAGATGTACTTGTTGAGGAGAAACGTAAGAGGGATGAAGAAAATCCAAGTGCAGCTAAGAAGACTAGAGGGGGTGAGTTTGTTTCTCCACCTACTGCAGGACCATCTTCAAGACCAGGGCCAGATCGACAGATGGAGGATGCTCAAAAGAGAGAAAAGAGGCAAGAGCCTAGAGAGAGAAAGCAGCCAGGATTCAGATTGATGTCCGATATTGAGACATCTACAAATATGAAGAAAATCTTTAATGATAAGATACTTGGCAGTGAGGTGACTTTCACTATTTCTGAGATTTTGGGCATCTCAAAAAGAGAGTTTCAGGATCAGTTTCAGGAGGTCCTGAAGAGGAAGAGACATGCATTGGCTACCACTGATACACAGGGAGTTTTGATTAGAGAGTTGGATGAGGATGATGATGAGGTTATGGTTGATAATGCTTCTGTTTTGCCGCAGGTAGAGAAGAGGGTTCAGCCTATGCATTATGCTGAAATTGATGAGCCTGTCATGATACCGCGTAGTCACTTTTCGCGGAGCCATTGGGCTAGGGCAACTACAGAGACGATGGTAAAGATTGGAGAGAAACAGGTGCCTTATGTTGCATTGGTTGATCATGGTTCAGAGATTAATCTCATAGTTCGTGGAGTTTATGAGAGTAACAGATGGCCTATGGATGTAGAGCATGGGTGGCGTATGAGAGCCGCCAATAACACTGCAGGTGATTTATATGCTGCTTGCCCTAGTGTCAAGGTTTCTATTGGTGATGTAGAGGAGGATTTTCATTTCTTTGTGCAGGATTCATGCTCTTATCCCATAATTCTTGGTCAGCCATTCATTACAGAGATGCGCATGGAAACAAAGGTCATGGATGATGGATCTGCTTATGCACGGATTCACAGTAAAGATGGTATGAGAGCAGTTCAGTTTATGACTGTATGTGTGAACCATGTTAGAAACAGGGATACTCTCAGAGATGCACCCTTGCCCATTGTGAGGGATTCGGGTTTTCATTAGGTACCGCCGTTTCGCGAGACGACGGTGGTACAGAGCAGAGGAGATTGGAGTTCTCGCCTCCTGGCAGCGATGTTTTCTCCTCCAGTTATGTTGGGATTTCAGCAAACAGTTCAATGAGTTATCAGAAGACTTCTAGGTTGCCTAGAGCTGCTAGGCAGTATATATGCAGGAAGGAGAAAAATTTGAAAAATGCAGGAATTTTGGAGGATGATGAGCACATGGATGGTATGTATGACAGTGTGATTTGTGCAGATACGATGGCAGAGATGGGAGATATGCTGAAAACTGATATGCTGAATTGTCATGGTAATGTATTAGTGCAGTCCCTGGATATGTTTCATGAAATTGCAGATTTTATGTCACAGATTGAGTCAGAGGCTGAGGTAACTCAGCAAAGAGTATTGAGTGCTGAAGAAATTCAGCAAACAGAGTTTCCAGCTGGTTATAATCAGCTTTCAGAGAGACAGAGGGCTGAAAATTTTCAGCCAACAGAGTTTACTGCTGAAATATTTCAGCATTCAGAGTTTGGGGCTGTTTCTATGCAGTCCATAGAGCAGAGGGCTGAGAATATTCAGCCATTGGAGTGCAGAATTGCTGATTTACAGCAAGGTTTATGTAATGCAGAAGAGCATAATGAAGCCAGGGTTGACACGAAATACAAAACTGTGGATAAGAAGGTGAAGCCGGTTGCTGTACCGCTTCCACCTGACAGTGATCAGCAAATAGA
This sequence comes from Lygodium microphyllum, assembly GCF_053477565.2. Taxonomy (NCBI): domain Eukaryota; kingdom Viridiplantae; phylum Streptophyta; class Polypodiopsida; order Schizaeales; family Lygodiaceae; genus Lygodium; species Lygodium microphyllum. Next base: position 41,630,728 of record NC_141147.1, on the reverse strand, counting down.
GAGGGCTGCTAAACAGCAAATTTTGAGGAATCCGGAGCATATTGGTCATAAATTTTCAACAGAGACACTTGCTGAATTGAAAATTGAAAATGGTGATTTCTTGTTACCCATGGAGAAGCAATGCTTTCAGGAGATGCTTGAGCGTCATGGAAGGGGATTTGCTTTTTTCCCACATGAGATTGGTTGTGTGAATCCTGATATTGTTGCTCCTATGGTCATTTTTACTATTCCCCATATCCCATGGAATCTCCGACCTATTCCAGTGCCTAAAGCACATTTGCCAAAGCTGATTGATTTATTGAATGAGAAAATCAGGATGGGAATCCTTGAGCCTTCATCTGCACCATACTCAAACAGGTGGTTTACAGTTCCAAAGAAGAATGGTACTCTCCGATTTATTCAGGACATGCAGCCAGTGAACAGAGTTACTATCAGGAATGTTGGTATAGGTCCAGTTGTGGATGAGTTTGCAGAGGCATTTGCTGGACGTGCCATCTATTCTTTGGGTGATTTGTATTCAGGTTATGATCAGTTTCAGCTGGCTTTGGAAAGCAGGGACATAACCACCATGAGAACTCCTATTGGGCTTGTGAGGATGTGTACCTTGCCTCAAGGTGCCACTAATTCTGTTGCGCATATGATGAATGCCATGCATAAGGTCCTTCGTGAATATATACCTCAGCTTACTATGCCTTTCTTGGATGATGTGCCTATTAAGGGGTGTGCAGAAGAAGAGAAGAATGAGAGCCTAAATGAGCAGGGATGCAGATACTTTGTGGCTGATCATATTTCAGCATGTGAGAAGATTTTGGCCAGGTTAGAAGAAGTGAACTTGACACTTTCAGGGCAAAAATCTGTTTTTGGAGTGAATGAGGTTGTTATTGTTGGGCATATGTGTGGATATTATGGCAGGAAACCCTCACCTGATAAGGTGAATGCTATAGGCAAGATTGCAGAGTATTGTTCTACTACTTCAGAGGTACGGAGATTCATTGGTGCTTGTGTGTTTTATATGATTTGGATACCTCATTTTGCACACATAGCAGATTGTTTGTATCAGCTGCTTCGAAAGGGGCAGAAATTCTATTGGGATGAGAGCCACACTAGAGCCATGCGGAAATTGAAGAAGTTATTGCAGAATGCTCCTACTCTTAGGAAAGCGGATTATAATTGTGATAGGCCTATTGTATTGACAGTTGACACTAGTCCAATTGGCATAGGTTGGGCTGTGGGTCAAGATGATGCAGATGGAAACAGGTATGCTATTCGGTTTGGGACGAAAGTCCTAAACGAGAGACAGAGGAGATATCCACAAATCAAGAGGGAGTTATTGGGGATTGTCACGGCTCTCAAATGTGACAAGGAGTACTTTATTGGAGCTTCAGTTGTGGTAGAGACAGATTGCTTGCCATTGATTGGTATGATCACGAGTTTCTCTACTCCGGATATAGCCATGTTGAGATGGATTGCATACATTAAGTCATTAAATCCGGAATTTAAACACATAGCAGGGAAGGATAATCCAGTGGCACATATGTTGTCTAGAGCCAGATATGATGATGAGGAGACTCTACTTGCAGAAGAGGATGATGCAGAAATTTCAGCCACTATGGTTGATCATGTTTGTCATGTTTATGATATTGTGGCTTTCACAGAAGAACTCTATGTTGGAGATTGGTTGCAGATTGGCAGGTACCTTAGTACACTAAGCAAAAGAGATGAATGGACAGATGAAGAGTTCAAGAAGATCAGAAGGAAAGCCTATGGTTATTTTCTCAAGGACGGATTTCTTTGAAAGCATCCGAAGAAAAGAGGCGGATTACCTTTGCAGGTTGTCTGTGATAGAGAGACACAGTTACAGGTGATGAGGGAGTTTCATGAGAGTCCTTAGGCTGGTCATAGAGGAGTATGGGCTACTTATGAGAAAATCAAGGAGAAATATTGGTGGAAAGGCATGTACAGAGATGTTTCTCACTTTGTTGAGACTTGCAGAGACTGCCAGATGTATTCAGTAGTGCGTCATAGAGATGAGCTTTATCCGACCTATCCACTATGCATTCATTATAAGTGGGTAGTTGATTTGGTTACCATGCCTATGGGTCTATGGCAGATGAGATACATTGTTTTGGCTAGAGAGGATCTTACCAATCATGTTGAGGGCAGATCTTTGAGAACGAAGACCACTAGTGTAGTGTGTAAGTTCTTATTGGAGGAAATTTTCTGCAGGTATGGTTGTGTGGGTAAGATCACTGCGGATCGTGGTAAATTGGATGCAGATGAAGCTAGGGAGTTTTTCTCTCAGCTAGGAATCAAATTGGCTCTAACCACAGCATATAATCCAGAGGGAAATGGAAAGAGTGAAAGAGGGCATCCGCCGATAGTGAAAGCATTAGCCAAAGCATGCAGAGGACGGATTGGAGAATGGCCAAGACTTTTACCATTTGCTTTATGGGCTGATCGTACGACTCATAGTGTTACCACAGGATATATGCCTGCAGAGTTGATGTATGGTCAGAAACCTGTTATGCCGATTGAGACTTGTGCTTTGACTTGGTCAGTTTTACATTGGCAGGAGGATTTGATGAGAGAGGAGCTCTTAGCTCTTCGGATTCGACAGTTGGAGAGGAGACCTGAGGATATTCAGCTAGCTATTGACAGGTTGAAAGTTGCTAGACTAAGGAATAAGGACAGGTTTGACAGCAGGCATCGCTTACGGCCAAGAGCAATAGAAGAGGGAGATTGGGTATTGGTCTTTGATAGCAGTCTTGAAAATCAGCATACTGCACTTCGGAAGATGGTGAAAAGATGGTTTGGGCCATACATAGTCAGACATGTCTTTGATAATGCAACATATGAGCTGACAGAATTGGATGGAACAGTGCTTAGAGTGCCCATTGCTGGAAAAAGAATCAAGATTTTCAAGAAAAGAGATGATGAGGATTATGCATTGGAAGAATTTTTAAGAGAAGAGCAACGACAAGAAACTCCAATGGAAGAGACAGATGAAATAGTTGATAATCTTGTTGATCGACCAGAAATGCATAACGAAGAGATTGATTTGTTTGTGGATCTTGATGATAATGATCATGGGTAGTTGGCCCATCCGGAGGATGCGCAGGATTAGAGGGGGTGGATGTCGTATTGCTGCGCATTCGAGGTGTGAAAACCACCCAAAAGTTGTGCATGAGATTTGTTACTTTGTACATATTTTGACGTAGACGTTGTGCTTTGCTTTGCTTGAACATTTTTCTTTCAATTGGTTCATGTTCAATTTTACAGAAGAAACAAGCGTAAGTTCCTTAAGAGGTGAACTGTTTTTCCTCACAACTGAGAATGGAACGGTGGATATCTTGTTTATCCATCTCTTTCTACATTATACACACTTGATGCTCACACAGCAGGTTGTTATTGATTTGTCATTGATCCGACTAGGAGGTACTTTGCAATGGGGAGTGAAGATGCTCTTGTGAGTCTTTGGGATCTTTCTGAGATGCTTTGTGTTCGTACTTTTACCAAGCTTGAAGCAAAGCAAAAGACCTAGAGTTGAAGGGACATGCAATGTGAAGAGGAAAAGATGTTGCTTTCCTGTGTGTGTAAGAGAGGAAAGTGTGGCTAAATAAGTGGGCTTTTTCTGGTTCATGAAAAGAAAACAAAAGGGGAAAAGAAAACACGAATGAAGAGGCTAAAGAGGGGATTTTGAAAAGCTAAAGAAGGAGGGAAAAGGAGGCTAATACTATGAGGAGTTCAGAGAGGGGACAAGGGAGCCACGCTTTAGGAAAAAGGAGCCGCGCTTTTGGGGAAGGCAGACATGGGAAGTGCAGTTTTGATTCATCAAAAGTTGCGGCCAGAGTGGCTAATTTGAGGACAATTGTTGTTGATGAAGAGCAAAATAGCAGCGAGACTTGGTTTTTTAGCCATGGGAATCAATGCCCTGTTTAACAGGGGTAGTGGAAGGTGCCCATTTTGGTAGCGACAGAAAAGCTCTTGAGCCGGAGTGAGCAGCAGCTCATGGACTGGGATCATGAGTGTGATCCAGATTATGGGAAGGATGATTGTGATTTAGGGTGCCGTGGTGGTCTGATGACCAGTGCTTACAGTTACATTATGAAAGCTGGAGGCTTACAGCTAGAGGAAGATTACCCCTACAAAGGCGGACAGAGTGCTAAAGTTTTTGGGAAAGAGAGAGGATTGGAGGGGGGGAAATCTCGGTAACTGGGGAAGAGAAGTGCTCTGAAAACGGGGAATAAGGAGGAACTCTGCAATCTGGGAAGAAAGGGGAGTGCTCTGTAACTCCGTGAACACAGTCATAAGAGTAGCAGTGTAGTCTGCTACATTCCTGGAAAATCTAATGTCCTTAACCTTAGCCTGTGAATCCTCATTAATCGTAGTCTGAAAAACAAGGAGGAGATCGACGGAATCAGGACTGCAGACCTGAACGTGGAGAGGAAAAAGCTAACTATGCTTTGTAGGGGAGTGTGGAAGCCTTGCGCTGGAAGGAGCGTGGGAAAAAGCGAAGACATTTATGGCAATGGCCTTGGGAGGACGGCCTGAATTCGCTACCAATTACACAGGCAAAATCGTCGCCATCGCTCCTAAGCTACCTGCAACGCAATCAATTAATTTAGAGTCAGGAAGTATTAAGGAAGTGAATTTTACGGCATCTCGTATTTTCTTATATGCCCTTGGAACTCTGACCTCATGATTGGGAAAGCCAGAGGAAGGTGTTACTGTGGAAGCAGCTGAGAAAGCTTTGGAGCTTCCTATCATTGTGTCGTCAAACTGCTACCCTGACAAGATCTCCAAATTTGAACCAGCCGATGTTTCGTTTCATTCTTTAGCCCTTCGTCTTTCAGGGATCAGTGAGAAGTAGGAGGAAGAGGAGGCCTTATCCTTAGTCAAGGAGGAAAACATCTCTGCTTCCTCGGACTCTTTTCACTTCAAGCAAGGGGAGACTTCTGGTGTGCTATTAGCCAGTCTCAGTCTTATCTCTCATTGTTTCTTCTCGATCATATCACTCAGAGAGAGAGAGAGCTCGTCCTCCTCTCATCTTCCTTTACATGAACAGGATGACGATAATAATGATGAAACACGCAATGTTTTATCATACAAAGATTAAAATGAAGGTAATCACTAGGCCATCAGAATTCCCTTCTGTATGAGGCCAAGGGTCTCTAACTCATCATTGTCTACCTGAACCATATTCCTCCTTGGAAGCCCTTCACACACAGAGGCAGGACACCATGGCATGATCTCTGACGGTTATCTCCGCTCGCGCCCAGCAAGACACCTTTACAGCAAACGAACCTCTGGGGGCTGCTGTGATTCCATTGAACAAAGTGTTTGTGGAAGGATTTTTCTTTACTGCTAATCTCTTACAAAGTACTCGGGAAACAAGGACAACCGCAGGGAGAGGTCCAAGCAGGCTTTAAATTTGATGTCCAAGGTGGAGCTTCAAGACAAATTCAGTGCCTTTGACTACAAAGTTTGGTCTCACAATTGAAGATGTGCTTTCTCTTTCTGCTATCAAGGCTGCTTATTGTTCCAAAGGATATGTTGAGTCAATGATTTAAAGAGATCCAAGAGAAGCTTCATAGGGATTCAGACTACATGAAAAATTCATTGATATGAGTCTTTGTCAAGGCGTTTATTGAAGTTGCTCCTAATCAGATGTAGCTAATTGTATGTCTCATATTATCTGAAATTGAGCTTTCAAATTGAATCTAATCTCGCTAGATTGATCTTCTATCTTGAAATTTATCAAGGTCTTCTGTAGACGCGACTTTGCTTTCGAAAACCCTTCGATATCTTTGGTGAACCCGACGTGAGAGCGTCGCAGAAATTTCAGGATGGGAGATTCTTCAGCCTCTTTTTCAGCCTCTTCTACAATTCCAGCTGCGTCTACTTCAGCTCCATCTATGACTGCTGCGTCAAGTACTTCAACGGAGGATCTAAAACAGATTTTGTAGAATATGTCCATGTATATGCAGCTCCAAAATCAGCAAACACAAATGTATATGCAGCAGCAACAACAATTGCATCAACAGCAGTTGTCTCAGCAAAGGCAACTCTATTCGGAGCAGGAGAATGCAAACAGCGCGACTAAGGCTATTGAAGCAGTTGAGAGTGAGAAGAAGCTATTTGACGGGCGTAATGTTTCAGCATATTTGAAGACATATGAGATCAAGATGGGGTTTTTTGGAGTTCCTGCTGGACTTATGAGTAAGTACTTCCTTCGTCTTGTCACACCTGCTTTGAGAACAAAAGTGACTGATCTTTTTATTCAAAATACACATTGGCAAGATTTTAAGAAGGCCTTGAAAGAAGAATACTTCCTTGAGGACTTTGGTATGGCTACTCGGCGGTCATTCCGAGAGTGGGTCTACATGCCAAACAAAGGTCTTGCTGCTTCGGAGTTGATTCGAGAATTCGAAGAGAGGTATAGTCAGCTTGATGCCATTGAAGTGTGAGGGAGTGAGTGTGTGAGAGTGAGGGATCAAGAGAGTGAAGCTCTTCACCATCTCCTGATCGTCGAGCTACCGGTGTGTGTGAGAGAAGGCAACTCATATCGGCATCAAGGTAAGCTCACTACACTCTTAGGATCGACGGCGCGTCGGCTAGGTGAGGGATAGCCATTAGAGCTCGCTTGGAATGCTTGAAACAATAAGCGGTCTATGGGTCTTGGCGGTAGAGCGAAAGCTCCCACATTTTGGTTCTGTTGCCGAGACCAACGGATTCAAGCTCGAGCACTTACGCACCTCATATCGAGCATCGAAGTAAGGGATTCATCCCCGAAACGAAGCTTGAGATAGGCAAGAATTTTTGGTGTTTTTGATCTTCGAAACAAGTAAGTATTTTGGTATATTTTGTTTGCTTGATAATTGGGAAACATGGAGAAATTAGTTCAGTTCTTTGCTTTTGATTCTTGTTGCATTTAGAGTAGGTTAGGATTAGGAAATCACACCGGAGAAGGGTAGGGTTTACTTTTGCAAAGCAAGGCAAAACACGGAAAAAATCGTGCAAAACTTGGCAAAAATCTCGCTTGTGATGCCTAAGATCGGCAAGTGAGTGATTGGGGGCATCAACACCATACCCGAGAAGGGGCATAAGAGCCAAAGGCCAAGGTAGAGCTCATTTGTGACCATTTTAGTGAGAGAGAGAGAGAGAGAGAGAGAGAGAGCTACTGCCCGATTCGATCCGATCGCACCATCGACGAGCCCACCTCTCTATCCAGGTATATGAATCCCTTCCCCTATCCCCCTAGATAGGATCTGGAGGTTTGTGCTTGATACGATTGAGTAAATCGCAAGAAACGATCGAAATCGAACTCTCACTCTCGACGTGCACCGCGCTCGGCCCGTCCGAACGGTCACTTCTGGGCCGAGTCCCAGAATCAGCCCTCGGCCCTATTTTGCTCGGCCCACTCGGCCCAAAACCCTAATCAGCCCTCGGCCAGACCTACTCGGCCCGTCCGAGTCGACCATTCGGACCATCGACCAATTCGGCCCTCTGCCACGTGTCAAACTCAACCCTTGGCCCATCCGAGTGACCTCGTCTGAATTGACCGCTCGGCCTGTCCAAGCGCCTTCGTCTGAGTCTGAGCCTTGGCCCAAGCCCACCCTGTCCAAGTCCCAAATTTGACCCTCGGCCCATGCACTTCGGCCCGTCTGAGTGACCCACTCGGACCCTGCAATTCGGACCAGCTGGGCCAAGTGAAATTTTCTATCAAATTCTCAAAATTTTGACCTGACCTGGCTGAAGATCGGCAATGCAAACTATTTCAAGTCCTTCGAACGCTCAGAAGTCTATTCTGGCACTCCTGTTCGAGCACCTTCATCCAAGTCTAAGCCTTGGCCTGACCGAGCCCACCCTGTCCAAGTCCCAAATTTGACCCTCGGCCCATGCACTTCGGCCCGTCCGAGTGACCCACTCGGACTCTACAATTCGGACCAGCTAGGCCAAGTGAAATTTTCTATCAAATTCTAAAAAATTTGACCTGACCTGGCTGAAGCTCGGCAGTGCAAACTATTTAAAGTCCTTCGGATGCTCAGAAGTCGATTCTGGCACTTGGAATAGACGAAATCGTAGGGAGCAGCCGCTTGGCAGCTTGAAGTAGGTAGCAGTGAGACCTAGAGACCTAGACGCAAGCGCTCAGTAGTTAAAACCTAATTGGCCAAGAATAAACGAGGCAACATATTAGAAAAACCCTGAACCCTATCAAGGTGGCCAGAAGATTGACTAACAAGCCTATCAGGCCCAAAACAAGCGAGAGTGCATAAGGCTCTTTGAGGTTGCTTGCTACACTCACCTTGAATTTCCGCACTTGAATGCACTAAAAGTAATTGAAAGCCTGGTTGAGCACAAGTGCACTAAGGGCGACACGCACGCTGAGTGACCATAAATTGAGGATTGTATTCAATAACTGAAAGAACTCACTCAGATAAACCACTCGACGAACCCACCAGTAGCAGAGAACCCAAGATGTAGACAAACCATCAACGCGCGAGGTAGGACCAAGCAGGTGGCGTCAACGACGTGGATCTGACAAATCCACTCACCCTGATCAATAGCTTGGCGGAACACGACAATGCAACTATGGCGGAAGAAGGATCAGACCATAGGTCTAATGAGGAACTTGACTTGAACTCTTCCCGGAGGCTATTCAGCAGCTAATCAGCAGCTACGATGCACTCGCCTGGTACAAGCACCGCGGCAAGACGGCAGATTCTATCATCGCAGACCTAGAAGAAGAGAGGAAACTAGCCCCGCAAGGCTTTGCAAATCATAGTCGAATACAATAGGGACCAGCAGGGTAGGAGCCAAAGGCAAAGCACGGAGTTGCATGAGGTGCAGCGAGTGCTGAACCTAGCAGGAAGAAACCGAACGGATCATGAGAGAGCCCTAGAAGGAGACTTGACGTTGAGTGAGCTTCTTATGAAGCAGTTGTTAGATAACACGGCAGCAGAGTAAAGTGCCGCAGCACTAGCAACATCTCTGCTCATAGGATTAGGAGCAAGCCAAGGCTCAAGAGCCAGTCTAAAATCCCCATCGTTGCTAAGCAACTCAACAAATACCAACCCCACGACGATCTATACAGCTTTGTAGAGCAGTTTGAAGAAGTTTGCGAAGCCAACGGCCTCAACGACCTGACTCAACACTCTCAAGCGTTCGGGCTCTGCTTAGGTGACAAGGGGAGGACTTGGTATACAAGCCTAGATGCTATAGAACGAGCCAACTTCAGTGGCCTCAAGGATATCTTCATTAAGAGATTTGCTGAGCCTAGATACTCTGACAATCTGCTAGTGCGCTTGATGAACATCAAGCAGAAAGAGAAGGAGGATATTCGGGACTATGTAACCCACGTGAGGAGTCTCTCTAAGAGAATCCCTATGGGCGAGCGACCGACTGAAAGAGCAGTTTCGAATGTATTCATCAGCGGAATTCGAGATGAGGAATTGTACAAGGCTTTGGCAAGCAACGCACTAGCTAGAGTATTTGAGGAAGCCATTAGAGTCGATGATTAGCTGAAGGAGCGGACCTCCAGAAGTGCGAACCCAGAAGAGACCAACTCACGAAGCTCAGAGAGAGCGTCAGCCTCTAGTGAGCGATCGGTCCCATCATCCCAAGATAAGGGGAAGGCCACCGAGGCGAACCAAGACTTGGCTGATGTGAAGATGGAGTTGGCCAGGTTACAAGACATGTTGAGATGACCAACGCGCCCACACGTCCAATGTGTGTATTGTGGCGAAGACCACTTGCCAGCCAAGTGTCAAGACCCTAGGTCAAGACCTTGTGGTAACTGTGGTAGGTTCGGTCATGACATCGCGCATTGTAGATTACCAAGAAAACTTCCGTATTTGCAACCCTATGGCCGGCCTTACTTAACAACCAGGCCGTAGCCATTATTCGGAAGGGGAGTCCCATTAGCCCTTCCTGTGACGTTAAGCCAGTTGTTCCTAGGATGGACATAAACCCTACTGGCATACCCAGACCACCTGGTCCTTACGTGACCCATCCACCAAGCAATGCTCGAGTCCACTATGTGGAGGAACCAAATGAGGAAGAAGCTTACATATGCCCTTATGTCTCGCATGACGATGAGGGCAATGCTGTCCTCATGGATTATCTCCCCGTACCGGTGATGGCGTTAGGAAGAGGACGAGGCAAGGCCTAGGAGGACAAACGTAGGATCCAATCACCTATTGGACTTGTGGTCACCCTGGTCATGTGTCATCACAGCAAAACAGAGACAAGGCTGACCAAAGATGTACTGAGTGCGGAATCACCCATCTCTTCGTCGATTGCCCAAAGCGAAAGCCATCTTCTAGCTCAGCCAATGTACCATCTGTCCCGTTGGGGTTGTTTGGAGTGGAGAACCTCGTTGGGGAGGCAACACCTATTCCGTTACGGGTCATGACACGTGCCCAGACAAGGCAGGCCAGCATGTCACTGCCAGGACTTAGCAACCTCAACGCAGCTTTAGTGGGAAAGAAAAGTCGCAAGCGGAAGAAGAAGAGGTCGAAAGCTAAAAACGCACTAAAAATGGAGAGTGCTACAACTCTGCCTACTGGAAAGAAGGTCTTAGATGCAGAGGTAGAGGCTTCAACCCCTAAGACAGACGAAAAGAGAAGCGCTAAGTCTAGAGGACGAAATTGATAACCTCTCCAGCATAACCATGCCAACCTCACCTCCTCAACCAAAGTCAGGAGAAGCAACTGCACCACAAGCAGTGCCGCTAAGGCCAAGCCTTGGTGCTATGGGGCCGCGGTTCACGGCCACTGGTCAAGACGATCCAGGTTAGCACCCAATGATCTCCTCACCACGTTGGTAGCTACCCCTGTAACACTTAGCCTGGGAGAACTGCTTAGGCAGCATCCCACCCTATGGAAAGATCTTAAGCAGTGGGTTGAAGGGTCACAAGAGCAGGTCACGGCAGACCCTCATGACCATGATGCAGAGACGCAAATACCGAGTTTGACGCTACACTCTATACCTAAATCCTTACACGTCAATGCCTTCTGGGAGGGTTTCGAGATGCATGCGGTCTTATCGGTTTTAGCCCTAGGCGATACAACGAGAAAGGGAATCGTGGACATAGGAGCTGGGGTTAGTGTGCTTAGCCACGCGGTGCTTCAGACTTGGGGAAACCCGCTTGTTGAAACTGCTAGGTTTAATGTCACATTAGCAAATGGTATGAGAGTCAAGCCATTCGGGGTGCTTAAGAATTGGCCAGTGAAAATCGCAGGTATCCAATTCTCTGTGGACTTTATAGTCATGAAGGGAGTGGACTACGATATCCTATTAGGCCGAACCTGGATGTGCAACTCTTAAGAACAGATCGAACCTCTATGTCCGGGCACTTAAGACATGATATACACATATGAACGCAAGAGGTAGGATTAGAAACACTTGGCCCATTTAGCAAACAGTTGAGATGGATAGTCATGGATGCATGCGGTGTCAGAATTGTTTGCAGGAGGTACCATAGCTCGCCACAACACGTGATCATGGTAGGAATCATGTAGTAGCACCCATGGGGGATAACATTATCGATGAAGTCCACTGGTTTCAAGGACAAAGAATGCATCACTTGGCTCAATAATCACTCATGCAGGAATGAGAAATGAAACTAGCAAACAAGAGCGTCTCAAGGCATTGATCCTTACTTACAAAGATGGATGTAATTAAATTTGTTGGCCTTTTTTTTGTCAAGCTATTCTTGTCAAAGAGGAGTTTTTTTTTGCTCTTTACCAGGCAAATAAAGGAGGGAATCGAAGGAATCAGCTAAAAAAGGGAAGTGGAGGACGAAAGCAGAGGAGAGGGGAGAGACTAATTCCCACTGGTCCGTCTGTCAACTAGCGAAGGGAATACGCAGGTTGAAGGTTAATGAAATACACAGTTGAAACTCGGATTTGGCTTCTCCAGCATCCCTGAGCAGACTCAGTCTGACGTCAAAGGGTGCCGGCCCTGAGAAGCTTTACGAGCCTTAACCAGACTGTACTCGACGACCTCAAACACGAGCTTGATGCCCTTTCTACCAAAATTCAAGAAGAATGGCAATGTCGAACGCATCAATCGTGTCTCAGAATGACACTCACCTTCTCCTCATGACTTCTGTTATCATGAGGTGGTCCGAGTAGCTTTGGTTACAACAATTTCTTGTCTTGATCTAAGAAGGGGTCATGGAGTGGTATTTTATTGATATAGTACTTGTAAGGTGTGGTGGACATGGAGTTTTGGGGACACATTCCAATTCGTCAAGCTCTTGCAATCATTGAACATGATAGGAGCTCTCGACTGATGCAGACGAGATCAAGACATGCTGCTTTGTTTCGAACGGTGGACGTTACAGTGCTATGGGAGCAGCTTGGCTGTTGGGCATGTTCCGCGTGCTCAGAGGCATAGAAGGAGGAACGATGATAAAGCAGAATTGAAGAAAAGCCGACGGCAAGCACTACAAAAGAGGAATAACGAGAGCTTGCAGATGATGATGAAGGAGGAGGATTTATCATCGTCTTCAGAATTTGAAGAGCTAAAGGTGTAACTACAGCTTAACATGGAAGGTAGCACTTCAGAGTTATGCTGAACAGCAATTACAAACCAGGGAAGGCACAATCTGTGGAACTTTAAGGTGTGATTGCAACATAACAGAGATGGTAGCACTTCAGAGTTATGCTGAACAGCAATTACAAACCAGGGAAGGCACAATCTGTGGAACTTCAGTACGTTAACCAATCATCATGATTGAAGAGGGCCTTTGAATTCCATGCAAATCAATAGAGAATTTTTGTGCTGAAGATCCTGAGTTTTCTGCTCAAATTTTGGACACTTCTGATGCATTATCTTCATATGGTCAAGTCAGTTTAGACAGCAAAAGATCCTACAACGGTTCAGTGTCTTGGGAGATAGCATGGACTTGGTGCAAGCAGGCCATTGTTCAAAGTTATTTGCAAAGAAACCTCTCTGTTTCAAAAGAGTGATCTTTTTGTACAACTAGTTTGGTAGTGAACAAATCAAATGGTTAAACAATAAAGAGATCACGGTGAAAAAGATGACAAAATCATAGCTGTTTGTGCTGATGATCCCAAGTTTCGTCATTACAAAGACATCAGTGACCTTCCTTCACACAAACTTGCTGAAATTTGAATGCTGAAAACAGCCTTGAACTGGTGCTGAATGTTGGGCAGATTTATGGGTTGATTGCTCAATGATTAAATCGAGAAAAGGCTCAGAATTGCTACCCAGCAAAACTCTTCAAGTCTCTTCAAGCCTATGTGCCAAAGGCATAACTGTCTTCGAACACCTGAATGCATAATAGTTTATGAGATACTACAGATTTTTCTGAACATGGACCTCATGTAATTTACTTGACAAGGAATATAGTGAACTTTGGCATCAAAAATTTGTTTTCTTCTTGTTAGTCTCTTTCCTTGTTGCAACTTGAACTCCGTGTTCAGTAGCCCTTACACGAATCTATGACATTTCTGGTGAACCCGACGTGAAAGTGCTGCGTCAATTTTCAGCAAGATGGGAGACTCGCAAGAAGACATGACAGATGACAATGTCATGAAGAACCTGTTTCAGTCATTTACAACCTATATGCAGCAGCAAGCTCTCGCAAAACGTGATAGTGATGCCATGGATGCCTTGAAAGCTATCCAACAGGAGATGAAGCAGTTCAATGGCCAACAAGTGTCAACTTACCTGCATTTATATGAAGAAAAGATGAAGTTTTTTGGGGTTTCTCAAGATGTTTGGAGCCGCTACTTCTTGCGGATTGTGGTGCGCGCTCTTGAAGTCCGAATTTCAGAAATTCAAGGAACACATGCTAGTTGGGCAGAGTTTAAGAAGGCATTAAAACATGAATATTTCCTGGAGGATATAGGTCTTATGAACCGCAGGAATTTCTTAGCATGGGTTTCTATGCCTAATAAGGGACTTTCAGTTTACCGCCCTTCTGCGAGAGTTTGAGAGCCGCTATGATCAGTTGGATGGAACTGAGCAGCAAGCTTTGGAGATGCAGAAAGTGGAATTAGTTTTACAAGCCACTGATGATGATTTACAGGAAAAGTTGGATGATCTTTTGGAAGATCAAGCTACCGATTCAGGGTTAAAGACCGAGTGGAGACATTCATTGATGCTGTGAATGTTCTTGTTAAGAAGCAGCATAGGAGAGTACGATTGCATCGTAATACAGGATCTGCTTCTGAAAAATCCTTGGAGACCTCTTCTTCTACCCCTGCTGCAAGTTCGATGCCTAAGCCTACTCCTCCTGTTGTAAATCCACCAGTTCCTGCTGCTCCAGTGCCCTTATCTGTAGATGATGTTATTAAAGGCTTGGCAGATTTGACGGTTGAAGCAGTCAAAGCTGAAGTTGGAAAGTTAAAGGAGCAACTTATGTCAGTTCCTGTTGTAGCAGCTGCTCCAGTGACTACTTTTCTAGCTGGTCAAAGAAAAGGGAGACGATGTATTTGGTGCGATAGTACAGAGCACCAACACTGCAAAGATTGTGATGCTTTTCAGGAAGCGCGTAAGAAGAATGTAGTGTTCTGGGGACAAGATGGGAAGATATGGCTGACAGAGACTGGTGCTCCTCTTGACACGAACTTTGGTAAGGGAGGCATGAAGAAGCTCGTTGATGATATGGTTGCGCGATCAGCTTATGTGAGTGTTAGAGGAGATGCTTCAGCTTATGGAGTCCAGCTTGAGCAAAAATCAGATGGAGACTCTGCTTTATGGTCCTCTGCCTTGGAGATAGCGAGAAGAGGGAAAGTTCAGGCATCTACTATGACTTGTGTGGGCTCCAGCATCCGAGGAGAAATAGGATGGGATTCTCCTGTTGACAGGTATTCTATTTTTGCTTATATGGCGAAAACACAGGGTTTAGATGCCATGGTTGAGGAAAAGAGAAGAAGAAATGAGGAGGGTCTCAGCACCTCCAAAAAGACTAGAGGGGGTGACTTTGTTTCATCACCTATTACAGCTCCACCTATGACAAGTTCTCCAGCTCAATCAGGTCCTGAACAACCTATGGGAGACAAGCAGATGAAAGAGAAGAGGCAACCAAGAAAGGAGCCAGGATTCAAGCTCTTGTCAGACCTTGATATGCAGACGGATATGAGTAAGATTTTTCATGAAAGAATTTTGAATAATGAAGTCACTTTTACTGTTGGAGAAGCTCTTGGGATTGCTAGAAGAGAAATACAGGATCAGATGCAGGATCTTTTCCGGAGGAAACGACATGCGATGGAAGGACCTGCTTTACAGGGATTATGGCATGGAGCTCTTGGGGAAGAGCATGATGATGCAGTGATGGTTGAGAATGCTTCTGTCAATCCACAATTGGAGAAAATAGTTCAGCCTATGCAGTATGAAGATGATGATACCCCTATCCTCATTCCTCGCAGCCATTTTTCACGTAGTCATTGGGCTAGAGCAACCACTGAGACGGTGGTAAGGATTGGAGAGAAACAGATTCCTTTGGTCGCTTTAGTCGATCATGGTTCCGAGATTAATCTTATTGCTCGAGGTGTTTATGAGAGTGGCAAGTGGCCTATGGATGCAGAGCATGGCTGGCGCATGAGAGCCACCAATAATACTTCTGGTGATATGTATGCTACTTGTCCGAGCATCAGAATTTCTATTGGTAATGTTGAAGAGGATTATCATTGCTTTGTTTAGGATTCTTGCTCTTATCTGATTATTCTTGGACAGCTTTTCATTACAGAAGCAAGAATGGAGACGAAAGTGATGGATGACGGCTCAGCCTATGCACGGATACGCAGTAAGGATGGTATGCGAGCTGTTCAGTTTATGACTGTTGGGGTAAATCATCCGAGAAACAGGGACTCCTTGCGTGAGGCACCACTACCTGCGAAGGAGTTGGATTTTCATTAGGTACCGCTGTCTTGCGAGACGCCAGTGGTACGGAGCGGAGAAAAGAGGAGATCTCGCCTCCTGGCAACCAGTCTTTCTCCACTAATTTTGTTGGTTTTTCTTCAGATAGTTCAGTGAGTTATCAGAAAATTTCAGATTTGCCTAGAGCTGCCAGGCAGTACATTGGTCATAAGGAGAAAGAGTTGAAGATTGCAGGTAATTTGCAAGCAGAAGAGCATGTAGATGGACTGTATGAAGGGATGTCTTATGCAGATACATTGTTTGAGATGGGAACAACGCTGAAAACTGATGTATGTAAGGGTTCAAAGATCATACCTATGCAAACCTTGGATATGTTTCAAGAAATTTCTGATTTTATGCTGAAAATAGAGTTAGAGGCTGAGAAAACTCAGCAAACTGAATTTATGGCTGATCTTGATCAGCTTACAGAGTTGCAGAGGGCTGAAACCTTTTAGCCAACAGAGTTAAATGTTGGAAAAATTCAGTATATGGAGTATGAGGCTGCACCCATGCAGTCCATAGAGCCAAGGGCTAAATCCATTCAGCCAACAGAGTTTAATGCTGAAAAATTTCAGCATACAGAGTTTCAGGCTACACCCATGCAGTCCATAGAGCAAAGGGCTGAAATCTTTCAACCAACAGAGTTGAGAGTTACTAAAAATTTGCAGAAATTGCAGCAAAGAAAAGAGTGCCTTGACTGATGCCAAGGTTGACACAAAGTATAAAATAGTTGATAAGAAGGTTAAGCCGGTTGCAGGGCCACTTCCTCCTGATAGTGATGAGCAGATAGAAAAAGCTATGAAGCAGCCTATGTTGAGAGATCCTGCAAATATTGGACATAAATTTACAGCTAAAACTCTTGCAGAATTGAAGATTGGAAATGATGATTTCTTGCTTCCAGTGGAAAAAGAATGTTTTAGAGAGATGCTTGGACATCATGGTAAGGCATTTGCTTTCTTTCCTCATGAAATTGGCTGCATTAGTCCCGAATTGGTTGCGCCTATGGTCATCTTCACTGTCCCTCATGTACCATGGAATATAGGTCCTATACCTGTGCCTAAAGCACACCTGCCAAAGCTGATAGAGTTGTTGAATGAGAAGATTAAGATGGGGATTTTGGAACCCTCTTCTGCGCCCTATTCTAACAGGTGGTTTACTATACCAAAGAAGAATGGTACTTTGAGATTTATTCAGGATATGCAGCCCGTGAACAAAGTGACAATCAGGAATGTGGGAACAGGTCCAGTTGTGGATGAATTTGCTGAGGCTTTTGCAGGACGAGCCATCTATTCTCTAGGTGACTTGTATTCAGGTTATGATCAGTTTCAGCTTGCCTTGGAAAGCAAGGATATTACTACTATGCGGACACCTATTGGTCTTGTGAGGATGTGTACCTTGCCTCAAGGTGCCACCAACTCAGTTGCTCATATGATGAATGCTATGCATAGAGTTCTACGAGACTATATTCCGCAGTATACCATGCCTTTCCTAGATGATGTGCCTATTAAGGGTTGTGCAGAAGAAGAAAAGAATGAAAGTCTTGATTTTGCGAGGATGTAGACAGTTTGTGGCTGAACACTTAGTTGCTTGTGAGCGAATATTGACACGATTAGAGGAGGTGAATTTGACTCTTTCAGGGTTGAAATCTATCTTTGGTGTTAATGAAGTCATCATAGTTGGGCATATGGTTGGATATTATGGCAGGAAGCCTTCACCTGCAAAGGTGGATGCCATAAGCAGGATTGCAGAGTATTGCTCGACTACTTCAGAGGTGCGGAGATTTATGGGAGCTTGTGTATTTTACATGATTTGGATTCCTCATTTTGCTCACATAGTAGATATTCTCTATCAGCTACTTCGAAAGGGGCAGAAATTTCATTGGGATGAGAAGCATTCGAAAGCCATGCGTAAACTCAAGAAGCTGTTGCAGTCAGCTCCTACTCTTCGCAAGGCGGATTATCAGTGTGGACGGCCAATCATAATGACAGTTGATACTAGCCCTATTGGCATAGGCTGGGCAGTGGGACAGGATGATGCTGATGGAAATAGATATGCAATCCGCTTTGGAGCTAAAGTTCTTAATGAGCGACAGAGGAGATATCCGCAGATTAAAAGAGAGTTGTGGGGAGTAGTCACTGCACTGAAGTGTGATAAAGGGTATTTTATTGGAGCTTCAGTTGTTGTGGAAACAGATTGTTTGCCTTTGCTTGGCATGATTACTAGTTGTTCGACTCCAGATATAGCGATGCTTCGGTGGATTGCCTACATCAAATCATTGAATCTAGAATTTCGACACATAGCAGGGAAAGATAATCCAGTAGCTGACATGCTATCTAGAGCGAGATATAAGGATGAGGAGTCAATGCTTTCAGAAGATGATGAGACAGAGTTTGCAGCTTCTGTCCTTGTTCATGATTGTCATGTATCTACTGTTAAAGCCTTTATTGAAGAACTTTATGTTGACGAGTGGATGCAAACTGGACAGTATCTAAGTTCATTGCCTCGAAGAGCTGATTGGACAGATGATGAATTCAAGAAAATCAGAAGAAAGGCTTATGGGTATTTCTTAAAAGATGGTTTTCTTTGGAAGCATCCAAAGAAGAGAGGCGGCTTACCCTTGAGAGTAGTTTGTGAGGTAGCGATGCAGATACAGATTATGCGAGAGTTTCATAAGAGTTCATGGGCTGGTCATAGAGGTGTGTTGGCTACGTATGAGAAAATCAAAGAAAGATACTGGTGGAAAGGGATGTATAAAGATGTTTCCCACTTTGTGGAGACTTGCAGAGACTGTCAGCTTTACTCTTTAGTGCGGCATCATGATGAGTTGCATCCGACCTATCCACTATGTATGCATGATAAGTGGGTGGTAGACTTGGTTACTTTGCCAGTGGGACTTTGGCAGATGAGATATCTTGTCTTGGCTAGGGAGGATCTTACAAACTATGTTGAAGGCAGATCTTTGTGGATGAAGACCACCACTACAGTATGTAAATTCTTGTTGGAAGAAATATTTTGCAGGTATGGATATATAGGCAAGATTGCAGCTGATCGTGGAGAGCTAGATGCAGACGAAGCTAGAGAATTTTTCTCACGGCGTGGGATTAAGTTGGCTCTTACTACTGCCTATAATCCAGAGGGAAATGGCAAGAGTGAAAGAGGACATCCGCCGATAGTTAAAGCATTGGCAAAAGCTTGTAGAGGTCGAATGGGAGATTGGCCGAGATTACTACCTTTTGCATTGTGGGCAGACCGCTCTACACATAGCGTGACTACTGGATCTTTGCCTGTAGAGTTGATGTATGGGCAAAAACCTGTCATGCCTACAGAAATCTGTGCTCTCACATGGAGTGCTCTTCCATGGCAAGAGAATTTATCAAGGGAGGAGCTTCTAGCTCTTCGGATTCGTCAACTAGAGAGAAGGACAGAAGATGTGCAGCTAGCAGTTGATCGTTTGAAGGCAGCCTGACTCAGAAACAAGGACAGGTTTGAGTTGAGGCATCGCTTGAGGCCTAGAGCCATAAAAGAAGGAGATTGGGTTCTAGTCTACGACAGTAGTCTAGAGAATCAGCATAATAGCATAAGAAAAATGGTTCAAAGATGGTTTGGACCATATGAGGTGAAACAGGTTTTTGACAATGCTACCTATGAGTTGGCTGAATTAGATGGAACAGTATTGAGGGTGCCCATTGCTGGAAAACGAGTCAAGATTTTCAAGAGAAGAGAAGATGAAGAATATTCACTTGAAGCATTGGCAGAAGAAGAGCAGGTAGAAGAAATTCAAGCAAAAGAAGTAGAGAATATGGATGATGAAGCTGATGGAGAAACAGGTCTACAAGAAACTGATGAAGGACTCGACCTGTTTGTGGACTTGGATGATCGTGGATAGTTGGCTCATCCGGAGGATGCCCAGGTTTAGAGGGGGTGGATGTCGTGCTGCTACGCATCCGAGCCGTAAACACCTCCATTTTTGTTGTGCATTTGTGTTATCTTTTCGCGTGTGATTCATTGTGTGTGATTGATGCATTAAGATAATCCGTCCTTTCAGTACCAGCATCCAATGTACATACTCCACTTGTGTGTTTGTGTTTATGTGTGATTCAGTTTGTATGGTGTGATAGAAAAATATGAAAAAATGATGCCAAAGGACATTATCAAGCTGATCATTTCAATGATGATCTCTAAGAAAAGTGTAGGAAATCGTGGAATCAAAGGAAGCTTTGTGGAAGCCGATCATCTAAGTTCAATAGTTCCCATGAAATAGAGTTGAAGGAAGTCTCTCAAAAGTTGCTTGAGCGAGTAAAGGTACATATTAGTGATATCATTCTAAAAGGGTGCGGAAACTCAGGCTCAGCGGCTTCTTCAGTCCATCAATAAACCAGGTCTGAGCCAAAGGATAGGCCCTTGCTAATGGGAATGGTGAAGATTTGTCTGTGACAGAAAAATGAAACTAGCAAACAAGAGCATCTCAAGGACCCTTACTTACAAAGATGGATGTAATTAAATTTGTTGGGCTTTTTTTTGTCAAGCTATTCTTGTCAAAAAGGAGTTTTTTTTCCGCTCTTTACCAGGCAAATAAAGGAGGGAATCGAAGGAATCAGCTAAAAAAGGGAAGTGGAGGACGAAAGCAGAGGAGGGGGGAGAGACTAATTCCCACTGGTCCATCTGTCAACCAGCGAAGGGAATACGCAGGTTGAAGGTTAATGGAATACGCAGTTGAAACTCGGATTTGGCTTCTCCAGTGTCCCTGAGCAGACTTAGTCTGACATCAAAGGGTGCCGGCCCTGAGCAGCTTTACGAGCCTTAACCAGACTGTACTCAATGACCTCAAACACGAGCTTGATGCCCTTTCTACCAAAATTCAAGAAGAATGGCAATGTCGAATGCATCAATCGTGTCTCAGAACGACACTCGCCTTCTCCTCATGACTTCTGTCATCACGACGTGGTCCGAGTAGCTTTGGTTGCAACAATTTCTTGTCTTGATCTAAGAAGGGGTAATGGAGTGGTATTTTATTGATATAGTACTTGTAAGGTGTGGTGGACATGGAGTTTTGGGGACACATTCCAATTCGTCAAGCTCTTGCAATCATTGAACATGATAGGAGCTCTCGACTGATGCAGACGAGATCAAGACATGCTGCTTCGTTTCGAACGGTGGACGTTACAGTGCTATGGGAGCAGCTTGGCTGTTGGGCATGTTCCGCGTGCTCAGAGGCATAGAAGGAGGAACGATGATAAAGCAGAATTGAAGAAAAGCCGGCGGCAAGCACTACAAAAGAGGAATAACGAGAGCTTGCAGATGATGATGAAGGAGGAGGATTTATCATCGTCTTCAGAATTTGAAGAGCTGAAGGTGTAACTACAGCTTAACATGGAAGGTAGCACTTCAGAGTTATGCTGAACAGCAATTGCAAACCAGGGAAGGCACAATCTGTGGAACTTTAAGGTGTGATTGCAACATAACAGAGATGATAGCACTTCAGAGTTATGCTGAACAGCAATTACAAACCAGGGAAGGCACAATCTGTGGAAGTTCAGTACGTTAACCAATCATCATGATTGAAGAGGGCCTTTGAATTCCATGCAAATCAATAGAGAATTTTTGTGCTGAAGATCCTGAGTTTTCTGCTCAAATTCTGGACACTTCTGATGCAATATCTTCATATGGTCAAGTCAGTTTAGACAGTAAAAGATCCTACAACGGTTCAGTGTCTTGGGAGATAGAATGGACTTGGTGCAAGCAGGCCATTGTTTAAAGTTATTTGCAAAGAAACCTCTCTGTTTCAAAACAGTGACCTTTTTGTACAACTATTTTGGTAGTGAACAAATCAAATGGTTAAACAATAAAGAGATCAGGGTGAAAAAGATGACAAAATCATAGCTGTTTGTGCTGATGATCCCGAGTTTCGTCATTACAAAGACATCAGTGACCTTCCTTCACACAGACTTGCTGAAATTTGAATGCTAAAAACAGCCTTGAACTGGTGTTGAATGTTGGGCAGATTTATGGATTGATTGCTCAATGATTAAATCGAGAAAAGGCTCAGAGTTGCTGCCCAGCAGAACTCATTCCAGCAGAACTCTTCAAGTCTCTTCAAGTCTATGTGCCAAAGGCATAACTATCTTCAAACACCTGAATGCATAACAGTTTATGAGATACTATAGATTTTTCTGAACATGGACCTCATGTAATTTACTTGACAAGGAATATAGTGAACTTTGGCATCAAAAATTCGTTTTCTTCTTGTTAGTCTCTTTCCTTGTTGCAACTTGAACTCCGTGTTCAGCAGCCCGTACACGAAATCTACGACAATGCTCATGCTGTCAAAGAGGAGATTGATAAGCTAATGAAAGCGAGATTCATTTACAAAATTGAACACACAGACTGGGTGTCACCCATAGTCATTGTGATGAAGAAGAATGGAAAGATCCGAGTGTGTGTCAATTACAAGAAGGTGAATGCTGCTACTAAGAGAGAAAACTATCCATTATCGTACACCGAGCACATGCTTGAGAGAGTGGCAGGCAAGGAAGCCTACAATTTTCTGGACGGCTTCTCAGGGTACAACCAGGTGCAAGTGCATCTTGCGGACAGGCACAAGACTGCCTTTGCCACTGAGTGGGACGTCTTTCCTTACAAAGTCATGCCCTTCGAGTTGACAAATGCCCCCACCACCTTCCAATGCCTCATGTGCGCCATCTTCAAAGACATGCTTCACAAGGAGTTGGAAGTCTTTGTTGACGACCTCTGTGTTCATTCAACCTGGATTGAAAACTTAGACAAACTCCACGTAGTCTTTGAGCGGTGTCGCTTATATCGTCTCTCCTTGAATCCCTTAAAGTGCCAATTTTGGGTAAAGCATGGATGCATCTTAGGGGACGTGGTGTCGAAAAATGGCATTGCCACTGACTTTTCGAAAGTCAAGGTTATTGTCGACCTTCCACCCCCAATCAACTACAAGGGAGTCCAATGCTTTCTAGGCCATACAGGGTATTATCGACGGTTTGTACTGAACTATGCATTGATCGCGAGACCCTTGTACAAGCTGCTGATCGTCTTCGAATGGACCGAGGCATGCCAACAAGCATATGAAGAGTTGAAAAAGGCTCTAACCACTGCACCAATTCTACGAGCCCCAGATTGGACCATTACTTTCCACGTGCATATCGATGCTTCTAAATTTGCCGTGGGGGCAGTGTTGTGCCAACCTAGTGAATACAACCTAGACTATCCAGTGAGCTTTGCTAGCAGACAACTCACTGAGGTGGAAATGAACTACTCGATGACAAAAAGAGAAGGGTTAGCCATGGTGTTTGCTGTGAAGAAATTTTGGCACTATCTATTGGCCACACCGTTTACCTTTTTTTTGGACCATCAAGCCCTGCTCTATCTAGTAAATAAACCTTGCGCTATAGGACGAATAGCTCAGTGGCTCCTTCTGCTCTTGGAATTCGACTTCTCTGTGGTTGTACGAAAAGGAAAACAGCACTACATGGCTGACCATATGTTGCGCATTCCCACGGGAGAGGCCGCTGGGCAAGGCATTGTTCCGACACCTATCTCTTTACCTTGTCTAGCGGGAGAGAGTTATTCAAGGCTGATCTAATGCCATATTGGGCGGATGATATAGTCCAAGTGCTTGAACATGAATTACCTAATCAACCGATAGAAAAATCCCAACTTAGGCGATTGATCCTTAAGATCCAGCCCTATCAGTTGATCGCAGGCCAACTCTACAGGCTGGGGTAAGACGGATTGTTGCGCAGATGCATATGCGAATATGAGATGCACGATGTGCTCTCAAAAGAACATGGTGGCATTGCTGGAGGGCACTTTAGCGGAGACACGACAGCACGAAAAGTGTTGCAATCTCAACTGTGGTGGCCCATGCTTTTCCGCGATGTAGCCCGATTCGTCAAGCATTATGACGAGTGCCAACGGACAAACGTTCCAATTCGCAAGGACTAGATGGAATTGACCCATGTTATCGCACGACAACCCTTCGAAAAATGGGAAATTGACTTCATCGGACCATCAGTCCTGCTGCCCAGTATTGACAGGCCAAGTACATCATTGTGGCCACATAGACTACCTCATGAAATGGGCAGAGGCAAGAGCAACACGAAAAAACGATGCTAGGATGACCCCCAAGTTCTTATGGGAACAGGCGATCTCACGATTCGGCTGCCCCATCGAACTGGTCAGTGATCAAGGAACGCACTTCATCAATGAAGTGATAGCACATCTCCTGTCCACCTTTCTCATTATCTATCGCAAATCCTCGCCATACTACCCCCAAGCAAACGGCTAGGCAGAATCCACAAATAAGATTCTTATCAATGTCCTGACCAAGGTGGTCTCAGTCTCACGCAGTGACTAGGACAACAAGTTGATGGCAGTCTTGTGGGCTTACCGCACAGCTTATAAAATGGCTATCAGTCAAACCCCCTTCAGGCTGACCTATGGAACTGAAGCAATTCTACCATTAGAATTCTTCCTTCCTAGCCTGAGAATAGCACTTCAAGAACGATGGGAAGGGAAGGAGGTATGGATGCAATGCCTGGTCGAACTCGAGTGCCTCTCAGAGACTCGCCTTCTAGCCACCCATGCGCTTGTATGTGAGAAGGCCTGACGCAAAATTTGGTTTGACAAGCATGTCAAGCAGCGTGACTTCGAACAGGGCAACTTAGTGCTCCTCTACTCAGTTAAGGGGCACAAGTAGAAAATGAAATTTGGAGGTCTTGGACCTTTCAAGGTTCGTGTGATCAGCCGCCACACAAGCAATGTCGAGCTCGAGACCTTAGATGGTGAGGGCATAGGCTTCTTCAATGGCATTCTATCAAGAAGTACTACCCCCCCACCCATCCTTTGCACGAGCCCTTGATTCTAGAACCGCCTGTCAAGATACGAGTGGCCACAATCACGGAGGTTGATGATGAGGATGAGGAAGCCATAGAACCCGCATACCTCCATATTACGACCATGGCAAAACAAACATGCGCTTTCAAAGCCTTGATCGACGAGGGAGCAGACTTCAATGTCT
Source organism: Lygodium microphyllum (assembly GCF_053477565.2). NCBI lineage: Eukaryota > Viridiplantae > Streptophyta > Polypodiopsida > Schizaeales > Lygodiaceae > Lygodium > Lygodium microphyllum. The sequence continues at coordinate 41,605,791 of NC_141147.1, read as the reverse complement.
TAATTCACAATCATTGGACTCAACTTGCAGACCACAACTTCAACCCACTAATGCAAAATTAAGCCCATATGGGGCCCATTCCTACGCACTTCTCGGCAAGTGTAGAGCCGCCGTTTCTATCAATTCTGAGACTGTTCCAATGATTTTTTATGTGTTTCCAAATGCTAAAAACGTAGGCACGGAGTCCCTTTTGGGGCGAACTTTCAAAAATCAGACTCACTGCAATGTTGATTATGAGTCGCAGCGCATCCACATCGCAATAGGCAACGTTCGTATTGTCACAACTTTCAGCAAGGGCTGCACAACCTTATCACTGTCCGCAACGCCACCGGTAGAAACATCCGTAACCAAGTCCAAGGAGGGGGTAGTGCGTGGCCACCACCTCCCAGATTCCATGAATCACAGCCCACAATAGCAAAACCTAAGGCCCAACAGCCTAGATTTCAATGGCAGCCTAAGTAGCCACAACCACCGCCTAGGAGTTGACGCTCCTATCCTCATAAAACCAAAAACTCTAAACCTAGCAGGCCAAGACGCAATCACAGAAAGTGCCGCATGATCAAGCAAAGATGGATCCCTAAAACCCTCTTACACCACGCGCAAGGCAACTACATGAGCAACACCTGGCTGTGGATCCCTAAGGCCTACATGGCCAAAGATGCTACTCGTACGCCACCCTCAAGCTTGATCAACCCAAGTCCCATAAGCCCTCCAAACCATTCGCTGCAGCACTCTCCAAAACCACAGCCATCCGACCCATCCACACCTAAACCCAAGGAAGTCACACAAGCCTATCGGCCCAAACAACAGACTCCGTCACATGAGTCATCACCCGACCAAGTCAACCCGACTCCTCCAATCCACCCTGAATGTAGCAGCCCGTCCGTCGTGGCTATCCCTAATCTACCCATAATCCGAGCAGCTCAACCCCAAACTCAAACACACACCCAACCGTAACTTGTCGTTGCCACCAGCACTAGTTCTAGCAAACCATGACCGCCCATCGGCCTTACGCCCTCCTATGAATGCAAATCCTTTTTAGCACTGGCCGCCAACCTCTCGGAGGATACCGGGGATGACGTGGTGAAATGCATTAAATTACTAGATGCCACCTTGATGTCATTAGCACTAAGCTACAACCGCTTGGACTTAGTATTATTGGAGGAACCCTTTGCAACTGAAGTTCGAACCATGCCCTGCCTGGGAAACCTTTGAATTAGCATTCGCAAACGCTTGCCGCTCCGCCGCTGAATTGCTCAACAGTGAGATATCCAAGGAGCAAGCCATCAAGCAGTGCCTCATCACGTCATACAATCAACGAACCACTTCGGTGATCACTGAGCGAGAAATCACAGTGTTATCAAAGCTCGCTGATACCAACTCCCCATTCTTGAAGCATTGGTACACTCTTAGGCTGCAATGGGAAGTCGAAGGGTGCCACATAATGACCAACGCTGAGCAGCACCGCGCTATCAAAATGGCGGAATACGACCCCACATATGTCATGCCAACCTCATATCGAGTGTTAACCACTCTTCGGGGCCGTCCCATAGAAGAACACATCAAAGGACACCCCTACCTCGACCGCTTGTTGACTGAGGAAGAGTTATGCATTGCTAGCCGAGTCAACTCTAGTAACTTCCTAACTGATGTTCTCACATACATCACACAAGTGGGGATTAAACCCTCTGATCTAGACCGCGACGCTCACTTAGAGTACAACCCCCAATTCTATGATTGGCTCCTTCACAAGTAAATCCTACGCCACCATGCCAAATGCCCTCGCCTTTCTGACTCTAAATCCTAGGGAGGATTCTTCTTAAGCTGGAAGGGGAGGGGGAATTAGTGAAACACATAAACATATATTATGAAAAACAGGCAAAAAGTTAAAGGCTGAAAATGAAAATTTATAATGGTTCTTAATGAATTCATTCAAAAAGCATAGAGTTTCTCTTTTTCAGCAGTCAGCAAATTACTATGCGGAAAGCACTAATGAAAATTTTGGTTTATGAAAGGAATGAAAAATGTCACAGCAAGACCGAGCCCACCGGCTCCCATTCATGGAAGAGGAGAGAACGCAGTACAACATCACTTTGGAGAGCCGTGCCTAGAACCAATTGAAATTCCAAACTATTCATAATGTAGAAGGATTAGTGGCCAAGGAAGAGGCGGCCAGGAGAGTCATGGAAAGCTGCAACTTCAAGAAGTACCTAGAAAGTTTTGCACAAGAACCCGACAACACGAGCTGTGTGGAATTTCTCAGGTCCTATGACCCCAACAATGAATACGGCACCGTCATAGTGGGAAGAGGACAGAATGCCAAATATTGGTTCGCCAAGCCCCAGCCTTGGTGGAGAAGGCACTAGGGCTGGAACCAAAGGTGGAAAAGAAGCAGAAGAGGGATGTATACGCCATGCTGGGGATGAGAAAGGAGGATGTGCTGACAAACGACGGCATCAGCATCCAAGACATCCCTAATGCAGAGTCCAGGTTGCAGGCGAAACTCATACATGCACTCTTTTCCAGACAGCGCTACAACGCATTGATGCACTGGATCAGTGTGCCAATACTGGAGAATGTGGCGACCCATATCCTGCACGAAGTCGACTGGAATGGCTACGTGCGCAAAACCATCGACCAGGTAGCTAGAGCGCTAGTCTTAGATAGGAAGCATGCCCACAGGAGGAGAATCCTCAGCATCTAAGGCTGCAGAGAGAAAGAAGGCCTCCTCCAAAGCCTCGTTCATCGCCTACGAGAGCATCTTAACGGCGCTCATCCAGGAGGCCATGAAAGAGATGCAGGAAGCAGAAGAGGGGAAGGGGGAAACACCTGACAGGTCACCCCCTCACCAACACCAGGAGAGGTCTAGTGATAGGATTGAGATCGAGGAAGAAGGGAAATAACAGAAAAGCAAAATGCAGGTCAAGGAGACCAAGAAAAAGGCTGCGCAAAAGAAAAAGAAACAGGAAGAAGGCTGCAGGAAGGAGAAGGAAGACTTGGAGAAAGCGGAAAGACAATCCCTCAGGCAGGGAGGCCGAGAAGAGAGAAAGGAAGAGGAAGCAAGAAGAAGAAGAAACAGTAGAGCAAGTCAGGTAGGCTAAAAAGGCATCAAAGCAAGAGGCTAAAAGGAAAAGAAGAGAAGAGCAAGAGAAAAAAGAGAAACTAGAGGAAGAATACAAAAAGGCCGAAAAGGAAAGGAAAATAAGAGTCGCGGAGGAGGAAGAGGAGTTAAGAAGAAAGGAGGAGGAGGACTTGGGCGAGGCTACACACGGGTCCATTGAGCAGCAATGCAAGGCAGATGATCTAGAAGCCTGGAACCAATCGAGGGAAAAAGGACCTAGCTCCAGCATGCACGCACCAGAACCCGCGCCACCCGCAGTTCCGGAAGGAAAAGGCAAAGCACCCCTCCATCCTATCCCCACCCTCATGGCACCCCCCGCTGAACCCACTACGCTCACCCCTAGCATCCCCACCAACTTGTAAGTGTTCAACCTGGTGGCCTGGATGCAATACTTCATCAGTAAAGAAATGGCCCAAGGGAAGAGCACGGAAACCATGACCACGGGACCAAAAAGGCCAGCCGCCCCGCAGATGCTGAATCGAGACAGGACCAGAAGCATCCGTGTATGGAGGCCTCAACCACCCCCACCCACGCAACAATGATGCCACTAGCCAGTTACGATGAATACGTCGCTCAGCTGCTCTCCCAACTGGAGAGGGTGAAGGAGGAAAAAAGAATGGCGGTCGCTGAGTTGGTGTGACAGAGAAAGAGATAGTGGCGGCCTTCCAACTGGAGAAAACCCGCATCATCGCCATGCAGCAATGCCAAATATTTGAACTCAAGCAGGAATTGAAAGCAAAAGAGGACAGGGAAGAAAGCTACAAATAGCGGCTGGAGGATGAGAATCCATTAGGACCAAAAACGCTTCAAAAATGGCACTTGTAAGAAAGTGATTAAGTTGCTAATTAGTTGAGGTTCAGGAAGAATAAAACCTCTAAATTTGGTTGTCCAGATGTGATTAATGAAAGAATATTTGGTTCATTGAAGAGGTCGGCCATTAATTTCCCTCATCTTTTAATCCAGGTTAGGGTCACCTTTTCGGCCGTTTTTATGTTAAAACTCGAGAGATTTTGTATTTTTGAGATTTTTGTATGAAATTAGCATTTTTTTACTCCCGTGTTTTCTTTCTACACACTATTCTCTTTTGCCATTCTTTTTGTTGCACTTGCTTCCTATCACTGTGAGATTCTTGCTCAGTTCATTTGCTAAAATGTCTAGCAATACCTCTTCAAATAACACATGTGGAAGCACATGTAAATACAAGCTAACTGTTCAGCTAGATCCGATTTACACATCTTGGAGAAGTATACATCATCGAGTATTGATAGATGAGATCAAAGCCAACAGGTTGCGAACACAATGAATGAAGCATATAGATTTGTGGGTGGACGGAAATATTTATCCCAGGGATCCTTCTACAGGTAAACCACCTCCTTTTTTCAATGTCCATGACTATATAAGATATGTTGGAGAAGGTTACAATGGGATGCTTGGCTACTGTATGAGGTTATACTCTGCATCTTACACATATATAGCTCAAATGCACAAAATGAAAAAAGCACTAGAAACTACACAAACAAATATTTTAGAGTTGACAAGTCAGATTGTTGTTTTGAAAAATGTTAACAAGTCATTGCAGGATAAGCTAACACGCTTGAGAGAAACTCCAGTAGGATTTAGAGAGAGGAAGAGACCATTAAAAAATATAACCAACTTGTGTGAGAGAGCAAAGAAAAGGAGACTAAATCTTACAAAGAAATACGTCTCTAACATATTAGGCATCAATATCCGAGAGAATGAGGAAAGAATTGAACTTTTGAAGGAAACCATGAATAAGAAAGATATTTTGAGGATTCTTAAGTCACCTGAAAATGCGGATTTGAGAGGTCCAACTCTCAAAGAGTTAGTGAAGGACTTAAAAGGCACGGTGAAAGCACATGAAATTGTAGAGACGTGTGATATTGTGGGTATAAGTCGAAAAGGTTATCGTGCTATCTCTGGATTATGGTTTAAAAATCTTAAACTCAATAGGGTAACTATATTTGGATTGCCCCGAGCCCTTGCAGTTTCGACTGCAAGAATTGCCATGAATCTCAAGATTCCATATGTTTTTGGAGATTACATTCACATCGAAAGGTCTATGTCCTATGAAAAATAAAAAAAATGCAATTTTTTATTACAATGCGTTTAATAATATATGGGTTGATCTAAAAAAGGTGCAAATTGCAATGGTTCACATGTATAAAATCACAGTAGAAGAAAGTTATGGTGTTCTAAAGTTTGCCTTGAAGTTGGATGAAGCACATATTCAAAAGGGATAGAAGATGGAAAGAATTAGCATTTGCCTCATGAACATGGATGGCATTGGACCATAGCAATGGTGAGGGCCAAGCTCCATTGCATAAGATCTAATCCGAGATGGAGATTTGGTGGATTGGTGCAGCCCAGGTATCAATTGAAAATCATCAAACGTTGAAATGGTTGTTCAACCATATAGGTATTCCAAATATCATTAAGTCTCAAAGTGAAGGCGAAATGTTGGTAGTTGATGGGGTTGGTAATTTTAATGTGGAATGGCATATGAGTGCTAATTTAAAAACTATCAAATGTATGCTTGGAATATGTAATGGTGCAAATGCAAAATATCATTGCATTTATTGCATGGAAAGTATTGGATCCAAAGATTGGAGTAGTTTGCGACCAGTAAGAAGAGCCCCAAATAGAGACTCTATAGATTTGAGTAAATTTAAAAACATAGAAGACATCTGGGATCCCATTCTTTCAATCTCACTTAATAATGTTCATATTTGTACTTTGCATGCAGAGATTAGAATAATCGATAAGCTTCTCAGGTTGCATCTTGACTATGCATATTCCATTAAGCCACTATCTTTATCTGATGAGTGTATTGATAAATGCCAGGCATTACTATTGAAAGTGGGATTTCATGGAGGCCAAGTTCACTTGAGAAAGGATCCAATACTTTCAGGAAAAACAAGAGATATCTTGGCCGATGTCTCTATGGGAGGCTCAAAAGCTAGATGATTCTTAGGAAACCATTCAGGAAAGCAAGTGAATGCGGCTTGTGAGTGTTGGAGAGAGCTATGTGAGATCACAACAAATGTTGCAAGCATGCCGAGGCTTGCGTTTCTTAGAATCAAGGTTTGGATACACCTTGATGTTTTCTGAAATTCCTTAGGCAACATAAGACAACATATACATATGCGGAAGAGTTCAAAAGATCAATCACAAATCTTGTTCAGGCGATAAAGAGGCATGGGGAGAAAAAGATATCACTTTTTATCTGGTAAAGTAACAATTATTTAATATGGGTTTATTTTGATAGGTAAAGTAGGATGTTCAAGACCCGACACTAGAATGATGATAGGAGACCTTGACCACTAAGGGGCCTAAGTTTCAGGTCGATCCTAGTGGGTACGGCCACGATCGAGGCAGACTCGAGAAACCCTAGACGAAAAACCTCGTAACATTCCATGGGAGTGTCGGGCGGCATCCCTTAGATTAGTCCCTTGATGGACCGGTAAAAACATGCCTTGACAATCGCTAGGCAGGCACGTTACATAAATATTTTATCATGTTTATTGATGATTGTTTAAGAAAGTTGCGGGTGTAGTTCATAAAGGAAAAGAGTGATGTGTTTGAGCACTTCAAAACTTTTAAGGCTATTGTTGAAATAGAAATATACTTGAAATTTGAGTGCATGAGGTTAGATGGAGGGAGAGAGTACCTCTCCAATGAGTTCAGTGACTTCTTGAGCTCTCACGGGATAAAGATACAATTTACTTACAAGTATACCCCATAGCAAAATGGGATTGTAAAAAGAAAAAATAGGCGTATTGCAAAAGTTACATGTGCAATGATGGTGGCTGAAAAGAATTTACCAGAATATTTTTTGTCCAAATCTATTCGTACTATTGTCTATATTATGAACAAAACTTTCTCAACTACAATTCATGGAATGACCCCCAAAGAATGCTTTACAAGTAAGAAGCACAATGTATCACACTTGAAATTATTTGGTTGTATTGCATATATTCATGTGCCAAATGAGCTACGAATGAAGCTTGATCCAAAGGCTAAAAAATGTATTTTCATTGGATTTTCTTTAGAGAAAAAAGAGTATCGCTATTATAACCCTGTCATAGGTGAGTTTAGCGTGAGCAGAGATGTTGCTTTTTTATGAGATCAGCACTTGGTATACATTTAGTGGTGATGCATTGGATGATGATCATGATCATGATAGTTATCTGTAAAAAGAAAAGCAAGAATCATGGAGCCTTAGTGGACCAAAAATATCATCCGGTACTACATCTATAGTTAGCCCTTGGTATGGGAGACGAAGGAGCAACCCCACATCTTCAGGTGCATCTATTAGTGTTGTAGGTAAAAACAAAGGGAAGAAGAAAATGTCACATGACAATGATGCAAATGTTAGTCATTTGGGATTTGATGGAGATTCAAGTGGTTCAAAGATTTTGGATAATAAGCTTGGTATTCATTCAATTAGGATACCAAGAGTACAATGAGCGCATGGTAATTTAAAGGCTCCACTGAGTGATCCAGTGGTATGAAAGTCTAGCAATGTCAAATACCCTATTAGAAGATTTATTTTTGAAGCTTATGCATCTCGCCATTATGCTTACATGGTAAAGATGGTTGAGAATATTGAGCCGTTATTAGTTATTCTCATTGAGATGTAGCAATGGATGAGGAGATGGCTGCATTAGAGGTCAACAAGACTTGGGACCTAGTACCATTACCTAAGGGCAAGAAAGCTATTGGTTGTAAGTGTGTCTAAAAAATTAAACATAATGCAGATGGTTTTATTAGCAAGTATAAGGCTAGGCTAGTTGCAAAAGGCTATGCTCAAACATATGGAATAGATTATGAAGAAACATTTAGTCTAATTGCTAGGATGTCAATTGTTAGATGTGTAATTCCTTTGGCACAACAGCCAAAGGTTGGAGTTTGCAAAAAATGAATATAAAGAATGCATTTTTTCATAGTGAATTACAAGAAGAGGTGTATATGAAGTAGCTAGTAGGTTATGAGGATTTAGGGCATCCCATATATGTATGGAGGCTAAACAATGTGCTCTATGGGGGGGCTAAAGCAAGCACCCAGAGCATGGTCTGACAAGATCAAAGAGTATCTTATCAGTATTGGCTTTTATGTTTCTAATGTTGATCACTCACTTATATGAGAAAGAGAGATGCAACTTTAGTCAAAGTAGTCATCTATGTGGATGACTTGATTATTACAGGTGAGAATGACAATGGGATTGCTAAAGTCAATGACCTTTTGAAGAAGAAGTTTGAGATGGAGGATTTGGGTGAGCTAAGGTATTTGTTTAGTATTAAGATGATCAAATGTTATAATGGTATATGGTTGTCCCAAAGGTAGTATGGCTTGGATATGTTATCCAAGTATGGCATAACAATGTGTAAGCCTCTTTCAATGCCATTGGAGCAAAATGTGAAGTTGAGTACTAATGTTGGGGATGTGATAGAATACCCTACTATGTTCAGGAGGATAGTAGGGAGTTTGATTTACATGACTATTACAAGACCAAGACTTGAACTATGTTGTTGACATCATCAGTTAGTTTACACATATGCCTAGAAAGCCTCATTTAGATGCAATTAGATACATATTAAGTTATGTGAAGTCCACTTTGCATTATGGATTTTCTTATGAGGCAGGTAAGGATATACATGTGTTTGGATACATAGATGGAGATTGGACTGGTAGCATATCTAATAGAAGATCTATCAGTGGATTCATGTTTTCCCTTGGTAGTGTAGTAGTTACATGGAGTAGCAAAAAGCTACCTATAGTTGTTTTATCAAGACTAGAGGTTGAGTACAAAGGTGCTGTTATGGCAGTATGCGAGGTGTTATAGTTACAGAAGTTATTGGGTGATTTGTATGTGCAAGTGGATAGTCATGTTGTCATTCATTGTGATAACATGAGTAGCATACAATTGGCTAGGGACCTCATGTTCCATGCCAAGACAAAACACATTAAAGTACATTACCACTTTGTAAGAGAGACGATACTTGGAGGTAAGATAGACTTGTGTATATGTCAACACACAAGATCACATAGTTGGAATCTTTACAAAGGCATTGGGTGGAAATAAGCTTCAAAAGTTTTGAAGCTTACTTAGATTTATAGAGATACAGTTGAGCTTGAGAGGGAGTGTTGAGATGGCAAGCCCAACATATGCAGATATTGGGTCTGCATGTCTACACTTAGTGCATTGGTGGTCATTATGACTTTTATATAGCCACTAACTTATCACTTGTTATATTTGGTTTGTAACACCTATTTACATGTGGCATAATTATAGCGCTAGTCAATTAGTATAGTCGGTTATATATTGTTTGACATAGTAGGCCACTTTCTTTTATGTTGTATCTTATCTATGCTTTGTGTACACTAAAAATTGTTTAAAAGAATAAGAATAAACTAGCAAGAAAACGTTTTGGCCTGCATCTCTCTTCTTGTGTTCTTGAGCTAGCTTCCTCTTGTGTGTATATGTGCAGTTGGTGCAGTAGCTCAAGAAAGTTTCCCCACCACGTGATTCGTGATATCAATCCACGTTATTTATGATGTGGCACCAAGTGACATCAACATATGTAATCGTGCTATATAGCTCAAATTTAAAATTAAGTTTTTTATTTCACATGTTTCATGCATGTTGGAACCCCATAGCTTTCTTATCTCAACAAAACTTCTCAGTACTCTTGTATGATGGGTCTTTCCCCCCACGAAGCTCCCACAATGCAATAATACCCATAAAAAATCAAAGAGCACCCTCTTCTTATGTTGTGCCAATCTAGGCTCTGCAATGCAAAGGGATGGGGGTCAAAATCTCGACAATCCCCCCTCATGTTGTTCAGTGACCCCCTTCGATCACATTGTGTATTTTTCTTTGAGGGGTTAATCCACACAATGCAAGGGGAGGGTGATCCAAAATCTTGATCCCCCCCCCCCCCCCCAACTTTGTTTGGGTTCGAGGAATACTGCACAATGCAAGGGAAGGGCGGATCCAAAATCTTGATGATCCCCCCTTGTATTATTTGAGTCTAGGGGGGTACCACACAATGTAAGGGGAGGGCGGATTTGAAATCTCAATGATCTTCCTTCACATTGTTTGGCTCTCAAAAAGGCGGGGTTGGGGGGGTTGGGATTTACCACACAATGTGGGGAATGGTGGATGTGTTCTGAAATTTCGAGGACCCCTCCCGCACATTGTTTGGGTCTAGGGGTACCACACAATAAGAGGGGGGTCCTAAAATCTCAAGGCCTCCCCCTCATCTTTTTTGAGTCTGGGAGGTACTATACAATGCAAGGGGAGGGGGGTTCAAAATCTCTAGGATCCCCTCTTGCATTCTTCGAGTCTTGATGGGTTCCATGCAATGTGAGGGGAGGGGGGTCCAAAATCTTGAGAACCCCCCCCCCCCCCCCCTCACATTTTTCGAGTGTGAGAGGGCACTGCACAATGCAAGGGGAGATCTTCAATCTCAAGGACCCCACTTCATGTTCTTCAGGTCCGAGGAGCGTACCACATAACGCCAAGGGAGGGAGAGTCTAAAATCTTGATGACCCCCCTCACATTGTTCAAGTTCACCCCTCCCCTCCCCCTCAAACATGAACAATGCAAAGGAGGATTCCAAAATCTTGAGGATCCCCCTCATGTTGTTCAAGTTTGGGGAATGTACCTCACAATGTAAGGGAATGGGGGTCCAAAATCTTGATGACCCCCCCCCTTTGCCATTGTGGGTTTGGCCCCTTTCATCCAATTTTTCTAGTTTTTTGCTATTTTCTCCTTTTGGAGTTCTAACACTATTTATTTATTCTTATACAAATGTCACGGATAATGCAAGGCACCAAAATGATGTTATTGAGAGACCCTCATATTGTGTAGTAGGAATTGGCCTCTAGGGAGAGCTTGCAACAGTGCGAGCAGCCGACAGTTCTAGGAAGAGCATGCCTGCACTACAAGTCAAAGCTTAACAAAAGAGACACCAATAGCATGGGTCCGTCCTAAAGGAACTAAAGAGGATAATGGACCACCATGAGCCTATCATTCCCAAGATCTCATTCACAAGGATAAGTTAAAGATATATGCAAAAGAAGTAATCTGGACTATTGCTAGTATACCTCGGTACTAAATTGCCTACATAAAGCTATGAAAGACTTTATGGTCAAGTTCTTCTAGGTGGCATATATTATTGTAGCTAATGCACACACAGTTATAGTTAGGCCAAGGGACTTCACATCCCTTAGGCTTTTTAGGTTTAGATACAAAAATTTGCTAAGCCCAAATGGCATTTTGGACAGAAAAATAAAGGAATTTTTGGAAATCCCTCCCCTTAGAGAACGAGAAGGAAGGTGAGGGTATCTAATAACACAAGAGAACCCTCACATTTCCACCAAATGAGGCTAAATGCTCAAAGAGTGACAACCCAAGAAGGAAGAGAGACACATGAGACAAAGGGTGGGGAGAGCAATGATATTAATGAGATAAATGAGACTCATGAGAGACACCTTAGTATGCATGAGGAGAACTGTGAAGCATTAGATATGTTTGGTCCATCCTTTGATGTTTTACTACCTCTAGAAAGGCCACGCACCAGAGCAGAGCAAGACTTGAATGATGTTCAATTCAGCACAAGGAGGACATTCTAGTGCATGCAAATCTCCATAAGAAGGTCAACAATCATGTGATGAATGTTGTCCTAAGGTATATTTGTTAAGTCACAATACTTTAAAAAAAAATCATACTTTTCTTGGTATCAAATGGCTTGAAACTTATTGTTTATTTAGTTTTTTAGCTAATTTTTGTAAATATTTTGTTTGATCAACAAGGCAAGGTTTTCGTCCTAAACTCCCTACTATCCACAGGAGAGGACATCCCTTGTGGACATATACCCATAGTACATTGATCCTTTAGTATGTTTTTCCTAAAATTTCTCAAATCCATTTTTTTATAATTTTATTGTCCTCATTGCCTTGCAGATCTAATTTGTGCCTAATAGTGTTCAATGTTGCCAGAAAGAGATGCTTTTTGGCGAATTCGACATATGGATACCATGATAATGTGAAGAAGCAAGTTCCTTAAGTCCATGAGAGGGAGAGGGAAGAAAGAGAGAGAAGTACTAACATTTTTTTCCTTTATCAAAATAGATCCATTGAGAAACTTATCAAAGGCTTTCAAGCTATCACCCAAGACAACAAAATGTTGGAGAATATATACATAGTCTATTTTAGAGTGCCAGAGTAAGGTGATGGCCATAGCTATGAATAGAAGGTTTGCTACAATGCCAAACTACTCCTAGAGCATCCACTTAGGATCCAAACTAGTAATGTAAGTTTAATTTTTCTTAAATTAACTTCGAATAGTATTAATGACTTTGTAGTTAGCCTCATTTTTTACAATTCTATGAAGGGTGATCATTTGGAAAATTACACAGATGATGACCTTTTGTTTAGAGTAGAGATGGTTGAGAATTGGATCAACTATACAACACAGAAATGTCTCAATACCACATGCCTATGTGCCTCCACCACCTTGCCCACCTCCCAGAGAAGTTCAAAGAAAATAATCCCATCCAAATACCATACATTTGGATTATGTGGAGCTAAGTGGCAATGAAAAGGACAATATTGATGATTTTGAGAGTTCAAATGTAGAAAGAATATAAAGATTGTAAATATGCCACAATTTTGTATGTAAATAAAAAATTACCTTGTTGTGTATAAAATACAACCTTGTAATCAAGTGCAATCATTGATAAATTTAAATTATTTTTATATTGCATTTTATCCTTGCTATAACTTTTGCATATTCATATCAAATAGATTGTGGCAAGAGGAAAACTTATTTTGTGATAATATATCCACATAAAGTATTTCTATCTTTTCTTTAGGGCACATACATATATAAGGTTCACCATGATTAACATTATTGACAAATAAAAATATATATATCTTAAAAATGCCACATAGTTTTTTATTACATATTATATTCGCATTGTAACCATTGCACTCGAATGAATAAGTAGTAGGGATACTTATGTCCCCATTTTCTAGAGGTGCATTCGCACTTGATATAAAGAGACGTTTGCCCATATATTGAGCATCATTAAAAGCTCATCCTGTAGCCAAACCTCTAACATTGTGATAGGATTATCAATGTCATTTTGTAATTCTTGATCAATTGTTATAATCTTTCCATCCACATAATGCCATCTCTTGTAATAGAAAGTCAAAATAAAATTTTGTGATGCAATCATATACTTACAAACAATAAATTTTCATTGCACTTTAGATATAATCCCACATACTTCTTTTATGTCCCAACTTTGACCTAAGTCCATGCATTTCTTTGATTTGTATATGAACATTGATGATATTTTCCAAACTTCCTCATTATAAAAGAAGTCCACAAAAACATGTAACAGTATGTAAATTGTGATATTCACCTATCGACTTACTACATTAGGTCACTGATATCTTCGAATATTTACATAAGTATTCAACCTAAAATATTCACATGATTTCGGTTTTAGAATCAAAGTTGGGAGTGGAAGAGACTCGAGAGTTCCATATTCTATCATCCTTGATGATGCATTGTAAAATTATCATAAAAGAAAAACACATTCCTTAGCCAATGATCTATTTAAGGTTTCTTTGACAAATTCTTGCCAATAGATCCATAAAATGCATCAAAGATTCCAACTATACTTTCAATAGGTTGCTAATCTTTAAGGTTTGATGGATATATATATGTAAACATAGACAAACTTTAGTAAATCCCTGAAACATATCTCAACAATCATTTTCCATTCTCTATAAAACACAAAAGGTTTTTTTATAGCAAATAGATCTAATGTTGTCCAATTTCTAAAGACATAAACCTAGCAAGCCCCATGCATTCACACTTTACTCCCTTTCAAGGAGTGAAATGCACGAATGGCACCTGTACAAATTTAAATGATTTAGGAAAAAGTGAATCTAGTGACGAAAAAATTATGAATTCACTAAGTGTTTCTAGTGACAATAATGCAATCATGTATGCTCCGCGATTCTTTAACTTTGCAAGACAAAATTGTGACCGGTAGTGGGTGACCTTAAATGCAAACAACATAAATAGTAAAACCATGTAAAAGATAATGGCAAGGAAACAAGTAAAAGATAAACTTAGTGTGAAATTTGTAGTAAATGTGAAGGGAGGATTTTGAAGGATTTTTTATATTTGTAATTTCTCTGCAATTTATTTTCTGCATTTCAACCAAGAAAATAAACCAAAAAAATTCCAATTTGATAAAGGATTTTTTGGCAATTTTTTTGTTTCTTAATTGAATTTTAAATTATTTTTAAAGAAATTTTTAGGTTTTTAGGTGTTTTCTTGGGTTTTTAAAGGGTTTTGAAATGTAAAAATAAGTACCCAGGCTGCGTGTGAACAGCTGCGTGGAAACGGCTGAGCACGCACCACCGCACGGACAAGTCCAGGCACGCGTCCTCTTGTGTGAACACCCAAACACCCACTGACATCTCACCAACACACGATCATGCCGACATGCGCGAACAACGACGAAGCACGAATGTACGAGCACGCCTCTGCGCGCGTTGTTGTCGTGTTGGGGGTTGAAGGTCTTCCACCAACATTTAGAGCAGAAGAGGAGTATGGGATTTAAGGTTAGGAGAGGGAGAAAAGATTGGGGTTTGATAAGATTTGGGTTTTTGAGATGACTTAGTTGAAGAAGAAGACCTCAAGCTTTTTCTTTTACTTAGCATACATGAAAGGAATGAAAGACTTTGTCTTGATTACATCAAATGCATATGCGGATAATAAGCCAATACATTTAGGGATTATCTTAGATTTAATCCAAATGCATACTTCAAACGCAAGCTCAAACGGTTTCTATTTCATGAATATTAATGGACAACAACTCCAAGATACAAGTATTTTGGTGATAGACTCTACTACACCAAGACATAGATCAAAAACTCATGAGATGCATTGTCAAAGCATAAAATTTACTTCAGCCCTATTTTAAAACAGTAATTTCCATCCCATAAGCAAGCTCCAAAAATGCTCATAATCCGAAGAATAAGCTTCTCTAATCATTCATAAATGAATCCCTGATGTTAAGAGGTCAATTCCTTCTCTTACAACCACATAGATCACTTGTTTTCTCATCAAAATGGACAAGAACAGTGGGCTGCCCTATTTATGACTGGTTTTTTCAGTCCAAAACAGCCCATATACCTTCAAAATCCTCCCCTTTGCTTGCCCCAAAGTCATTCAAGTACTTGGGTACAAGATGGGCTTCATTGGACCATGAATATGGTAAAAGAATGGAAGAAGACGTACATAAGAGCAGGCTGAATACTTTTCCTCAGGTTTTTCCCTTTTATGGACTGTCATACCACTCATTTTCGTCATACCAAATGGATGGGCAAGAAGAGCTCTCACCTTCTTTGTTTGTATCTCCTCCTTTAGCTTCAGTTTGCCCTGAGTTTGCATGCTTTGGAGCATGCACCATAGCCCACAGCTCATCCTCCATCTGCCACAGGTATGCAGGCTGGATTTTTGCGCCGAAAAATGCGGGCTGCATTCCCTTCAGCTCCCATACTTCAATTTGACCATTTAGGTCACTTATAAGTCATATAAGTCCATTATTCCAGGTCCCATACAAACCTAGTAGACTTTTGGCACTTCTCTTGATTTCTGTAAGAAGATGAGAATAAGGAATTAGTGTAAATAACATTGATATTATGCCATGTCACACTGACATTGGTATAAAAGGAGAGGACATGCAATTTTACATATCTTTTTGACACATTAACTCCACACAAGCTATATCAGGAGGTTTGATCAAATTTGAAGGCATGGAGACAAAATGGCAGCTTATTTTCCAACTTTGAGGTAAAATTTTAGGGTTCTTTTTGGGAAAAATCTACACAGGAGTTAAGGGAGAGTTAAACCACTGCTACTTTTCAAAGAGAAGTCTTCTTCTACCTCCTTCAAGCTTTCTTGAGAGCTCCCATGGAGGACCTCTTGCTCCTACCTCTCTCCCAGGACTCCCATGACTCTTAAGGCATACACGACTTGATTTCTTATGCTTAGAGCTCCACCTTGAGCACCATTTAGCCTTGTCTCAGAACTTGCCAATGAGAAGCATCGTCAGGTTCATGCTTCTTTACCTCAACCCTTCAAGTCTGGTTTCACTGAAGACAAGCAGGAGGTACTCATCGAGATGCTGGAGACCAGCAGGTGAGGTGACATCAGGAAGCTCCACAGAGAGAAGTTGCCAGAGATGGTCCCAGGCTTTGCAATAACCATACCTCTAGCAATATCAGCTTTCTGTATACCTCTCAGAAGAAGTCCTACATTGTTACCTGCCATGGCCTCATCTAACAGTCTCTAAAACATTTCAACACCAGTGACAGTGGTGTTTCGAGTTTCCTTCAAGCCTCATTTTCTAAGTTTGCTGCTACCTCTACAGAGAGCAGGAGTTAGAATTTTGGTGGCGAGCCTGTGGCCTCCTGCTCCCTCCCCGGCTTCTGCACACAGACTTGATGACGGATATGGCTGCCCTGGGTATTCAACGTGCTAGTGCTCCTTTATTTCAGTCTCTGCTACAGTCCCTGATGTCAGAGGTCTTCCGCAGGACTGTTTTAGCAGCTTTGTAGACCTACCTTTTAAAAGATCATTTGATAATGATCGTGTTCAATCGGTAGTGGAAACCGAGGAGGGCGAAATATCAGGGGAGTGCAGGTCAAAATGTCTGGAGCCAATCTTAAGTCCAGAATTGAATCATAGAGTGCCTAGAAACGACTATGCTGGATGGGTAATAACTGCAAACAATGACGACGCCGATGATGAGGATGAAGAAGAAGGCTACTTGTGCCCCGTGCAGTTCAATGTGGATCGAGAAGGAAGCGAGCCGGATGAAGGCAATGTGGTTGTAGCTGACTTGCCTGTTGATCAAAGCTTATGGCTTGCCAGAGATTTTGAAACAAAGTCTAACTGTCAAAAGGCTCGTTCTTCAGGGAGTGATGGTGGAGCATCATGTCTACATTCTTGCTTAGAATGTACATGCTAAACCCTCACTATACAGCACCTGAGGCGTGGGAACCAATGCGGAAGTCCGCTCTTAATCTCTTTACTGATGACCGTGTGGGAATTTCACCAGAATCTGATTTCTGGAGTTTTGGATGTGTCATGGTTGAGATGTGCACTGGAGCTGTACCGCGGACTGTTTTAAGTGCTAATGAAACTTACAAAGCTATTGTCAAAGCACGAAGACAGCCTCCTCAATATGCTGCGGTTGTTGGAATCTGAGTTTTCTGCGGATCTCCTCCATCTCCACTCAGATTCAGAAAAAGCAGGATGATCTGGAGAGAGAGGAACCCCTGAGAACTGTTTCCACCATCCTCTTCAGGAGATTCATCTTCCACAGGAGCCAGGGACTTCTCAACATCAAGCTGGTCACTTGATGGAGTACAACCTTGACCCTCATCAGCATGTTCAATCTCATCTGAAACTACAGGTGCTTTCTCTACCTCTGCACAGGTTGAACAGTACCAACATCCATCAGGAGCTGCGTCAATTGGAGGATTTAAGCAAGCCAGATGATAAGCTATCTCACAAGACTCACATAATAGAAGATCATCATCATCTTTTTCACATACTGCACAAACCACTCCTTTCCTACTGTCTTGCGGTTCCTTGGTGATTTCACTTGTTTGCTGATTTCCTTGTTTGAACATCACTGACAAAGCTTCAACATCATCACTATTTCTTGTTCCCGTGCATATATCTTCATTAACAGACGTTGCAGAACAAGCAGGACAAAGCCACTTAGCTGAAGGGAGACTTTTTTAGCGAGAAGCTGTACAGTAAGTGTGAAACTAGGCATTACACTGCATGCAAACAATATGGTCTGTCCCAGCCTTCAGCCCACACACTTTACATGCACCTTCAGAAGGATCATCCTGTAGCCCTTCAGACTAAACAATAGCCTCCGGTTCACTTCCAGGCTTGTTACCCTTTTCAGCTACCCCTTTGCATGACATACCTTGGTGTTCACTCTTTGAACGCCTATTGGAACGAGGCCATCTCTTCTCAAGAGTGTCTCCCTTATCTGGAGGCGCTTTTATGAGCCTTGTCTAGCTTGTTGCAGCCGTATCCTCTTCAGGGTCACTGAAGTTCGCATGTCAAATATCCTCGAGCAAACATTGTATAGTGAATTCTCTGCTAAGAAAGCCTGCGCATTCATTGCTGCATCAGCTCTTGCATTCACAAACTGCCATTGTAGGAGACGATTCTGAAGTATTCGGTGTAGATAAGCCTCTTCGATTTGAGAAATACCTTCTTCCCTTTCCTTGTATCTGTTCCAAAATTAAGCATTACTGCAGCACTGCTCGATCTGTGACTCTGTGAAGGTAAAGGAGGAGGTGTTCCCCGTGACCTTGGCTGGACTGGGTATGTTTCTATAAGGAGAAGTTTTTATTGGAGACAGAGGCTGTAGAGGTGGCAAAAATGCTGATACTAAACGATTGGGCACAATTGACCAAGGAGATGGTGGAGCTTCCCCAATCGTTACTGGAATCAATCCTGTAACATTTTCAGATGAAATGGTTGTTTTGTGTCTAATGTTTGATCTTCCCATTGAAGTTGCAAAGAAGTCAGACTCGGGCATTGATAACAATCACATAAGCCGTTTCTTGAAGCAGCTTTGTCCTCAGTTCTGTTAGCTTTTCTTCTGAGGAACGACCAGCAAACTGTAGTGGGTGAACAAAGACGGGAAAGATGGTTGGATGCATTGTGGCTAGAGTTGTACATGCCATCTGTGTCATCATCTGCACTAGTATCTTCTTCACTACTGAGATCAACTTCATCTTCATTTTCCTGGCTTGAAGAAGAGTCCTGGTTTGCTTGGGACTGGAGTGATCTGAGTTTCACTCCTCCCCAACGACTTGCAAAGATCGATCCCGTGGTTGGAATAGTATTCTTAGTAGACTGTGGCTTTGGAATCTGTATACACTGAAGAAGTCACATTGTCTAGAGATTCAGCAATGTTTCAGCATAGGGGATAAGCATTTGGTTCTTCTTCAACAAGCTATGGTTCATGGAGAACCATTGGAGCATTATTGAGTAGAGTATGATGCTGGGATATATTACTATTTTGGTTCAAGTGTTCTTACTACAAGATTGGCTTTGAGGAGTTCATCAAGCAAGCTCAAGTAATTGGGTATCTTCTCACCTTTGAATCTACTTGGTATATTTCAATTCATTGGGTACTTTAAAGCTTGCAACCAACTCAAGCTATATTGGAGTTTGTTTCTTGGTTAGCTCCATTTTGAAGCAACTATTGGAGTTCTCAATGCTTATGGGTTTTGCTTGATCAAGTGGTTGAGAGTATGTAGTAAGGATCAGTTGGGCTATTTGTAGAGCACTTCTTGGATGTATCAAGGATGTATTTGCAGGGTTTGTGCATGTCTAATCAGTGTTCTTACTGATCTTAAGTGCCTTACAACTTTCCCTAGATGAAAGGTAATGATTACGAGGCAAAATAGGGTCATTACAGTGCTAAACAAGGTGCAGTCCAAACTGGGACAGAGTTGGGAAAGTTGCTACAGAAATTAGTAGCATCATTCTAACGACAAAGGAACAACTGGAATTGATATTAGACATCATAAGCTTCGAGTGGAGCCATCAAACGTCTCATTTGGACACATATTTCTCGAGCTAGAGCCTATTTAGTACCGGCAGTTCACTAGCAGTTCACTGTGGACAGTTCTGAAAATTCTTAAACAGAGAGGGGTATTGCTACTCCTAAATTCAAACCAGGATTTCTACTTCATACTAGACATCCTAACCTTCGAGTCAAGCTATCATACACCTTATTTGGACTTATATTTTTCAAGGAACAACATATCTCTTCAACTTGATTGCAATGGCAGCTGAGAACAATAGCTCCAGCTCTAGTGAACAAGGTTGGCTTCAAACACAAGCTAGAATTGACAAACTTGGAGTTTTGGCTGATTAGTGTATTGCTCTTATAGAGGCGGTTATGGAAAAAACAGCAAGACCTGAATCAAATGCTTATGCTTATGGACAACATGTATATGCTGATGATATACACTATGATCTACATGCATCTTATGAATATGAACAGAAACAACATGCAAATGAATATGAGCAGTATGCAAGTACATATGGACAGCATGTTAATGCTTATAAATATGATGTACCATATCATAATGCAGAGTATCATTCCATTGAACCTTGGCAGCAAAATGGCTATTATGGTCAACATGCTTATGCTTATGAGCATCCATCTCTTCAGCAAAATAGTTATGATTATACTTGTGAAGCTCTCTTGGTTGACCAGCCCAGTTCTTATGGATGTGACAGAAATGGTTATGCTTATCAGTACACTTCTAGCTTTGATCAACAGCAAGCAAGTGATTATGACCAATGCAGTGGGATCAATGATCAAAGGCAGCATGCTTATGTATGTGAGCAGCAAACATCAGTGGAAGCAAATGCATATGCTCAACCAAATTGTCCCTCTGATGTGCAGCAGGGCTATTATCACCATATGCAGTGTGGACAGCATGAGCAATATGGTCATGAGCATGGACAGCCATCTATTGTACATGATGAGCATGGACAGCCATCTGTAGTACATGATGAGCATGGACAGCCATCTGTTATACATGAACATCAAGATGACTATGAGCAGCATGTCAAAACTATTATAGAGCTGACCAATGGTGATGAGCAGGTGTGTAAATTGCTATCTAAGGCTAAACGTGTTAGACACCTTACTAGTGATACGATACGGGAATTGCATGCTGCGGGCTTATGCTATCGATGTGCTAAGCCACTATCTTGTAATCACCAAGCCACATGTAGGGCAAAGTCTGCCAAAATATTCTTGGTATTTGAATATTATGATGCAAATGATGGAGAACATCTTGTTGAAGACCATTTTGGTATGAGTCCACAACAAGAAGTTCAGTTCAAGAAGGCAGATCATGGATAGCATGTAGATTTGGATGATCATCATGCAATGGTGACTTCGTTAGTGAGTACCATCATGATGATCATGCTTCCAGCAGTATTTGATTTCGATCTTATGAAAGTTGATCCAATGCATGGCAACGATACAACTTTTCCTTTTGATCCGGGTGGCTACAGGCTGATTTTGACCTTCTGTATAGATTATACTACTATTGAGTATTAGGTAATCTTTTCCTTTACCACTTGTAATGCTGTACAGAGTAGTACTCTGCAGCCCCCCCACTTGGCTATACCAATAAGTCCGATATTTGTTTTTGAGGACAAAAACCTTCATTTTGAGTGGGGATGGATTGTAAGAAGATGAGAATAAGGAATTAGTGTAAATAACATTGATATTATGCCATGTCACACTGACATTGGTATAAAAGGAGAGGACATGTAATTTTACATATCTTTTTGACACATTAATACAATTATAGTCTTTCTCTCCCTTCTTGCTCACAGCTTCTATGGCTTCCCCTTCTTTCTTGTCTTTCTCTCTCTAAATCTAGTCTTTCTCTCTCCTCGTCACTCTTATTCTCTCTCTTCCTGAAGTCTTTCTCTCTCCTCTGCAGTCTTCTCTCTCCTCTTTCTCTCTCCTTGGTTCTCTCTCTGACAATTTCCAATTTTCCTCTTGAACCAATGTGATTTATCGTGCAGACTGTCAATTACATCAAGTTGTGGGTTCCCATAGACTTAATTTTTGTCAATATACATGGTACAACTAAAAATTGTATGATAGTTACAAAAGAACTTATGAAATTAAGTAATATCTAAGTCGGATGTTGGGTAACAATGACTGAATTATGTATGAAAGTTCCTCATGTGAATCCTAATGAAGTTCTTCTGCAAACGTAAGAACTCTATGATTTATATTATGAACAGAAAACTCTTTGACATTCACTCCCTCCTAACCTGCATATCCTCTAGCATGTGCCATTTTACAAAATTACGGGTTAAGGAGGCTCTTCTTCTGACATATCTTCATCTTTATCCTCTAAGTCTTCTTCATCTTTCTTGTGTTCAAGTAGATGGCTCACGTCCAAGTAATCAAGTTCATAAGTAGAAGACTCTCTTCGTTTGAAGAGCTTGATACGTCTACCGGCTATTGGTACCTTGACCATGGTCCCATCCATTTCAGCCAAAGTATAAGTAGCATTATCATGTACTACTTTCACCACATATGATCCATACCATCACTTGGCTAACTTCCTATGAGCACTATATTGATTGTCCAGGCTGCTGTCATAGACAAGTACCCAATCATTCTCTTGAATAGCTCTTGGACGGAGTCGATGATGCTTGTCAAATCTCTTCTTATTCTTCAATCTTGCTGCCTTCAGCCTTTCAATGGCTGTCTTGACATCTTCTGGCCTTCTTTCAAGCTGCCTTATGCGCAAAATCAGCAGCTCTTCTCTATTTATGCCTTCATCCCAAGGCAAGATACTCCATGTGATAATAGACTCCTCAATAGGCATAATAGGTGGCTGCCCATATATTAGTTCAGCCGGCATATAACTTGTTACTGCACTATGGGTAGTTCTATCAGCCCATAACGCGAATGGAAGCATTCTAGGCCATTCTCATCTTTCCTCTGCAAAATTTTGCCAATGCTTTGAGAATTGATAGATGACCTCTTTCACTCTTACCATTGCCTTCAAGATTATAGACTGATGTAAGAGATAGCTTGATTCCCAATTGAGCAAAGAAATGGCGAGCCTCATCGGCATCCAATTCTCCTCTATCAGCACTTACTTTGGCAACACTGCCATACCTGCAAAATACTTCTTCAAGCAAAAATCTACAAACAGCTTGAGTGGACTTTGTTGTCAAGGCTTTTCCTTCCACCTAATTTGTAAGATCTTCTCTAGCAAGCACTAGATATCTCATGTTCCAAATTCCTGTAGGCATGGTTACTAAATCAACAACCCATTTGTAATGAATAGATAAAGGAAAGGTAGGCTGAAGCCCATCTCTATGCTTAACCATAGAGTACATTTGACAAACATGACAAGTCTCGACAAAATGCTCAATGTCTTTATACGTGTTTTGCCACCAAAATTTCTCTTTTATTTTGGCAAAAGTGCCCCATATGCCTCTATGGCCAGCCAATAGGCTTTCATGAAATTCTTGCATGATCTGTTTTTGAGTCTTCTTATCTCCTAAGACACGAATAGGCGCTCTTCCTTTCTTTTTCGCATGCCTCCAAAGGTAGCCATCTTTGAGAAAGAAGCCATAAGCTTTTCTCTTGATTCTCTTGAACTATTAATTAGTCCAATCTTCCTTCTTTGTCATAGTGCTCAGAAATTGGCCAATTTTTAGCCAATCACCTGCATAATATTCTTCTTTAAAGTGCGAACAAACCAAAACAAAACATTGGTTGTTTTTTCTTTCTTTGCTGCTGTAAATTTTGTTACAATAGTTGAACCTGTTGTACTTGCTGTAATTAATGATGTACCTGCATTTTTGACAGCTGAACCATCATTAGGTATAGTTGTACTTGCTGTTTTCAGATTTGAACCTGCAATTACAACATCATTTTTAGCAAATATAGACTTTGTTTCTTCCTCATCCATCATCTCTTCTTCATCCTTATATCTGTCTGGCACGCGAAAGTATGTCAACAATTGGATTATCTCTTCCTGCAATATGTTTCAAATCAGGATTTAAGGATTTAATATAGGCTATCCATCTTAGCATAACTATGTCGAGAGTGGAGCAGTTGGCAATCATGCCCAAGAGTGGAAGACAATATGTTTCAACTATTAGATGTGCACCCATGAAGTACTCTCGGTCACATTTCAATGCAGTTACAACTCCCCAAAGTTCTCTTTTAATTTGAGCATACCTTCTTTGATGTCCATTAAGAACCTTCGCTCCAAAGAGAATTACATATCTATTGCCCTCAAGATCATCTTGACCAACTGCCCATCCTATCCCAATAGGACTTGTGTCTACTATGAGTATGATAGGCTGTCCATTAGAGTAATTAGCCCTCTTTAAGGTGGGGGCAGAAATCAGCAATTTCTTCAATTTTCAAATAGCTTGAGTATGCTCTTTTTCCCATATAAACCTTTGGCCTTTTCTTAACAGTTGATAAATATTTTCAGCAACATGAGCGAAATGTGGGATCCAAATAAGATAGAAAACACATGCTCCAAGAAATCTTCTCACCTCCGAAACATTTATGCATATTTCTCGCATTTTGCTGATAGCATCAATCTTGATTGGAGAAGGCTTTCGGCCATATGGACCACACATATGCCGTGCAACAAGAACTTCTTCAACTCCAAAAATAGATTTAGCACCTGAAAGAGTAAGATGAACTTCTTCCAATTTAGACAAGATTTGAGCACAATCATTAATATGATCGGAAACAAACTTGCGGCATCCAAGCTCATTGAGTTCTTCATTCTTCTCATGAATTTCACATCCTTTGATCGGTACATCATCAAGGGAAGGAAGAGTTAGTTGGGAAATATAATCTCTCAATAGTTTATGCATGGCATTCATCATGTGAGCTATTGAATTTGTAGCTCCTTGAGGTAGAGTACACATGCGGACTAAACCAAGAGGCGTCTTCATTGTGGTAATGTCTCGGCTCTCCAAAGCAAGCTGAAATTGGTCATAACCTGAATATAAATCACCCATGGAATAAATTGCTTGCAAAAGCCTCAGCAAATTCATCAACAATTAGCCCCAAACCAACATTTCTAATAGTGACTTTATTGACAGGCTATAAATCTTGAATGAATCGCAAAGATCCATTCTTCTTAGGCACGGTAAACCATCGGTTGGAATACGGAGCTGAAGATGGCTCCAATATTCGCATCTTTATCTTTTCATTTAAAAGCTCCAATAGCTTAAGAAAATGAGCCCTTGGTACTGGAATTGGTTTAAGATTCCAAGGAACGTGTGGGACCGTGAAAATCACCATTGGTGCCACAATACTTGGATCCACACAACCAACTTCATGAGGCTGAAATGAAAAAGATTTTCCATGTTTCTTTAATATCTACATGAAGGCTTGCTTCTCAGCTAGTAAGAGAAAAGAGTCTTCACCAATTTTTAGCTCTTATAAACTTTCAGCTGTAAATTGGTGACCAATATCTTTGGGGTCACGAAGGCTTGGCTGTTTGGATGCCCTTTCTACCAGTCCTTCACTTCCGGGAGGTAATGGAGTTGCCACTGGCTTGACCTTCTTGTCAACTGTCTTATACTTTGTCTCTACTCTTACCTCATCCTTGTTTGGCTGTCCAGAAGCTCCTTGATCTGCAAATTCTTAAATTATGTCATAAATATCCAATGTGCATACCTATATGGACTAATTTCTAGCTTAATTTTCTGCATGAACAGTTGCATGTATTTCAACCAATGTATCATTATAAATCAACCCATGAAATAGTCCTGAAATTTCTTCATTTTCAGCCAAAACATCAATTTGCTTCAGCTCTCATTCCACATGACATAAATGCTTTCTTTCAACTCTATTCATGGCTGAAAACTGTTTATAACAGCCCACACTGTTGGCCGTAAAAACCTGCAAGTCAGCTTTTGGCATAGCCCCCTTTACATGTGGAGGAAAATTTTTATGACATGAAGCACCGCCATAGCCTCCACTTACAGCAGTGCTACCCAAAAACCCTTAAATTCTCGGGCATTAGGAGGTACAGGATGATCTCTCAATCGATCTCTATTTCGGTGTGATGATTTACACATACACTCAGAAATTGGAGAGCTTTGTCATTATCCTTACTTCTTATCCGAGCATATGATGAACCATCATCAAGGGCCTTTGTCTCCAAACGAGACTCAGAAATAAAAGGTTGACCAAGAATGATAGGATAGCTACAGGAATCTTGAACAAAGAAATGAAATTCATATTTTACATTACCAATAGTAACCCGTACATAAGGACATGCCACATAGAGATCGCCAGAGGAGTTATTAGCCGCTTTCATGCGCCATCCCGGGTCCACATCTATGGGCCATCCGCCATTCTCATAGAGACTTCTTGACATGACGTTGATCTCCGAGCCATGGTCTATAAGGGCAATGCATGGAGTCTCTCTTTCTCCAATCTTGACAATGGTTTTGGTGGTCGCCCTTGCCCAATGGGTACAGGAGTAGTGACTACTAGGAATAAAATGAGCATCAATCTCTTCTTGCATGTTGTGAAGACGAGCTTCTTTCTTTTGCATGGGTTGCTCTTTAGATTGAGAAGACCCCACCATAACATTCTCTGCAATAGCTTCATCAATTTCTGCTTCATAGATGTTTTCATCTTTGGCTTCTATGGCTGCAATCAATTCTTTGATTGCCTCCAATCGAATCCCTTGAGTATTCAGCTTCTCTTCATCCTGCAAATACACATGAAGTGCTTGTAAAAAAGCATGCACAGATTCTTCAATTTCCTCACCAACATATTGTCTTTTCTGTTTAATTACATCAATTATTACATCATGAAATCCTCATTTTGCAATTCCGAGAATTTTACCCAATGTAAATTCAATTCTGCTTCCTAGAATCCTTTCTTCTAGGATCCGCTTGAGATCCCTTGCAGTCTCTATGTCAGACTGCAGCTTGTAGCCGGGATGTTTACCTCTTCTCTTTCCTTCTGTCTTCTTTGCTTGTGGGGCATTTCCCATATCAAGCTCTAGCGGTGGTGGATTTTCAGCAGCCTTCTGCTAATCTGGTTTACTTCTTGTCACACGTTTAGTTGGCCCCGAAGAGGAGAGACCGGAAACATCTTCATCTCTTCTTCTCTTTTCTTTTATCATAGCTTCATGATTATCAATTTCAGCCAACCGAGCGAAAGCTGAAAATGAATCAACTGGCTCGATCCATTCGGTTCTTCCTCGGATGCATTGACTAGCAGTAGTTAAATCATCTTTGGTTGCCTTGCCTCACTCCATGCGATCTAAGGCCTGCATCCACACTTTAGATTTCGCATCAGCTTTACATGCTTTAACAATTTCATTAGTTGGCTCAATTTGCAGCCCATAGGTAGCTGCATCAACAGCTGCATAGACTATTCTAGTTGCCAAATCCTCCAGTCTTTTCTTCATGCCACCGTTACCAAAATTTGGCTCAAGAGGAAGCCCGGTTTCGGTTGCATGGATTTTACCATCCTTCCAAAAGACTAATTTTTGCGCCTCAGCTTCACGGAATGCACTGCACTCTCTTATCATGATGTAGGCTATCACACCAGATACAGCGTCTTTTGAAGCCTTCTCGTACGGGTCTTTGAGTAGTTTTCAGTCCTCTTTCTTCCACTTTCACATCAAGCCTTTCCACCTTGGAATTAATCTCCGTTAGATTAAGATGGAGATCTCGCATGCTCTTGATCAACTCATCCATAACATCCTTCTTTGGAGGTGGAACAACAGGATTTCTTGGTTGCTCGACTATAGAGACAGGAGGTCGAGATACAGGAACAGGCTCTTTTATGGATTCAGTTGGTGCAGAGGTAGACCCCCACCTTAGGCGCATCCGCTCTCTTCGAGCAATCATATTAACTGCTTCAGTGACATCACTCCAAGCAGTCTTCAATCCCGTCTTAGAGTCAGGATCTTCAAGTCAATCAATTAGCTTCTCTTGAAGAAAAGGATCCGCCGCCTTCAGAACAAATTCAATCTTCTGGCTTTCCATACCCTGCTGATCGTCTGGATCTAGTTGAGCAAATTTTCTTTCAAATTTGCGGTGAAGAGTAGTGGCGGTTAGTTCCTTATTGGGCCTTTCAACCCATTCAGTGAAGACTTTCTTCGTCATAAGGCCAGAATCTTCAAGAAAAATTTCTTCTCGAAGAGCCTTCTTGAATGTAGACCATCCTGCATCTTTTTGAAAAAGACTATAAATCCGGTCTTGGAGGCCATGCACGGCTAAACGGGCAAAGTATCGGCTCCAAGCATGATGAGGAACTCCAAAGAAGACCATCTTGTCAGTATAGAGGCGAATAAAAGAGGACACATTTTGCCCATTAAATTGCTTGAGCTCCTGCCACACTGCTTTCAAAGCCTTAATGGCAACGTCATCATTCCGCTCTTCATCTTGTCTCCATTGCTGTTGCTGTTGCAACTGCCGCTGAAATTGCAATTGTTGTTGTTGGCTCTCTTGCATCAGACGAACCAACTGCTGCAAGGCATCTCCTCCCGAACTTGATGATTCTCCCATTGCACTTTCTCTTCTGCGATTGACCTTCACGTCGGGTTCACCACTGTCGTCGCGTTGGGGGTTGAAGGTCTTCCACCAGGGTTTAGAGCAGAAGAGGAGTGTGGGATTCAAGGTTAGGAGAGGGAGAAAAGATTGGGGTTTGATAAGATTTGGGTTTTTGAGATGACTTAGTTGAAGAAGAAGGCCTCAAGCTTTTTCTT
Organism: Lygodium microphyllum; assembly: GCF_053477565.2. NCBI lineage: Eukaryota > Viridiplantae > Streptophyta > Polypodiopsida > Schizaeales > Lygodiaceae > Lygodium > Lygodium microphyllum. The sequence continues at coordinate 41,577,245 of NC_141147.1, read as the reverse complement.
TTACTTAGCATACATGAATGGAATGAAAGACTTTGTCTTGATTACATCAAATGCATATGCGGATAATAAGCCAATACATTTAGGGATTATCTCAGATTTAACCCAAATGCAGACTTCAAATGCAAGCTCAAACGGTTTCTATTTCATGAATATTAATGGACAACAACTCCAAGATACAAGTATTTTGGTGATAGACTCTACTACATCCAAGACATAGATCAAAAACTCATGAGATGCATTGTCAAAGCATAAAATATACTTCAGCCCTATTTTAAAATAGTAATTTCCATCCCATAAGCAAGCTCCAAAAATGCTCATAATCCGAAGAATAAGCTTCTCTAATCATTCACAAATGAATCCCTGATGTTAAGAGGTCAATTCCTTCTCTTACAACCACATAGATCACTTGTTTTCTCATCAAAATGGACAAGAACATTGGGCTGCCCTATTTATGACTGGTTTTTTCAATCCAAAACAGCCCATACACCTTCAAAATCCTCCCCTTTGCTTGCCCCAAAGTCAGTCAAGTACTTGGGTACAAGACGGGCTTCATTGGACCATGAATATCGTAAAAGAATGGAAGAAGACGTACATAAGAGCAGGCTGAATACTTTTCCTCAGGTTTTTCCCTTTTATGGACTGTCATACTACTCATTTTTGTCATACCAAATGGACGGGCAAGAAGAGCTCTCACCTTCTTTGTTTGTGTCTCCTTCTTTAGCTTCAGTTTGCCCTGAGTTTGCATGCTTTGGAGCATGCACCATAGCCCACAGCTCATCCTCCATCTGGCACAGGTATGCAGGCCCGATTTTTGCGCTGAAAAATGCAGGCTGTATTCCCTTCAGCTCCCATACTTCAGTTTGACCATTTAGGTCACTTATAAGTCATATAAGTCCATTATTCCATGTCCCATACAAACCTAGTAGACTTTTGGCACTTCTCTTGATTTCCACGCAAATTTTCCTCTTGAACCAATGTGACTTATCCTGCAGACTATCAATTACATCACGTTGTGGTTCACATAGACTTAATTTTTGTCAATATACATGGTACAACTAAAAATTGTATGACAGTTACAAAAGAACTTATGAAATTAAGTGATATCTAAGTTGGATGTTGGGTAACAATGACTGAATTATGTATGAAAGTTCCTCATGTGAATCCTAATGAAGTTCTTCTGCAAACATAAGAACTCTATGATTTATATCATGAACAGAAAAATCTTTGACAATGTGAGAGGGGAAGAGGGGGTGGGGGTTGTGTGTGCATGTGGTGGTCGCTATGGGTTGTGTTTTGTCGATTGGGGGGGTGGGAGTGGGTGCTATGGGGCAACGAGGGGAAAATGGGGGTTAGGGGGGCGTAGAAGGGGCATAGGAAGGGGGCTAGAAGGGGGGTAGGATGAGGTCTTAGAAGGAGGGGACCAAATGTAGAGGGGGGGGTCAAATGGGGTTGGGGTTAAAATTGGGAGGTAGGGTTAAATTGGGGGGGTTAGGGTTAAATTGGGTGTAATATACCTCTTTTTTTAAAAAATTAATTTTAACACAAATTTTTATCCCTCCCTCTCTCCCTGTTGACAGTACGTCGGGGAGAGAGAGAAGGAGTGAAGTAGTGTTAGGGGAGCATGCAGCCCCCCAGATGGTAGAGAGCTCCCTCCCTTACTGCAGCACGGCCCCCCCTCTGTCTTTTGGACAGTGCCCCCCCCCCTTTCGACGTGAGCAAGTGGCCGCCACGGTGACCCCCCCCCTCTGGTTGAAACACTATATAAAGGCTTAGCCTTTATGTAAGAGAAAAACGGATGATCATGCCGTTGATGATAAGAGAGAGAGTGTGAGAGAGAGAGAAGAAGGAGGAGAAGAAGAAGAAGAAGAGGGAGAGAGAAAAGAAGAAGGAGGAGAAGAAGGAGGAGGAAAAGGGGAAGAAGAAGAGGGAGAGAAGGAGGAGAAGAGAAGAAGAAGAGGAAGAGGAGAGGGAGAGAAGAAGAGAAGGAGAGAGAGAATAGGAAGAGGAGAGGGAGAGAAAAAGAGAAGGAGAGAGAGAAGGGAGAAGAAGAAGAAGAAGAGAAGGAGAAGAGGAGAAAAAGTAGTAGAAGAGGAAGAGGAGAAGAGGGAGAAGAGAAGAGAAGAAGAGGGAGAGAGAGAAGGAGAAGAAGAAGGAGAGGAAGAGGGAGAGAGAGGAGAAGAAGAAGGAGAAGAAGAGGGAGAGTGAGAAGAAGAAGGAGGAGAAGAAGAAGAGGAATAGAGGAGAAGAAGAGAGGAAGAAGAAGGAGAGAGAGAGGTGAAGAAGGGAAGAAGAAGGAGAGGAAGAGGAGAGAGAGAGAATAAGAGAAGGAGATAGGGAGAGATAGAGTAGAGGGCTTAGAGATAGAGGTACACTCAGAGCCATGGCCCCCCTAAAGGCGGAGCCTGAGAGACGTGGAAGCGACTGGAGCTGCAGGACCATCATGAGCCGACGGAGAGGCGGTTAGGAACACCGGCGGGAATGCGAATAACATGTCGATCCCCCCCCTCGACCGCTCATGCCCAGGTTCCTTGCTCTCGATCATATAGTAGCACATGTGAACAGACCTTTGAAATTGAAAATAATCCCATATCATGTTGTCATGAGGAAAGGAAGATTTGTAAGATAAAAGTACATAGAAAAGGAAAAGGACATATAGACTTGAATGAAATGATAGCTTTCTTTGAACGAAAGATGATAGATTTTATGTTGAAATTTTGCATGCGATGCTATTGTACAGAACTGCATGAATTAATGAAGCCATATTATTTCTTGGAAAATTATAAGTTAGGTGATGGGGGGAGGATATTCAAGTTACATTGCATACTTGCATTAGGAAGATATAAGGCAATCATAATTTATATTTCATTGAGAGTTAAATGAATCATAGGCATTCGATTAACATACACTGCGTACGAATGTTTATTGCATTCGCAGCTTAGGCGGAACGAAAGTAAAAGATAAAGAGTAAAAATTTTGCATAGTATCACGCTTAAAGATAGAAGGTTAGAAGATGTTGCATTTACTTAAAGTTGATGTCCAACTAATGACCCAACTAATGACCAACAAGGAGGGTTTATTGCCATACCTTGAAAACCTAAGAACCCAACTCCAAGGACTTAGTTGTTTCTTTTCCAACAAAGGGTTTTCCATCAAAGGCTCTATGGTTGTGAAACTCAATAAACTAGACGGATTGTCAAGTAAGTCGCAACCGTCGAGGGCCGCGCAAGACAAAAGGACCTAGAAGGAACTTGTTAAATCGACCTTGCGAAGCCCTAACCCAAGGGGGAGAGCGAAAATTTAGGATAGTTGATTCATGCTAAGCATGTTGCTTGGAACTATTGAAATGGTTTTAATGAAGGTTGATCTTGTTGAAGATGGATTGTTGACCCAAGTTATGCTTGGTTGTTTGAAAAGGTTATAAAAGTGTTTTGATACATCCAAGTTAAATTATGGTTGTGCATGCAATGGGATTGCGATGCCTTGAAGCAAGAGGTTGTGCAGTCAACTATTTGTTAATGTGGTTTTGGATGTTAACCCAAGTGGGGTGTGGTTGATGATCATGGCCGGGTTTGTGATGATTGATTGCCATGGGAACAAAAGGGATGTTTTCCCTAGTAAATGTTATTAAGCTAGTTGCTTCAGCTATGGTTGTTTTCCTTAAGGGATAATTAAGGAAGGATGGCACTAGCTACCCCCCCCCCCCCCCCCCGAACTGCCAAACCCTAACCAAGGGGGTTATGAATCCACGCCAGGAATGTGGACCGAACCCGCCGCGAGAGGTCTTTCCGTGGAAATTACTTGGCATAGGAGGACACTTGGGTGCCAGTGGGGGCTCTAGCCGTAAATCCCAATGCCTCAAGACCCTACACAAGTGTTCTACATGACTCAAGATGGGATCTCGAGGCCTTGATACTAGTTACAAGGCGGAATCTTGGTAGGATAAATCTTCGAGTTTTGTTGTCGGGAGACGGAAGGATTTTTCTGCGGAGGCAGAAAGGAACACTTAATTCTCCTGTATGGGCAGGAGACAAACATTAATCTGAAGATAAGTTAAGGAAGTGTTTGATCTTGTTTTATCTTGTCTTCGTGTCAGTGCCCTAAATTACGTAAAGGAGACTGTGATTAACGATTAATTAAGGAAGCTGCTTTTATGTGTCAAGCATAATGTGGTAGAGGTAATTAAATAACTAAAACAACCCTCGAGGGAAGCGTGGTGGATGTGACCAATGGGTCTATCCTACGGAAAGGTGGTCTCGGTTAGTCGAGAGCTTTCCTCAATGGAATTTATTTGATGCAAACGTTAGTTAGACAAGGACCTTAGAACTTGTAAGTTGAAACCCTGATTCATACCGTTTTAGGGGACCGGAATGGGACTATGGGCAGAGAGGTCGAGCGATGCCTCCCTCTCGTTTCCCATTCTCTTTGAACCAAGTGCGGTATGAGTCTACTTGGGTCCAATTTTATCTACGCAAAGTGGAGCGGCTGTCGACCAACGCTATAAGGCAGTTAGGAAGACCCAATTACAAGGAATCCCGGACTTCAGGTCGATCCTAGTGGGAACGACCGGATAAGTTCCCTTGTGAGGTAGACTCGAGAGACCCTAGTTGGCAAACCCCGTGTGATTCCTTGGGAGCACCGGCCGGCGTCTTCTAGATTGATATGGGTTGCTAAGGCATGTCCTGCAATTTGAGGGGCGGCACGTTACATTGGGAGGATAGGGGTAAATTGGGGGAGGTAGGGTTATATTGGGGAGGGGGGTAAATTGGGGGTGGGGGGGGGGGGGGGGGGGGTGTCCAAGGCCAAGCGGGCGCAAGGGGGGCCCAAAGAACCTGCGGGCAGGCGGGGGGTGTCCAGGGCCAAGCAGGGGGGAGGCCCAAAGAACCTGCGGGCGGGCAGGGGCTGTCCAGGGCCAAGCGGGCGTGAAGGGGGACCCAAAAAACCTGTGGGCGAGTGGGGGGTGTCCATGGCCAAGCAAGTGTGAAGGGGGGTCCAAAAAACTTGATGTCAGGCTAGGGGGGTGTCCAGGGCTAGGCGGGCGGGCGTCCAAGGCGAGGGGAGAGAAGACTAGGCATGATGAAGGAGGGAGGGAGGGGAGGCGCAAGCGAAGGAGGAGAGGAAGGGAGGCATGACAAAGAGGGAGGGAGGGGAGGCGAGGTGGCGGGGCCCAAGAGGGAGGGGCGGCGAGGAGGCGGTACCCAAGGCGGGGGGCCCAGCGAGGCGTAAAGGAGGGAAGGGAGGGGCACAAGAGAGGGAAGGGGGGGAAGGGGGGAAGGCGTAGCGAAGGAGGGGGAGGAACGAGGCCCGGGAAGGAGGGGGTGTAGGTAATGGAGAAGTTGCGAGGGAGAACGAGAACGAACGCAAAGAGGGTTGGTAAGTTTATTTTTTTTTCCGTGATGTGTTTTCTTTTTTTTGTGTTTGGGAGTTTTGTTTTGGTTTGTATTATTATTTTGCTTTTTTATTTTTTTAAAGATTGTGTTTGTGTTTTTGTTTGTTTATTTATTTATTTATTTTGTTGTGCTGTTTTGTTGTTGGTTTGGTTTTGTGTTTGTTTGTTTTTTTTAAGTTATGTTTGTTTTATTTGGTTTTTTTTGTGTGTTTTTTCCCTTTTTTCTTTGTTTTGTGGATTGTCAATTTTTTTTTGTGTTTTTTTGTTTTTTTTTGTAGGGGTTATTTGTGATTTTGTTTTTAAATAAATCCATGAAAAGGTGAGCTCACCCCCATCCTGCGCGCATGCATGGGGCGGGAGTAAAAATTTTTGTGTCAGTGGGATCAGATGGGGATGGATGGAAACACGCAAGGCACAGACTCCAGGACGTGTCCTGAGGTGCTTAAAACTAAAAACATGCACATTCACGCGCGACACGAGAGACGTGGCCACATATCGAGAGGAAAAAAACTTTAATAAAACCCAAACCGTACACCGGGTTGAAAGACCGTAAAAAGGAAAAATGTGCCCGGAGACGAGGAGAAGATGACGAAAAAATGCGACACTGGTGCCGGGGTGAAATCAGGGTGTTCACATGGGAAAATCACGAAAAACGGCTCCGAAAATATATACGGGGATTAATATGGGAAAATCTACTCGCCGGAACGTAGGGCAAAAAGAAGGGAAAATATGCAAAATAGCGTGCACGAAAACCCTATCACATCAAAACACGGTTTCGACCGAGAGAGGACATGTTCACATGGGAAAAATCCAAAAAACAGACCCAAAAATAGGCTTAAAAATTAATACGAAAAGAACCGAGTAGTGAAATGAAGGGCAACAAAAAGAAAAAATGTCCCGAGGAAAGGGATTCATAGGACTGTCATGTCAAAACTCACTTCCGATTGAGTTAGAAGGGATTCACATACCAAAAACACAAAAAACGGAACCAAAATCAGATTAAAAAATTAATAACAAAAAATCCAGCTGGCAAAATAGGGTGGAGAAAAAAGAAAAAATGTCAGGAAAGGCTGGCGGGACACAGGGGTCAAATGAAACTGGAATTCCGGTGAAAATAGGGCATGTTCCCATGGAAAAATGTGAAAAATATACACGAAAATGGCTCAAAAACGAGCAAAAATTCAGATCGGATGAACCGTGCATTAAAAGGACAGGGAGGAAAAAGTAAAAAGGTCAGGGGAAAGATGGACGTCAGGGCTATCATGTCAAATTATTGTTCCAAAACAATAAAGGTGCGTTCACATGGAAAACCGTCCAATTTACGAGAAATGCTTCAGAAATTAATAACTTAAGAACCGTCAACCGAAACAAGGGTTGATAAAAAGGAAAAATTGTTAGGTCGAAGGGACGAACAGGGCTGTAAGGTTAGATGTGGGTTTCGGTGAACGTAGGATGCGTTCACATAGAAAAGCATCACAACAAGGGATAAAGGAAAAAAGAGAAGGAACGGCCCCAAGGGTAGGTTGAACATGGACGGGTGGGTGGGGAATGAACCCCATCAAGGTAAAATTGGGTCATGGCATACATGCATGATTAAATTGAGACATATGTAGGGGGCATGCATCATAGATATGCAGGGACGTGTTGCATCCCCACACTTAACACATAACATACACTTGCAATCATAAGGATAGGGTTAGAAAAACTTGGCCCGTTTCGCATATGGTCGAAGGAACGTTACTGCTACAGAAGGATTGGCGTCGGCTATAGGAGGTACCATGGTTCGCTCCAACATTCACCCAGCATGGCAGGGACCATGCTGTAGCACCTAGGGAAGTAGCTGATTGAGAAATCTCGTCAAGTAGGTGTCGTTGACGAAGGATAGGCACTCAACTCACGGGCACTCAGATGGGATGAGAGAACAGTCACTCGCCCCATAACTTACATCACGCGAGGTAAAATTGATGGAAACCCAGATCTCACACCCGGTTTAGGAATTGACAAGGGAATGGTGCAGGGGAGTATGCCAAGGTGCACAATTGATGGTGCATCAGTGCGTCCAACCCGTTTGGCATAGGTGCAAGCAGGAATGCTAGGAAGCCTTGCAGTGCAGTGTATAGAACAGAGTGACACTTTGCTGATGGGGCAGAGACCCATCCCATGGGTACATAGGGAAACGGAAACATACCTGACTCCAATTGTCGTAACGTCCCTCAATCCTCACCTCTCAATAATTGATTGAAGAAACACCAGTCACATTCAACCCCCCTCTATCTCACGCTCTGTCGATAGATACAGGAGGACAACCCGTTCCTAAAACCCATTGATGTACTCCTCACATTCACTTGTGCAGAGGTTGTATGCCTTGTGCGCATTTGATGGTGCAATAGTGCATCCCACCCTGTGACATCATACAGTGCAAGAAGGAAGGCTAGGGAGCCTTATGGTGCAATGCACAGAAACAGATCATGCATTGTGTATTGAAAGGCCCAACCCGTGCATGCAACACTCCATTCACACATCGCACCTCTCTGTTGAATGTAAAGGGTAAAGAGTGGTCACTCATTCCTCCCTTTGTCTCACTCGCATTTGATAAATACAGAAGGCAGCCCATACTCACATCCCCATTCGGTTAGGATGAAATCTCACCTCGCTCAAGGGGTTGTCGATGAAGATCGTATCTTCTATTGTTGTCATCAGGATGTTGAAGATGAGGCATACCCAGAGAGGCAGCCAACACGTCTAATACTTCGATGGTTTGTAGAAGATGTCTTTTGTTGTAGGGGTAAGATGGACTGATAAAGCTACAGAGATAGCGCACCAAGGGGGATGGATTTGAAAGTACATCTTAAAAAGTTTGGTTGGTGATTCCATTATTCTGGACTGTGGGGTGTTACCACCTTTTCCACAGCCAGCTTCCCGCCCAAGGGTGTTTCCACCTTTTCTTGGAACGAGGCCTGCTATGACAGGGAGTTTCTTCATTTTCTCCCATAACAATTTTTTTGTTTTGTTTTGTATTCTTTTTCGTTGTTTTTTTTCTTTTTGTTTTTTTTCATTAATAAAGAGAATGGTAGAAATACCGTGTGTCAAAACCAACCTTGCCACCGTTGCTGAATCAGACGAGAAGAGAACAAGGTAGGGTTGAGAGGTATCTGTGAGGGGCTAGCAGAATGAGACCGCCTCATGAGGAAGATCATAAGGGCTATCAGAAGCACGAAGAGAATGACAGTGTGACGCCCAAAAGGGAAAGAATGAGTCAAATGTGATTGTCAAGATCCCCAGGGAGGGAAGTACTTCTTCAGGCGATAGCCATTTATTAGAAAGGGATCCTTAGAAGCATCGCCATCTTATACTTGGATAGAGCCATTAGGATTGACAGAAAGTACCTTGTACAGGCCCATCCACCTTGTTGAAGCTTGCCAAGAAACTTTCCAAATCTCGAATCATAGGCCAGGACAAGATCACCTTCTTTGAACTCCTTATGCTTGATGAAGCTGGCATGATAGGCATTGCATCGCGCTTGAGTAGTTTCCATGCACTGTAGAGCCATCCTGTGGGTCTCGTCTAAACATTCCAAGTGCAAGAGGCGGCATTGCAATGACTCATTATCTCCCAAGCGTTCTTTAATTGCCACTTGCAAAGAGGGAAATTCCAGTTCAACTAGGAAAACAACTTCTGTACCATACACCAACTGGAAAGAGGTTTGTTCTGTAGTAGCCTTATGGGAGGTTCTGACACCCAGAGGGCCTCTATAAGTCGATCATCCTAGTCGCGACCATGTGCGGCAATCATTCTTATCAGGATCGAGCAGAGGATGTGATTGGTGACTTCAACTTAGTTGTTTGCTCTAGGGTAATAGGGAGTGGACTTGCGATTGGCAGATCTTATGCAATTCCGTCAACTCTTCCATGATCTTGTTAAGGAAATGAGTACCTCTGTCACTTAGCAACTCAAGGGGACTGTCAAAACGGGTGATAATATTCTCATACATGAACAGGGCTATGCTGTTACCATCGTCCCACTTCATAGCTTTAGCTTCACACCACTTTGTGCCATAATCCGTACATATTAAGATGTATCTATTCTGCTTCCGTTTGGTAGGTGGATCAATGGAACCCATGAAATCAATCCCCCACTTCTCAAATGGATTTAGGGGAAGAATAGGTTGCAGTGGCATAGCACTTGTTTTGGTGGGTTTCCCCATTCATTGACAAGCATCTCATCTCTTGTAGTAGTCATATGCATCCTTGTGGAGGGTCGGCCACTAATATCCTGCCAACAGAGCCTTCGTGGCTGTTGCTTCTCTTGCGAAGTGTCCACCACATGATTCGTCATGGGATGCTTTCAATACTATGCCAATTTCGTCTCCTGCAACACATCTTCGCAACACTTCATATTTGCCTCTCTTATACAGTGCACCGCCTAGCAAGGTGTAGGGGGTTGATTCTAACAGAAGCTTCTTCTTATCACGGCTTGGGATACCAGGAGGATATTTTTGAGTTGTCAGGAGGTTGGCTATGTTTACATACATGGAGTAATGATTTCAACTATAAACAAGGAAGCATCATGAAGGTCTGGATCATCATGTTCCTCTTCTATAGTTTGAGGGATCCGTGACAGATGATCGGCTAGGACATGGGAACGGCCAGACTTTGTGACCACTTCAAAATCGAACTCCTGGAATAGGAGCAACCATCTCATCAATCGTCCTTTAACATCTGTTTTGTTCATCAGGAAGGACAGGGCTCCATGATCCACGTAGAACTTGAAATGCGTTGACAGTAGATAGTGTCGAAACTTCTCTAGTGCAAACACCATTGCCAAGTACTCAAGCTACATCACTGTGTAGTTCCGCTCTCTATCAGTGACCTTTCGACTTGCATAATATATTGGTTTATCTAATTTAGAGGGGCCCTTTTGACATAGGACAACACCTAGCCCTTCAACCGATGCATCTGTGTGCACATGGAACTCCTTTGTCTAGTCGGGAGGATGCAAGATATGTGCTTGAATAAGGAACTATTTTAGGGTATTAAAGGCTTCTTCGCAATCATCAGTCCAAAGGAAATTCACATCTTTCCTTAGGAGCTTGTGCAGAGGGGCTGCCTTGGTTGCAAAATGTGCAATAAATCTTCTGTAGTATCCCACATGGCTAAGAAATCCTCTCAGTTGCTTGAGGTTTGTTGGTGCTGTCAAGGTAGCAATCTTCTCAATCTTCACCGCAACTGTTGCAATCCCTTGTGCAAAGACAATATAGTCTAGAAAAACTCCTGATGAGACGCCAAAGACACATTTGTCGGGGTTGAGAGAGATTCCATGCTCTCGGCATCGATCAAAACATTTCTCTAGGTGTCCCCAATGCTCACGTATTAAGCTATAGACACAAAAATCATCAAGATACACCTCAATGAAATCATGCAGATGATTCTGGAAGGCAACCATCATTACTTGTTGGAAGGTGGCAGTAGCATTAGCGAGCCCAAACGGTATCACTCTATAGGCATAGGTCCTCCATTCTGTGGTGAAGGTTTTTTTGGATTGGTCCTCTTCTGCAATTTGGACTTGGTTATATCCACTGAATCCATCTAAGAGGGAATAGAGCTCATGGCCTGTCACTGTGTCCAACAGTTGATCTGTGAAAGGGATAGGGAAATGATCCTTCTTCATCTTAGAATTGATCTTTCAAAAGTCCACACATATTCAAAGTTTTACGTTCTTCTTGGGTACTACCACAATGGGCGAAATCCATTCACTGTTAGCCACAGGATAAATGAACTCGGCTTCAAGAAGCTTCAATAATTCAGCCTTCACCAAAGCAAAATAATTAGAATTCATACGCCTTTGTCTTTGCCTTATAGGTTTGGCATTAGGCTCTAGGTCAATGTGATGATGGCATACTGTGGGATCAATCCTCTTTAGATCTTTATATGACCAAGCAAACACGTCTAAGTTCTCCTTTAGTAGATCTCACAGGACTACTAGTTCTTCTTCTGGAAGATTGAGACCTACTTTCAAGTGACGTTTAGTATCGTCAATATCCAAGAACATCACTTGCCTTTCACCTTCCACTTTGCAAATAAATATCCCACGGATTGCTTTTGGATAGAGGTCTGACTCCTTCAAGGGAGTAGTGTCATCGTCTGATGTTCCACTAGAACCAGTGTCCTCCTTCTGAACAGATGACTCATTTTTCTGTTGAGATTGCTGAAAGGGTATCAGAGCTTTGTTTGCTTCTGTGTAAGTGGTGATTTCTTCTGGACTTAGGGATTCATCTTCAGAGGATGCATCCAGGAATGTCACATAGCACGGACCCTCTATAAACCGTGGCTCTGATGGCTCTGGCTTCTATTGACAAAGGGCGTCATCGTCATCTTTTCTCCAGAATGACTGGACAGGGCGACAAGAGCCATTGGTGAACTTAATTTTTATACCTTTGATCCATTTCTTATGCAAACTCTGCATACTTTGTGGTCCATTGGCCAACCCAAATGGAACCATGGTATTTCCATTCAACGCCCTGAGATCTTCGGTCTCTGAGGTCTCTGTAGGGACATGAATAAGATCGTCCACTATTAGAGAAAATTCTTCATCTGCACTTTTATAACCTGCTTCCTTTTCTTCCTCATCATTTTCATCCTCTTCCTCTGGAGGCTCTATCTCTACTTCTATAGAGGCTCTGTAGGAGAAGAATAGATATTCCGCCTCTGCATCTGCTTCTGCTTCTGCTTCTGTCCCTGGCTCTGTCTATGCTTTTGATTTTGCGACTGCCATGTAACAAGGAGAACAATACATCCATGCTTCTATTTCATTGTCAGAGGTGATTTTAGAAGTCAATTCGGGTTGAGGCAAGAGGTATTCTCCCATGGACAAAGACTTGGCTTTCTTTGATAGTTGGCTTACATTGCCCGCTGTTAGGGATTGTGCCTCTATTTTCTTGGGAAAGATCTATTTAACAGCCTCTTCATCTCCTGATGTACCATCTATTACTTTGTTGGAGGAGTCTGTTATGACTTTGATAGATGTGGATCCATTGCCTTTTTGCGATCCATACAATTTCAACACCACTTTATGGGGTCCTCTTCCTAGGGTTAGGGTTCCTTTGAGCCAGTCCATCATGGCTCTTGCTTTGAAAATCCAAGGCCTTCCCAACATCTATTTTTACATATGGGAGGATGCCCAACGGTTTAATTATGCTTTGATATGCCAATCTGATAAGCCATTGTGTAGGTTGAATTCCTTGCAAACCTAGATCCTTCATTGTCACATCTGTCATTATGTTTACTGATGAGCCTCCATCAATCAATGCATCTGAAATAAAGCATCATTCTATCCATACACTAATCTTTGGGGTTCCAGGATCTAGGAAGGTGTTAGCCACATCTACTTCCTTTACAAGCTCTGGGGCCTTATTAGTCTTGGTTGTTGTTGAAGGAGCAATCCTTAATCCACATCTTCGAGTCAAGATGCTTTTGAATTTCTTTCGAAAACTGGGGGGACAACATCAACAACTGTCGAAATGTTAAGTTTGGTTTAAAAGTGTCTAGGTCTTTTACCAAGTCATATTCTTTGATAAGATCCATGGGCTTCTCCAGCCTGCTAGGGAATGGGGCTACACCCATTTTCATCTTTCATTTTTCTTCTAGCAATGGAAACATTGGCACTTCTTTTGTTTTTGGAGGTACTTCTGTATCGTCTATCTCCTGAATCTCTAGTCCTACCTCTGGAACTGTCTCTGTGACTCTCTGTGGCACTGCAGTGCTCTGTACTGTACTGTTCTGTCCTATACTGCTCTGTCTCTCTGTTGGCAGATTGAACTTCACAGTCTTGGCAGAGGATTTGTTCTCTTTCTTGACAATTGATTCCTTCTTCTTGGCGCACAAAATAGCGGCAACTTCCAACTCTACCAAGTTGGAGGTAGGCTCTTGTGCCTTCTGCTGGCTATCAGTGGCATTGGCTTTTATAGGGGGGGCTAGACTTGGATAGTCCTTTGCAGTGTGGCCTTCTCCTTTGCATCTGTTGCATAAGGGCTTATAATCCACAGATCTTCTAGGGTTTGGACAATTCGGGGAGATGTGACCCTTTTCTCCACATCTGTAACATTCCACATCTGATCTCTAACCACCGCCAGGCTGCCATCCTCTGTACCTTTGAGAGGGAAACCTCCTTGGATCAAAATTAGGACCAAACTCCCTAGGCTTTGGTCCAATAACCTGCGTTGTCATTTTGGATTCTAGCAAGTTGAATCTTGCATTTTCATCTTTCTGTCTTTGTTCATGCATCTCTTTCAAAGAGCAAATATCCTCTGTATGGTTCTTCCTCAAATAGTATGAACAAAAAGCTCTAGAAATGGTTGGTTTTTGAGTACATTCAGTGGCTAAATGTCCCGCTTGATGGTACTTTTCCCACCATGTATTAAAATGCATCACATCTCTCCCGGCTCCTACAGGAGTAGATATATTAGCGGTATTCACCTTCAGCGTCTGTAGCTGCTTTGTAATCACATCCATAAGCTCTTGCTTGATACTTGCGACTGAGTTGGATAAGTAGTCCTTTAGATTTTCACCTCCTGGAGTACTTGTAGTAGGGTTTTAGGAAGCTTCTGTAATTACTGCATACATTGATTAGGTTGATCCAGAGGGTCTTCTGTTCTGGTTCTGATTCAGAGCTCTTATTGAGACTTGGGGTTGTTGATTCCAGTTGGTAAGGTTCCACTGTTGTTGAGTCACCATTGGAGGAATTGTTTGAGGCCACTGTTGTTGTGATTGAACCATCATTTGAGGCACTGCCGTCTGCGGCAACCACTGTGGATTAGATGCACTGTATTGCCGCATTGTTTGCATCTAGGGATAGGGATAGGGAACTATCCCTAGGACTACATTTGATGGGTATACCATTCTTGGCATGGGAAGGGGTAAGACTCCTCTTCTTGGAGTCATTGACAGCCTTGCATCAACTTCGTCATAAAATCTTGCACCTTCCACTACAGCTTACAGATTGACTGGTCTTCTCAATTCCATGAACTTGCGAACTTCTGGTTGTAGGCCTTTGAGGGACACTTCTTTCTAGATACCTTCGTCCAAATGATGGTTAGTCCATCTCTTCAGCATGGATTCCATTCACGAGACATAAGCTTCTACTCTTTCTCTAGAGGACTGACTTAGGTTCATGAACTCCTCTCGCATCCTCTCTTCAAAACCTTCACGCCTGAATTTAGTGAGGAAGTCCAACTTCAGGTCGTCCCATGTGCCAAAAGTTCCTACTGCTTGTCTCTCATACCACTGAAGTGCCGCACCCTTGAAAGTGGCGGGGAATATCGCTAACTAATGCTCAGTGGTTCTGGCATTGTTAGCCACACATGCTACCATAAACTCTGCTACATGAAGATCAGGGTCTTCATTGTACTCTCCCTTAAAAATTGGCAATGGAACTACATTTGTTTACCTGTCATCAATATTTCAAGGACAAATCTGACTAGGAAGGGGACCTTTAGTCGCCATGGGGACTTCTGTAAAGAGTGCTTTTAGGGTGTCAAAGGAGGCTTCTGCTATAAGCTCGTTCTCAGCCTTGATTCTTTCCTTCTCTCTTCTCACGTACCTTTGGACTCATTCTAATGCTTACCTCTTGATTGCATCATTCATCAAGGGGTTGGCTCCACACTAGTTGGTCTGTACTCAACATAATAGAATCAGAGAGGGGATTCAATTTCTGGAGAATTCTCTGGCCAGCATCTCTTCTACTTCCTTCTTTTCAACATCTCTGAATTCGGCTTTCAAACCACTACACAGAGGGGGAGATATTCCATTCTGAAAGTATCAAAACTCATTCTTCTTAGGATCGTTGTTGTGCCATCATCATAATAACGCCAGATTCTGATGGTTTCAATAGTGTATGTGGTAAAGAACACTCTGTCTACCAACTTCCAGTGGGCTGCTAATTGGACAAATAGAAGGTTGTCAGAACACCAAGCATCCCACATATCTTGTTGTTGAGCATCCATGAACAAATTCCAACTCTTGTCCTTCTTGTTTTCGTTAACCTCCACTGACCACGACTCCTGAAGCTTCTTCACAATCTCCCACTTGATGATGTCTGAAAACTTCTCAATGAATGCCAAATCTTCCATGGATGGTCATTCTCTTTGTTTATGCTCTTTAGTTTGTTCCCAAACATTTTTCCACCAAGATACAAGTTTCTATTGCTTCAACAGGAAGAGGAAATAGTCCACCACATAGAGCTTGCATCATGATGGTAATATGTTTTCGCCATTGTGGGATGAAATTCTTGTGGAAAGTGGCTTTGGCAATAAGAATCTCCAACTATTCAATGGAAGAAGGAACTTTGCAAGCATCCATTGAATTCTCCTCTTCTTGGCAATGCCATTTCCTTCATTTTCAGCCTCTTCTGATGCTTGTTCATGGCAAGTTTCCTCAGCTGCGCACCAAAAACATGGAGCCCCAAGAGGAACACCAAGGAAAAGGGGTTTCTACTGCAAGAAAAACTATCTTGTAACATCAACAAGCTTTTATTTCATTCTTTTAATGACCAAAACAAGGAAAACAGCAAATCTTCACACAGCATCATAGTAGATATCTCCCACGGACTTGATAGAATCAACCATAATCTTCAACATTTCATAAAATCCATCAATATAACAAGGAACATAAAAGAATGAATCACTTTTGAATGGAAATCAATCACATAGTATTCATCTTCATTGTCTTTATAGTTTTCTCTCTCAATCTCTCATAGAAAGATACATTGTTTTGATAGAATTGGCTATCTCTGACTCTTTCTCTCTCTCTCTCTCTCTCTCTCTCTCTCTAGTACATTATCTCCTTACTAAAATACTCAAGAATGACACTTAATAATCCTTATTAGGTCGTGGATGTACCTCCCAAGAGGTATGGGAGGTATGAAAGGGCACCAGAGCCACTACAGTGTCTCTTCATAGCTCACTACTGTCAATGTCACTTCAGTCTTCTCTTCAATCTTCATCAGCTACTTCTTCTATTTGTTTTGGCTCTTTTGAACTTATATTCATCCTTTCTAAAAGTTATAAAAATTTCCCAAAGTCACACATACATTCTATAGAACACTTACAGAAGATCTACAGAACAGAGCAGAACAGGAACAGAGCAGAGACAGAGGCTCTACAAAAGGTCTATAGCGGGTTATAGATCAGAGAACAGTAGATCCTTATAACTCATACTACCATTCCAAACTATCAAAAACTATTCAATAAGCTTTCAAAAGATTTCAACATTCATCAATCATCAATCCATACTTCATACATAAGAAAATCAGAATAAAATAGGAGCTAAACAGAAGGTATCAAAAACCTCAATAGAACCTATCGGAACATGACAAAGCTTCATATTTCTACTAAGAATCATCATGAGCTTCCAAAACATAATCAATATCATCCAAAACACTCTCAAACACTTCCGAAAACAACTATACATCACTCAAAATCCATCAAGAATCAACCATTCAGACCTAAAAAATAACAAAAATCTGTAAAAAAATCAGACTTTTTCCACTCTCAACACCATCAATAGAATAGCATACTTGCAATAATAAGATTTGTCGGGTGAAAGGTTCCCTGCATAAGTGTCATTTTATGCCATATGTACTAAATTCTCTTTCAATGTTATTCAAGTTCATATAAGATGTATAGATCATGGTCATTCATTAGGGGCCATACATAAGATAATTGTTTCAATGATAATATTAAGATCACATACTATCAATTATTGTAGTTGCAAACATGCATAGTTGGATGTCTCGGAACTCGTGTAAAAGACATGAATATTGCTATATAAGGATATTTTGGAATGTTGGTAGACATAACATCTATTTGTGATCGTATTCTAAGTGTATTATAGTGATTCTAGATGGCTTTCCGATCCCTAATTTGATGAGTAGCTCCTCTCATAACTCCTAAAAGTTTTTGTGGTGAGTCTAGATGGTCTACCTATTATCAACTTAGGTGTTGATTGTATTGCACTGAAAGGAGTACAAAAATTTTAATGATGTTGGGTATATTTTAGTGAAAGGAGTAGAAACCATTGATTCACTCTATCCTTTAGCAATAATCAGTGACACTTGATAGAGACTATCATCTCATAATTATAAGTCTCATTTGAGGAATGTAAGGATAGCTTATGACTTTGATCTAATGCCTATAATTGAAAATGTAATTAAAGTATCTCCTCTCATTGCTTTTGTTACAATGACAACTTTCTATGTCAATTTTCTTAATTGTTGCAATATTGCCATTTTGAAGCTTTCTTAGGAAACATTACTTAAAAACTTGGCATTAAATGAGATCAAATTACATTTCTTATAAATATCTCCACATACAAGTTTTTATTAACTTTAGCTCTTAATCAAACTTATTAGGAGAAATTTAGACATTATAATTTTCTTGATGTCATTCTTTAAAGTAAATATGTTTGAAAGATTTGCAATATTTGAGGCCACATGAGAACCTTACCTTGGTATAAGGGTTTGTACACACCCTTTAGCTTGGTGCTTTGAAGAAACTTTTGCTTGCCAACTACATCCTATGTCATCTGAAAAGTTTTTTCATTGCTTGCCTTCTAAATTAACACCTATATCAAAGCATAGCATGTGTGTGTGTGTGTGTGTGTGTGTGTGTGTGTGTGTGTGTGTGTGTGTGTGTGTGTGTGTGTGTGTGTGTGTGTGTGTGTGTGTGTGTGTGTGAAGCTCCTAATTTCTAACTTGAGTATGCATGTAGAGCACGACATCACTACAAGGGAATGGGGCAATAGCGACGCCGATTAGCGACGGCGGATATCGGCGTGCTATAGGCGTCGCTATTGGCGTCGCAATTGGCGTCGCTATATGCGACGCATATAGCGATGCCAATTGCGACGCCGCAGGGAAAAAAAGCGCGGCCGAAACCAAAGCACCGTTTTCATTTTCTTTTCTTCGCCTTTTGAGAGCGAGAGCGAGGGAGAGAGCGAGAGAGAGAGCCAAGGCTTTGTGAGAGAAGAGGAGGAAGAGACTTGCTGCCGCCGCCGTCGCCGCCACTGCCACCGTCGTTGTTCGCGAAGGAGAGGAGGATCCCTCGTTGCAAAGAGAAGCCGCCCACGCTCGCCATATCTCATTGGTGAGTCTCCCTCTCTCTTTCTTTTACTTGTTGAAGGTTTAAATCGTTCTCTTTTGTTTGTTTAGGAGAGGAAATGAAAGAGAAGGAGAGGGAGAGGGAGAGAGAGGGAGAGAAAGAGAGGGAGAGGGAGAGGGAGAGGGAGAGGGAGAGGGAGAGGGAGAGAAAGAGAGGGAGAGTGCATTCTCTCTCTCTCTCTCCCTTTTGCTTGTTTAATGTTTAAATTACTTTCTTTTTTGCTTGTTTAGGAGAGGAAACGAGAGAGTAAGAGAGAAAGAGAGGGAGAGGGAGAGGGAGAGGGAAAGAAAGAGAAAGAGAAAGAAAGAGAAAGAGAAATAGAGGGAGAGGGAGAGGGAGGGGGAGGAAATAGGAGAGGGAGAGAAAGAGAAAGAGAGGGAGAAGGAGGGAGAGTGCATTCTCTCTCTCCCTCCCTCTCCCTTTTGCTTGTTTAATATTTGAATCACTTTATTTTTTGCTTGTTTAGGAGAGGAAATGAGAGAGAAAGAGAGTGAGAGGGAGAGGAAGGGGAAGGAAATGAGAGAGGGATAGAAAGAGAAAGAGAGGGAGAGTGCATTGTATCTCTCCCTCTCCCTTTTGCTTGGAGGATGTTTAAATCACTTTATTTTTTGCTTGTTTAGGAAATGAGAGAGAAAGAGAGATAGAGAGGGAGAGGGAGAAAAAGAGAAAGAGAGGGAGAGGGAGAGGGAGAGGGAGAGGGAGGGGGAGGGGAAGGAAATGAGAGAGGGAGAGAAAGAGGGAGGGGGAGGGAGAGGGAGCGAGGAAGAGGGAGAGGGAGAAAGAGGGAGGGAGAGGGAGAGGGAGGGGGAGGGAGGAAATGAGAGAGGGAGAGAAAGAGAACGAGAGGGAGAGGGAGAGGGTGAGAGAAAGAGAGGAAGAGAGGGAGAGGGAGAGAAAGAGAGGGAGAGGGAAGGGAAGGAAATTTAAGATAATATACGTATTGATAATGGTATGCAATGTGCTTTGCATACGGCCACGTACTTCATCAAAATGAACCCAAAATTATTGTTATAGAAGAAGAAACCCTTAAATTGAGTATAGGATAATTTCTCTCAAGTCTTATGACTATGAGTAGAATTGATTGAAATAAATTTTATTACTATAGTTATAAAATTTCATAGATGGCGCGCATTAATTTTAAAATGGATTACTTATACTCAAAGCCGAGATATAACAAAAAATTATCTACCGGGACAAACAAATCGTTGAGCATGATACAAGGCCGAGATATAACATCGGAAAATCTCTCGACTACTATATACAATGCAAGGTTTATGGTCAACTTGCAACTTGACGTACATCTCCATAAAGCTATCCATTTAAGCCTCGTTTGCTGTAATGTAGATAAGATGGCAAACGAAGAAGGTCCTATTGTTCAAGACCGCGAGTCATATCTTAATCAGCGTGTCCCATGTCCTTGCTCTCAATGCAAGTTGGCAATTAGACGAAAACGCCGATTGTCTATAGAACACGTACGACGATTTGGCGAGTTTCAATCTGAGATCATTGATCAGGCGATTGCAGATTTTCAGCAAACGGTAATTTGAAGTTAGCATTTTTCATGCATTGTACTCTCAAGCTAATTGAAAACCATACACAATAAGATTGGGTCTTGTTGGCAAATTTTGTATCCAGGGGGGTGATGTCTCGACCCAAGGGGGAGTGCACCCTTTGCAGCCAATTAGAAGAGTTCGTGGACGTGCGATGGATGGATTGCAGGAGCCAATCGACCACTCGCAAGGCCCATCTATACCGTCAATGCCAGAGGAGACAGACAACCTTCCCGACTTGCCTACAATCTTGGAGCCTGAGATGGAGGCAATGATCGATGCATTGATTCCCATGGATGTTGAGACATCTGACCCGCTTAGAGAGGAAGCATCCATACCATTATATGATGGGTGCCGAGTATCTCGGTTGAAGACATTGCTTGCACTCTTAAGTGTGCAAGCAAAATACGGTTGGAGCGATACGAGTGTGACTGAGTTATTCAGGTACCTTGCACACAGACTTCATTGTTTTTTTTTTTTAACAGTATTATTGCAAACATGGATGGATTTTTCAAGGTGTTTTATGATTTTTTCAGGTTATTAAAATATCATATATTGCCACCTGCAAACACCATGCCTGAGTCTCGTGATGATGCACGACATGTTTTACGGAAGCTTGGCATGGACTACAATAACATCAATGCATGTATCAACGACTGCATATTGTTTCGAGATGAATACGAGACTATGGAGACATGTCCAAAGTGTGGTGCTCACAGGTATCGACAGGACTTGCAAGGGCAGACCATCCCTCAAAAAGTCCTCAGACACTTTCCGCTCATCCCCCTCATAAACCACATGTTTCGCACGTCTGCCATGGCAAGCTTGACAACGTGGCATGTGCAGAATAGGTCCACGGATGGAGTGCAACGAATATCAGCAGATTCGCGCGCATGGAGCCACATTGACTCTACCTTCCCAGGCTTTGCGCAAGAGCCAAGGAATCTTCGGCTCGGTCTCGCCATGGATGGTGTGAACCCATTCGGTCTGCGCTCAACTTCTTACAGTGTGTGGCCTATAGTGCTTGTCAACTACAACATTCCTCCATGGCTTTCTACGAAGAAATGACATCTCCTCCTTAGCTTGCTCGTCCCGGGCCACTACAAAGTAAAAAATATGGACGTGTATCTTCGTCCATAGTCGATGAGCTTAAGATTTTGTGGGAGGAGGGGGTCACGGTGCAAGATATGAGCAGGCGCGATGGTCGGCGGTCAGCCAACATTCGAGCCATTCTCATGTGGACGATGCATGACTTTCCGGGATTGGGAGAGTGCTCAGGTGAGCAGACCTTTGTTCTCGCCGGTAATATCTATATTTTATTTCATTCAATCAAGTATTCACTAGGTCGTGGATCGCCTTGCAGGTCTCGTTACCTCAGGTTATCATGCATATCCATTGTGTGGGCCACAGTTAGACTCCCGAAGGTCACGAACCATGAAGAAGATGGTATATCAAGGACACGCCGCTTTCTTGCCAAAGGATCATGAACTCAAGGAAGGTTTTCTTGGATGACCTCCAGCATGTATGAACGCTGCAAGCTGGTACGAGCTGAAAATGGTAAACCCGGAATCACATCCAAATGGAATGCGACGGTTCTCAGTTTTCTACGAGTTGCCATATTGGACCCACTTACAGGTCAACCACTTGTTGGATCCCATGCATATTTTCAAAAATGTGGGCAGCTTGCTATGGGACCACATCACAGGAAAGAGAGACACTATAGGGTCACGAATGGATTTAAAGGAGGTAGGTAAGATGGAGGCGCTTTGGCCGCAGTCGAGTGCTGAAGGGGGAGTGCAGCTTCCTCGCGCTCCCTGGGTTTTGTCTACCAAAGAAGAGCGCATTGTGAAGCAAGTAATCAAGTCTATCCGCACTCCGACGGGTATGATGCGTTCTCTCAGGTCCGCATTTTCTAAAGATGACCAAATGTCTGGGCTAAAATCCCATGATTGGCATAAGATATGTCAGGTTTGTGAACAGAATGGATTTTAATTAGCGTGGACATTTTGAAATTTGAAAAGTGACCATTATTCTTAATGCTTTCTCATTTGTGGCAGTTTGTCCTACCGATCGTGATCGCGGGATGCCTAACTCCAGAAATTCGCGGGGCCATTTACAACCTGTCGACTTTGGTGCAATGGATCTCACAGAAAGAGATTAAGACGTCCTCTATTGAATCCGCAAGGCGGGGAGCAGTTGAGACGGTCTGTCTCTTTGAGAAATACCTGCCCACTAGCATGCTCACGATACAAGTTCACCTTCTTGTGCATCTTGTGGATGAAGTGGAGATTGCTGGACCTGTCCATGCGCGATGGATGTTCTTCCTGGAGCGCTTCATGAAAACCCTGAAAGGCTTTGTGCGACAACGAGCTCGTCCGGAAGGTAGCATGGCGGAAGGTTGGTTGGTGTCAGAGGCATTAGTGCATATCTCACAATGGCTACCAACGGTGGAACCAGACAATGAAATGCTATGGACGCTGAAGGACGATGACAGGCTGACTGGAGATGTGGTGGTTGGAAATGGGGTAGAAAAAAGAATGGATGCCTCAATGGAAGAGAAGGTGAATCGCTTTTGTATGTTGCACCATGCCTCCATGGAGACGTGGCTCGCCAAGTACCAGATTGCAAGGCAAGATCGAGAGGAAGCGCGAGCTGAATTCCGACGCAGTACGCGTCACCGACCGATTCGATATCCCGAAGGCATGGAGGAGATGCCGCGGTTTATGTCAACACAATGGTTGCATGGAGCCTTGACCGCAGCATCCAGCGAAGGGACAGAGGTCTCAATGGAGGAGTGGGAGTTCTCGAGGGGATGTAGTCCAAAGGTAATGAGGGGTTTAGAATGTGTCGTATCTAAATTTGCTTGCTACATCTAATTTGAGTGTTTCAATGTGCAGTACAAAATATATAGTGCAGCGTGGTCGCACGGACGGCATTTTCGGGTGGAGCGTATTGACAAAATGCGCTCCACAATGGACTGTGGTGTCATGGCAAGGTTTGAGCAAGAGAGCCGGCGACGAGCAACGGATCCGAACACGGTTGTGGATGAGATGGATTATTTTGGGAATTTGCAAAGTATTATTACGGTGGATTACCGTAGCTTCTCCATGATAATATTCGATGTGCAGTGGTTCAAAGTGGTACTTGGAGGAGCTGGCGCAACAGTTCGACGAGGTCCATCTGGATTTCTCGAAATAGATTCCGAAAAAAAATGGATGGATTTGCGCGACACCTTTGTGTTGCCGGCCCATTGTGAACAGGTACAACTAGTCATTTGCTTGCTAATTGTAATACGACATGGTTTATGTCACAATGGTTTGAAGACAGTTTGTAAGTGTTTGTGAACAGGTAATCTTCTATCCAAATCCCCGACAACCTCGATGGTGGTATGTTATACCTTCAACTCCTCGAGGTGCGAGAGTATACGATCAAAGCGATGTTCCAGGCATAGATGAAGAAAATATACAAATAGAGGGATCGAAATTACAAGGGGTGGAGGCCACCGCAAGCTTGGAGCCCGCATCGGCTAACAATGATGGAAATACAGAAGTCGTAGAATTTTTTGAGAATGAGATAGACTCGTTCTTTTGTGGTGACATGTCTATCGACCTTCCAGTGTATGCAGAGTTGTGTCAGGAGATTAACATGGGACCATAGAATACTTCATTCTTGGAGAATTATATTACTCAATTCGTTGTTTAGATCTTCCATAGAGGTAGATAAGATATGCATTTTAAGAGGGATTTTTCAAAAATGATTTATATTAATGTGCTTTGTATAGTTTAAATTGATTATTCTAACATTATTTTTTATCTGTGCATGTATCGACATTTTCAGGATGAGTCGAGGGATGAGCGATGAGGAGTTTCAGGAGATGATGGCACGTATGTCTCCAGATCAGCTCGTGAGATTCAGAGAGATGGCAGATCAGGAGCTGTCTCGTTCTTCGTCAGGGCGCTCTGTTAGATCAGCTTCAGCGCAATCAGATGCTTCAGCTTCGAGCAGACGATCTCGACGCTCGCGACTTGGGCCAGAGGGAGGGACTGCGACTGCAGGAGGATCAGGGGGGTGCTGCTGTGGAGACACGGACGCGGTGTCTCCGTCTCGTCGTTCAGCTGGAGCTCGGTCACCTCCAAGATTTGTCACACCTGTGGGGACGTCCACTCCAGTTACTCCGGCTTTTGCGCAGCCGTCGGTAGATGTCACACCTTTTGGTGGCACTCCTTTTGGTGGCACCCCCTCTGGTGGCACTCCTTTTGGTGGCACCCCCTCTAGTGGCACCCCTTTGAGTGGCACTCCAGGAGAGGGTACCCCCGTCGGTACACCGGATGTTCAGGGGTCTCCTGGATATGCCCAGGAGCGTGGACGGAGATGGGAGAGGGCCCATACAAGGCACACTCCTAGGGATTATGGATACCTAGTGGATAGCAGGTCAGGAGCCATCATCATGAATGATGAGGGGAGGAGGGTGATGGCTCGCATGAGGGAGTTATGCCAACAAGTTTTTCGACACAACGTCCTGGATCATTGGAGGAACATACCGGAGGGGAGCAAGGAGTACATAGTAGCATCCTTGCACGAGGAGTTCCCGGTGCCAGCCGCAGTGGATAGATTCTCTACGGGCTGGATGATGGATTGCGTGCGTGCATACATGTCACATAGACGATCCGACGCACGCAAGGCAATCAAGAGTGGGGCTCCAAAGCCCGAGTGGTTAGATGCAGACGACTGGCGCCGACTGAGGGAGGAGGCTACAAATTTGCCAGGACATTGGAGTCAGCAGCGGGAGGCGGCGAGGGCATGAATCGAGGCCGGATCGGTACATCATCTTGGGAGTGGCGGCCACAGGACATATTTGGAGGACTTTGTAAGTTTCTCTTTTGTTTTGCTTATTTGTTTTTTTGAGATATTCTTTGTACTGACAATCATGTTTCTAACAGTTAGCATTTTGTTTTCTTTGCAGCACTCCATTACAAATCGCGATCTGCAAGGCCTTGAGACTCAATATGCAGAGAGGCACGGTCTCAGATCATTGATCGACCGATTGTATAGACGTGGCGGCCCAGTAAGTCACTCATCTTTCTTGTCCGTAGTTACCATGAGATATTTGAATGCATTATTGTATGGTGGATTGATATGTTGTTTCTTTTTCTGCAGAATCCGTTTGATGCTCCTTTACAGCGGGAAGAGCTTTCGGGGGACGACGATTTGTAGCTCGCCCTTGGATCCTTAGAGCTCACATACCTTTAGTTTTTAGTCGCCCGATCTATGTAGGCATTTTCTATGTATTAGTGATATTGTTTTATGATTGTACCAATCGCATTTTATGCGATATCATGTATTTATTTCATCTATCAGTTTTATGATTTCAGTATACATTCTTTTTGTTTGCAAACGCTTTGTATGCAGCAGTGCAGAAACTATTTTGTATGGCTCTCATACAGCACACAGTGCTATATGTGGCAGGGCAGCTTGCTGCCCTGCCACAAAAAAAAAAATTTCTCTGTTGCCGTCGCTATTTGCGTCGCAAATTTACTGCACGCGTCGCTATTGTCGTCACTATCAGCGTCGCGAATTCTCTGTAACCATCGCTATATGCGTCGCATTTGCGACGAATATAGCGATGCATATAGCGACGCATATAACGACGATTCTATAGCGTCGTCAATAACGACGCTTTTTGCGACGACGGGGGAAAATTTTGTTGTTTGTATTTTCGTTGCTTTAAACGTCGCTATAAGGTCTATATCTTGTAGTGCATGAGGCACACACTCCTTCATGTTTTTCTAGCAAAGAGAATAATCGATGCCACTCAAAAAATGTGTGTGCCTATTAGTTCATTTCTAAGAAATAACTTGCCTTCTTTGGAATTGGTGTATCAGATATAATTTTCTAATTGTTGCTGCATGTACTCAATGTAGTAACCTCACTATGTTGACAATTTTAAATATCCAACATGAAATCAATCATGAGTATAATTGCAAAGAGTGATGCCACGTACTTCGAAGAACACTCCCCTTAATGTTTTACCCACAAAGGCAAGCATCAATGCAACCCAAAAAAACATATGTTGATTTGCTCACATAAAAATCGTTCATTAATGTGCACTCCTTTAGGTTATAGCTTTATAAGTGGAATTGTGAAGAACATGTTGCTTTTATTCCCAGGAAGTCCACCTTATAGAACATGTAAGATACCACATGAGTTCAAAAGAAAGGGTATATTTATTATGTCGGCTTGCAATTTTTTAAAAACAGAAGGGGTTTATAAATGTGCTCAATGTAAATTCACATTATGGGTCTTTTTATTACAATTTTTTTAGAGGCACAATTGGGGGGGGGGGGGGGGGGATGTGCCATGGGGGGAGGCGTGGGTTGGGAGAGGGGATGGGTGGGGGAAAAAGGGGGAGGGGAGTCAATACTTAGACTTGGTTCTCTCTATGTGTGTGTGCACACTTGATTGGTTAGGAAGAAATTGACATAGCCTGCTAGATCCTATATAAAAGAATGGAAGGGATGAGCCCAAATGTTACCGATCTAATCGTTCTCCCTGTCTATTGTGCCCTCCCTAGTAGAGATGTAGATGTAAATTTTGAGCCAACTCCTCCACAAATAAGGAAAGCGGTAGTACCCACCAACATTGCTGAAGTCTCTTTAAATTTGATAGCATTTATAATGTAGTTGGCCCAGGATTTGCAAAATAGAATGTCTACAATCCCAAACTTGGTTAACACTCCCTTGTCATTACATCCATTTCTCAAGCATTTATAGAACGATGCAAAGGAAGAGTTGGTTGTGTAATAATTTATTCTATATATTATTTAGAGGTTTTCCCCTCGGGGATCCCAAACTAACCAGAAGGCTCCCAAGCCTATGTGGTATAAGGAGGAGAAGTTTCATATTCAAGAAATAAAGAGGGATTTTTCTTGAAGGGTGAGTGGGGGTTATCTTTACTCTCTCTCTCTCTCTCTCTCTCTCTCTCTCTCTCTCTCTCTCTCTCTCTCTCTCTCTCTCTCTCTCTCTCTCTCTCTCTCTCTCTCTCTCTCTCTCTCTCTCTCTCTCTCTCTCTCTCTCTCTCTCTCTCTCTCTCTCTCTCTCTCTCTCTCTCTCTCTCTCTCTCTCTCTCTCTCTCTCTCTCTCTCTCTCTCTCTCTCTCTCTCTCTCTCTCTCTCTCTCTCTCTCTCTCTCTCTCTCTCTCTCTCTGTGTGTGTGTTGAACACACACTCTCTCTCACAGTTGAACACACACTCTCTCTCTTTTCTAATTGAGAACACACACACACACACACACACACTCTCTCTCTCTCTCTCTCTCTCTCTCTCTCTCTCTCTCTCTCTCTCTCTCTCTCTCTCTCTTATAAAACACACACTTATATACATGCATACATACACATACAGACACACACATCCATACAAATATATAAATGTGTGTGTGTGTGTGTGTGTGTGTGTGTGTGTGTGTGTGTGTGTGTGTGTGTGTGTGTGTAATGTATAGACATGTACATACATATGCACACACATGAGATGAAGAAATATGAGAGAAAGGAGGAAGAAAAAGAAAGGAGAGAAAATAAAAATGATGATATGAACAAAGAGGACACATTTATGAGACCAGACAAATAGACATATACATATTAAACACATGTCATACACACACACACACA
Organism: Lygodium microphyllum; assembly: GCF_053477565.2. Taxonomy (NCBI): domain Eukaryota; kingdom Viridiplantae; phylum Streptophyta; class Polypodiopsida; order Schizaeales; family Lygodiaceae; genus Lygodium; species Lygodium microphyllum. Next base: position 41,549,497 of record NC_141147.1, on the reverse strand, counting down.
CACACACATATGTATGTATATATGTATGCACGCATGGATGCATGTATACACACATACATATATAGAGCATATTAAAAACACAAAGAGGTAAAAATGAAAAAATGTGTGTGTACATGTGTGTATAGACAGACACAAACATGTGCATATACATATATTTATGAGAGAGAGAGAGAGAGAGAAGATAGGGAAAAATAAAGGAGAGAAAAAGAAAAAGAGGAGAGAATAATAACAAGAGGAGAGTACTTACGGGCACACATCTAAACATATATATGAGCGAGAAAAATTAGAAACAAAAATGATAGCGGAGAGAGAATGAATACACTCTTACAAACATGCATACATCCACACACACACACACACACACACATGTAATGCATACACACATGTGCATACACACTCACACATATATATATACACACACACAACATGAACACATATATGGAGATGAGAAAGAAAAATAAGAGTTGGGCCGCACTGTGGGTTAGGAGGGGGAGTTGGACCGCACTCTCCGTGCTAGCCCTTGGTTGCATTAGGGAGGTGCAGGGTGAGTGTGAGAAACACAACCCAATAATCACCCTGTGAGGACCTTGAGGAAATGGGGTTTCTTACTCATCAGTACTAGCAAGGTTAGCCAAAGCTTGATCTTCGATTGGTGTATTAGGAGCTTTCCACCCCACCTACTTGTCAACGTGAAGAGGGGATCCAATCTCACTAACTTGTTTTTTTCGGAATGAAAGGAACTCAGTAGTGCAATTGCTTATCTCTCTCTTTCATTTCCTTTCCCTTCAAATTCTAACACAACCTTAGGAGTTACTAGAGGCCATTTTCAATGGTCACCTTGGAACGAGATAGCTCTAAAAGAGAGAAAATAAAATGATGAGAATGAGAGAGAGAGAGAGAGGACATACATTTATGAGACCACACAAATAGACACACATATTAAATACACACACACGTATACGCACATGCATGCGTGTGTGTGTGTGTGTGTGTGTGTGTGTGTGTGTGTGTGTGTGTGTGTGTGTGTGTGTGTGTGTGTGTGTGTGTGTGTGTGTGTGTGTGTGTGTGTGTGTGTGTGTGTGTGTGTGTGTGTGTGTGTGTGTGTGTGTGTGTGTGTGTGTGTGTGTGTGTGTGTGTGTGTGTGTGTGTGTGTGTGTGTGTGTGTGTGTGTGTGTGTGTGTGTGTGTGTGTGTGTGTGTGTGCGCGTGCGCGTGCGAGCAAGCGCATGCGTGTGCGTGCGTGCGAAGCTCTTAAGAGCTAGGTTACATAAGCTCTTACAGTGCAAACCCAAGCTTATGAGGGCCCTTGCTTCCCTATGGTCATGCCTAGGAGAAGGGTAACTTTTAAGATAAAAATTTTGAGCATTAATGGCTGACATAAAGGAGGTGTTTCTTTTCTATTGGCATTGGACTGTACCAATGGCCTAACTGGCAAATAAGAGTTGACGCTCACTACAAACCCCACTAACCTTTTGCTAAAACTCCCTTTTTTGCAAGGGTTTGTGGGGTATTTAAATGCTAGCAAAACCCCACTTCCCCTGGCCACTGGTTGATGCGACACAATTTTTGGAGGGGGGTTATCTTTCCCCCAATAAATAAGACATGGTAGCTCTAGACGACAGCATGATGAGTCATCACTTAACACTATCAATGAGGCTCGAAAATTCCTCTTGGCCCTTGAACTAAAAAGGGACACCCTTTTCACAACTATGTGCAGTGTAGCCATGGCATCATCCCGTCTTCCCCTTTGTCACCTTCTCTTAGGTGCAGACTCACATAGAGAGAGAGAGAGAGAGAGAGAGAGAGAGAGAGAGAGAGAGAGAGAGAGAGAGAGAGAGAGAGAGAGAGAGAGAGAGAGAGAGAGAGAGTTTTCACATACATTGAAATACATATGTGAATACATTATTACATGTAGACACACATGTTGTCAATTATAAAGCACATGGTTAATTACATGCTTATATGTGAATAGTTTCAACAAATAACCTCTTCAGATTGGTGGAATTTTACATGAGACGTGGAGTGTATTATTCAGTGTGCATGAAGTGCACCTTATTTTGTGAGCAAAGGGATCGCACAAATGCTTCCCTTTGCTCACAAAAGCACAAAGCAAATGAGGCAAAGCCTTGTGAGTGTTGCAAGTTCACAAACTGTGCACCATGTGGTTAGCAGGTCTGGCTAACAATGCCAACCAAGCTAGCTAGTACCAAGTTATTTGCATTGCTTTTATTCTTTCTCACTTTGGACTATTGAATAGTAGGATAGAGACATCCTTAACTATGTGAGTAGGAGGGCTCTCTTTTCTCTCTCTCACCCGTCATCCCAACCCTAGCTATAAGGGAGGGTTAAAAGGAAGTAAGAGAGAGGGCGGTGGCACCTTGAGTGTTGTTCTCAATTCAAAATGGACATCCTACCCTATTTGGGAGGCTTTTGTCAAGCTACAAGCTTTCAAGTATCCAATGTAAGTCACCATAACTGCATTTGTCTAAAATAGCACAGTGCTTTGTCACCTTGTGTATTTTTCAATAACTTGCAATCAATGCAATCCATGAGAGAATATTTTTTCTTTAATTTTCAAAAATAAAATCTTCCTTCTTGAAAAGTAAGATATCCACACATTTTAAGGCTAAGTGGACCACTTAACTTCAATGGGCAATTTTTTTGAGACCTACACCACCTTGTCATCGCACCATTGTATAAGCATATGCCTTAAAGGCCAATGCTAACAAATAGTTCTTCTTCTCAAGTCATTTTGTTGAGTCATGAAGCTATGTGATGTCCCTAGTTTGGTATAAATATTACATTAATAATACAATCTCTTTTTTTTTAAATAATCCCAAGGATCATGTATACTACTTGTTTTGTAACACTCAACTTTGTATTAATATAATCTCTTGTTGTTTTTAAAAACCTAAGGATCATGTACACTGCTTGTTTTGTAATGCTCAAACTTTGCATTAATACAATAAAAAATGGATGATATTTTTAGATCATTTTGAGATGCCTTTTGAACTAGAAGCTCCACTCTTTTGGGCTCTTTTGGGTAGTGCTAGCAGGTAATCATATCCCAAGCTAAGGCATATCCAACGATTCCATGTATTCTACCTTTTGGTTGGAGAGAGAGAGAGAGAGAGAGAGAGAGAGAGAGAGAGAGAGAGAGAGAGAGAGAGAGAGAGAGAGAGAGAGAGAGAGAGAGAGAGAGAGAAGTCTACTTGTACTAGTAAAGGTGACAGCTAGAATTTAGAAATAAGGGCATCCTTTCGAGTAGAACATTAATATACCCTTCTAATCACCAAGGCTTTATTAGATGCTTTTAGCCCCAAGAACATAGGGAATCTCTTCTAGGAGCACCTCGTCAACCCAAGGATCTCTTTTGGTGCACACAACGATCTCCTGGAGGCCAACAACATGCAACCATACTAGCCAAATGTTTGAGATGATGAGAGAACCATGCTTCCAAAATCACCATGGATGTGGTTGCAATGAGGAGAACATCAAGTTAAGTATAGCATTACATAACAAGTCATCTGAAATAGACACAATTATAGCTATGAAGGCTCCTTTGTACTCAACTTCACAACTAGAGTAGCCATGGTAGACTTATTTTTGCTCAACCAAGATATTGTACGTAAAGCACCAAGGTGAAAGTAAAACTTCATATGGAACACTCTAGTGTAAAATTTACTCCCACGTAGCTCAAGTAGTATCTTTAAGGAAATTATTGCAATGGTAAACTCCCTCAAGAGGCAAATAAAGTCAGAAACATCATTGGTTTGCATAGTTATGGGTTTTGGTATGCTCTTATGTTAAAAAACAATTAGTATGATCACCGGATCAAGAAAGATTATGTTGTAATTTTGAGTTATCGTTATCCAATAAACATGTTTAATGTCTTTTTCTACCAATTTTCCATGAAATAAAGTGCACATTATTATTATTATAAGATGGCAAAAATGCCCTTTTTTGCCTCTCTCTCTCTCTCTCTCTCTCTCTCTCTCTCTCTCTCTCTCTCTCTCTCTCTCTCTCTCTCTCTCTCTCTCTCTCTCTCTCTCTCTCTCTCTCTCTCTCTCTCTCTCTCTCTCTCTCTCTCTCTCTCTCTCTCTCTCTCTCTCTCTCTCTCTCTCTCTCTCTCTCTCTCTCTCTCTCTCTCTCTCTCTCTCTCTCTCTCTCTCTCTCTCTCTCTCTCTCTCTCTCTCTCTCAACAAGAGCCTTGCCACCTTTAGCTCCCCTTTAGCTCTTTTTTCACATATTAGTAGCTTATCTTTTAAAATTTTCAAGATGGCTGTTACTTTAGGCCAAGATTTAAGGTATTATATGTATTTTATAGTTTAAAGTCCAATCTCTGATATGTTTATATGCATCAAAGGCTAGTCATGAGATTTAAAATATCATATTAACCATATTGATATTTTGGATTATGCATTCATAAATTTCAAGGTGTGGACTCTACTTCAAAGTATAGGTTGGACTAAGGTACCTTGATCCACTCACTCATGTTTGCCTTGCTATTACTATGGAATGTATGTGGCTAGGGGGTACAATAAAATTCTAGTAGCAAAGTATTAAACCCCTTCACACTCCTAGCTCCCTCCCCCCTCCCCACCTGTCCCCCTTGGAAAACCCCCAACCCCCTCCCTTACTTTTATGATTGGAGGGGGGAATTAATGGGGGCCTACCCCTAATGTATATGCTTATGTAATTCTTAGAAAAACCCCCCTCCCTTGCACTTACAAGATTCCATAAGTTTCCCATGGTGAACTCCTCAAAAGGTTTGGTGATTATGCATATCCTTCCTATTAGATTGCATGTTCAGCTAGATGACCTAGCCCATAACAATGTACCATTTGGTGACTGTGTTGCTTGTAGAATGTCAATAGTACAAAGTGTTGTTATGAGTGTACACATGCTTTGGTGTCTACACCCATAGCACCCACTCTACTTTGTATCTACATATATCTCTTACTCCTATTGACTAATGCATGGCTACAAAGAGCCTCTGAATGGTACATTGATAATGTTAGAGTCTGGTGCTACATCTGTGGATGAGCACAGTGCAAGTAATACATGTTTGTACACCTTACAATTGACTTCTCATTATTGTTTCACTCTTTAAATATTTCTTATTTTTCCCATGTAGATACAGTGGAGAAAGAGCCAATTGAGGAAACATTCAGATCGTTGTTTGATAGTATTGGTAATACTTTAAAATTCTATTTTGCATTCTCCTCATGAACAATTCAAAGAACTTTAATGCTAAATATTATTGCTTCAATGTTTGTGCAGTGTAATCCTAGGCTAGGTCCTCAAGGAAGTCTCACATTGATAGTGCATACATTGGGGGAGCATATAAATCCCACAACAATGTGCTTAATACCACGAAGAGTAGCAACAAACTGTATGGCAAATGTAGGGCCACCAAGACCAACACATCTAGTGGGAGGTGGAGAGGATATTGTCTTAGAGGAGCCCTAATAGGATCTCAAGAAGAGAGTGCCTAAAGTGAGGTAGACTAGATAAGAAAGTCTAGGACATCTAGTGGGAGGTGGAGAGGATATTGCCTTGGAGGAGCCCTAATAGGAGCTCAATAAGAGAGTGCTTGAAGTGAGATAGACTAGACCAGCAAGTCTAGGAAATCTAGTGGGAGGTGGAGAGGTCACCATCTTGGAGGAACCCATATAGGATCAGCCCAGGAACCTGAGAAGACAAGATTTTAAGCAAGGAAAATTGGACAAGAAAGACCAGCACATCCAATGGGAGGTGGAGAGGATACTATCTTAGAGGAGCCCACCAACCAGGAGCCCAACAAGAAGATAATGCCTGAAGCAAGATAGGTTGGACATGGGGCTGAAAAGCCAAATGAGTTAAAGGCACACAAGGAGAAGCCAACTAAAGGAGAAACAATGGAGTTGTCTAATGATGGTGTGGAAACAATATCAGAAGTTTGCACGCAAAAATTTTGAGGGAGAGGAAGAGGAAGGGCACTACCCAATGCAGCACTTCAAAGAAGACCAAGGTTACTACAGAGTTTGCAATGCCTGAACAACAACATCGTAAATTTTCAATGTTCATTATTGATTCACATCCATTTATTGTTGTACTGGTGCTATTTTTGTGGTTAAGGTACATATTTCAACTTTAGTTCTTTTTCCCTCTAGTTTCTAAAGACAAAGAGGGAGGTACACCTAAGTGTGGGCAATAGGTCACATTGAAGTGCATGAAATAAAGGGAAAATAAATATCATGGTTGACAATTGTTTGAAAGATACAAATAAACGTTTTTTACAATGCATCTGCGTCATGATCATAATTCAATTTAGTGGTTAAGTTTATAGTATATATAAGTGTTTTTAAAGGCTTTTTATCAACATGAATTGTATATAATAGAACTAGACTAGAAAACATTAAAGATCCAAGAAGCCACCATTCTTCTATCACTCTTCCTTTATTTAACATTACCCATTCTTAGAGCTAAGTACTAGCTCCATGTCACTCTTTATTAGAGGAGCAAGCATGCTTTGGCTTATATCAAAGATGAGGAATGTTGGGGGCAATGGGCTGGCTACTATGAGAAGAGTAGTGGTTGATGTTTGAGGTTGGGCATTGGTACTGCTTTGGATGTCAATTTTTAAGTAGAAATCAATGATTTGGATTAGATGGACCTCTTGATATCATAATTTTCTATTGGTAGTCTGGTCAGATTTTAATGGAGTAGGCAAAGTGGAGCACTATGGAAGATGTTAGCTTGAGGTAGAGGTTGCACACTGCCATATTCTCTTATACCTATAAGGGAAAATCTCTCATGTTCTCTGCCTATGGAGTGTTAGTTTGTTTGGCATACACAAAACATATTGATGGATTGGAATATGGTTCAAATCCTTGGAGTGTTGTCCCACACTTGAGGATCCAATCCATATATAGATCATAATGCAATTACTATATGAGTCCATGTGCTTACATAGGGTATTGCATAGTTAGCATACAACTTTATGGCATTTGTGCTTACATAGGGTATTGCATAGTTAGCATACAACTTTATGGCACTTGTTTGTCAATCGTTGATGGGGTAAGGCACCGATTGATGGATAAATCGTGGGTAGTATTATTGCTAGAAAGGTGTAGGAGAGTCAAGGGGGAATCATGATGAGAACCTCAAGCTAATGTGAGGAGTGTGGAGCTCATTGCCATGGATGTGATGGCAGAGGTTATGTTACAACTTAGCAATGATTAGAGACTACAATGCTAAGTGGGATTGTAATATTGGGTGATTGCCAATTAAGTTGTTGGTTTTCATGCTTCCTATATTGTTGCCATGGTAGCGAGAGATTTGGGAAAGTATAAAAGAAATTGTGCTAGTGACCTAGGGAGACAAGTCTAACCACAGGTGAACTAAAACTCCCTAGGTATGTCTTGCCTTGATGTTCCCTAAGTTTATATGGGGGAATAGGAAGTGAGGTTAGGGGTTAGCAACTGAGTTGGTCGATCAAGGCCATTGAGCATACCTAACTTGAGGACTCTTAGATGTAGTGTTATGTTTGTGCCTACCTCTTTTCTTTTCTCTTTCTTTTGATATACAATGTAGTACAAGAGGATTTTCAACCTTTTTGCATGGGATAAGATGGTAAGGTTGAAGAAGCTTAGTGAGATTTGTCAAAAGAAATAAATCTAGCCAATGTAGAAGAGGTAGTAATATGGTAGTCTTTGGGACTCACAATAGGTATCTTGGAGATTAGGCTTGGTCAAGGAATGAAATTTTGCCATTGATGGAAGCTTGTCTTCTTAATGGAATTGGGCCTGTTTTTGGGAGGTGAGAGTAATCAAGAGAATTTTCATGAAGGCCTACTTATAAATGGAGGACAATATCTAGAAGTGTGATCCTTGAAGTCTCATTTCAGTGAGGTGGACCTCACAAGTCTTGCTTATTGATGTTGTAGCCACTCATTTCTTTAAGAGAAATGGCAACATGTGATGTCTCATGATCTATAGAATCAATTACCTATTTGGCCTTGCATTCACTTGGTAAAAACATGAGAGTATATGTAGTTAATGTGCTTCAAACACAAACAAAAGAGCTCAATCAAAAGTAATACGACTTATCTAATTTAAATGGAGTGATTTTGACCCTTATTGTCTTTGCTGAATAGTCATTGCTTGTAGGGTGTGTGGATTTTCTTGTTTTAGTTTTATTTATACACAATTTTTGGAAGCACTTTTTATTTATGTCCACCTTTACAAGTTATGATGGTTCCATGTCTGCTAAGATGATAAAAGCCAACTATAGAAGTTAGGGTTATACTCTAGTATAGCATAGGCATCAAGGAGTTGTGGTAGGTTCACTAGCAGGGATAAATATTGTGCAACATCAAGTAGGATTGTTCCTTGTCCTAGTTTGCTAGCAACATATAGCTCTTCTTCCATAAGAAATTTGTCAAACATGGAATATTCTAGTATTGATCCAATTAGGTCCATACCTTGAATACAACAAGTACATAGAAGGAAGTAGGGGCTACATGCATCAGGTCTCTTTGAGACTTCCATATGGTGCATCTATCTTCTAAGATAGTCATTAGCTAGCCTCCTATTTCAGCCATCAAAGCTTGATTGTTAAACTCATCTGTCTCAAATTGGCTCCATACCTAATCTTATTGCTTCAACTTTTTAGTATTGATCAAGTTGTTGTGTTGGTAGAGTGCTTCATGAAAAGTGAAAGTTAGGTGGCATTCTTCAGCTTTTCATCCAAGATGTGTCAAATGAGGTCATCTAAAAAGGTCACCATAGTATTCACCAGTTCTTTCTCTTCCCATGTTGGTGGCCATGATAGGTATTCCTCATTCTTGTTTGGCAATGTGCCCATGTTGTCATGGATGTAGACATATGTGAATGACTTCATCATAGCATTCAATTTAGTAAGGTACTCTATGACATTTCTATTCTCTATGTGAGGTTGCTTCACTGTCATTTCCTTTAGTGTTCTAATAATTGCCTAGTGATTTAGCATGGCTAGAGGTTCAAGGTGAGATAAGAAAGATTGATTGAGCACAAGATTGCTTGTGCTAGCTCTCCATTAATACCTTCACCTATAATGTTTGGTATTCTCCTTGGTGTTCTATGGGTTTAATAGGTCCAAACCATATCCTTAGCTCCGTTAACTAGATTTTTTGCTTGGAGATTGGTCATGATAATTGGTTCTCTTCATTTGTTGGGTGTGTATAGTAACTCCTTAAAAAATTCATTGCTTCCCTCACTAGGCTTTTCTTTATTATTAGGGATTTGTCCCTTGCCTTTCCCTTGAGGACTAGTAAGACCCCCTTTGCTGAATGTTGTGATTATAGGCATATTTAGGAGGTTAAGTGTATTTTTCTACGACATAGTTGACCTTCCATTTTGTTTCCCCTTTGAAGGTTTTTCGAAAAAGGATTTCTCTTCCATCATTCTCACCATTCAAGGGATTGTGGAAAAGGATGGGCAAGCTTTTTATTTTGATGGTTTTGAGTATTCTGCATTTTCCTAGGAGACTATATGGCTTTCCTCCATAAGGATTGAGGGTAACAATCTGCCCTCTTCTTGCATTAATTTTGACCATAAGATAGGCAATGGTATTAGTTCTTCATCTTCAAGGTCTAGATTTATCAACTCAATAATTTCAAATGCAAACCCTTGAGTTCCTAGCAGCACTATCAGATGTGGTTCATGCATCAAAATCATGACTCATTCGTGTAATGTTGCTTGTAGTGCATTCAAGCCCAGTGTTGTTGCATCTAGTCATCTTCGTGTTTGCCTTCTGATGGTGTTATATCTGCTCAAATTGAGTGCAATATAAACAAAATTTGCAAGTGTGCTTGCATGGTCCATTTTCCCTTGATGGCTAACATGGCCTATTAGAGTGCTATGGTCTTTATTTTTCTTATATTTAAAGGTGTGGACTCTTCACCCTTTCACCTTGTGGTTTTGTTCAAGACCTATTGCTAGGTGTGCTTGTTTTCTAGCCTACTCTTTTCAAGAGTTCTCTTACTTAGTGTGTGTTTCCTTGAGTGTTCTTGTGGCATCTTTGTTCTTCTTGTACCTGCGTTTACTTCGATTTGGTTTGTTATTCCCTTGCTGTTGATTTGCAATTATGGCTCTCTCTTTTTTCTTATCTATTTTTTTAATACAACCACATATTATTTTCCTCCTCTTGTGTTCTTTTTGAGCTCTTGGTTGAATGTGTTTTTCTTGAAACAACATTAGTAGTGCAAGTTCTTCTCTTCCTAGGATTTTGAGATAAGTGAGTGTGTATATAGAGTGGGTTCACCTTCCCTAGCCAATGTGTTTAGTTGCAATTTAAGTGATTTATGTGTTTCTCATGCTCAATAAGGCCACTTTAGACTTTCAAATCAACAATGTATCAAAGTCATGCAAATTTTTTTATTATAGCATTGTTCAAACAATTTTTATTGCTTTTTAACTAATTGTGACATGTTTGTTAGGTTTTTTCCTTCAATCAACATTCCCCCTTCCACTTAGTATACCTTCACTTGCTATTAACAATTTAGTTTCCCCTTCCTCACAATTTGACCTCTTCTTAGGAGTTATGGTAACACAATTGACATAGAATGTAATCTTGTGGGGCTTAATAGGTTCTTCAACGTGACTATACACAAGTCAGACAAGCACTTGATCTTGACAATTTAGTCATACGGAGTCCCAAAGGTTTAGTTGTCCTAGTTAGCTGATGTGATACTCAAGGGGTTTGCACTAAAGGACTCAAGGTTTGCAAGAGGTGAATGTGCAATCAACTCCAATTGGAATGCTCACACTATAGTGAAAGGATGGAAGTTCCAAGCTCTTACTACACTATGTTCTTCAACATGTTCTCTGGTGTGATCAATAAGGGTTTTCAAGTGTTTTCTCTCAATGGTGACCTGGACTCCTTGTGTCCCTTGCTTAACCTAGCGACTCCCTAGAGCTCTTGGTAATGCACTAGTAGTAGGAACACTCTAAATTTTAATTTATCTTGTGATGCACATGGCAGCTTTTAGTTTTCTTTCTTTTTTTTTGCAGAGTCACCGATATGGAATCCTAGGATTTTTGCAACTGATATATATTTTTGCTACTTTTGGGGGATGGATGCAAGTACAATTATTATAATCACAATTCTCAATTATTAGGCTTGTTTGGGCAATCCTTTGGGTCACTAGTCTTTGCATTCATTTGGACCAATTAGTCTAAGTCTTGTTGTAGGTCAACTTAAGGCATAGTTCCTAGGGCATATAGTCTCCACCAAATCTTTATCTTCTAAGTTGTATACTAATATTTCCCCCAAAGTGCTAGTTGAATCTTTTTTTGCCTTATTTATTTCTTTTTGGTATGCCTAGAGGTGCTTCTCATCTTTGGATTGGTTATTCCTTCCCAAGTGCAATGGCCCTTATGCCAATTGTTGTGCTAAGATGTGGGGGATTTTATTCCTAGGGGGATTCATTCAAGTTCAAAGCGATATTCACTCATGAAACTTGTGAGAGATTTTGGATGAGGAAAGTTGGTCTTACATGGCTTCACCACATATATACTTTGAGGAAAATCCCATGGATGCAACTCAAGTGACTCCAAGTTCCCAAGAGAGGTTTTGTGTAGTTGTTTGAGTTCTAGAAGGTATGCTGGCAATTTCAACTCATCAAGATGTTCATCTTGCAAATATCCATAGGGTATCTAATAGATACCTAGCAAAGATCTCATTGGTTTGCACAACAATAGCTTGGAGAGGCCTAGCCTTAAGATTTTCAAATAGGTTCCTACCAATCCTTCATCGATCTTTCCTTGGGTTGATCATGTGTCAAGATCTTTAGGGGTTTTGAGGCATTTTCATAGTTCTTGATGGTATTATGTTGAGGGTATTTCTTTTGCACCTATGCTTGTCTCCTTTTGGGCTTAAATATGTATGGACTTGAGTGCTTAGTTTCTAGGGTTTGGGAGGAAGGAAAGGCATGAAGAGAATACTCTCAAATTACTAAGTGATGGACTATCTTGATGTGTCTAATGCCAAACATGCTTAAGTTATGTTAATCATGCATCCAATCATAGGAAAAGCACTTTAGGTGGTTTACTTGGATTATGAGCCCACCAAGGGCAAGTGTGATGTACATAGCCAAAATAACCTATGTTGAGTCATTTGGGACCTTTATTATTTAAGGGCCTTAAGGCCTAAAGTAAGGTCATTTCCACAAGGCAAGGCCCCACATGCCAATGTCAAAGGCTAGGTCAATTGATTGTATTTCATTGTGACCCTATTCCCTTTGGAAAATACACTTTTTTAGCCAATTTTATTTTATAAGGCCCCCACATGACTGGTGGTGGAGGAGTAGCAGTAGTAGGAGTAGCAATAGCAGTAGCAGTGGCGGTGGCGGTGGTGGAGGCGGAGGCGGAGGCGGAGGCGGAGTGGTAGTGGTAGTTGTAGTGGTAGTGGTAGTGGTAGTGGTAGTGGTAGTGGTAGTGGTAGTGGTAGTGGTAGTGGTAGTGGTAGTGGTAGTGGTAGTGGTAGTAGTAGCTATATAGGTTAATGCATAGTAGTGGTGGTGGTGGTGGAGTAGTAGTAGTAGTGGTAGTGGTGGTGGTGGTGGTGGTGGTGGTGGTGGTGGTGGTGGTGGTGGTGGTGGTGGTGGTGGTGGTGGTGGTGGTGGTGGTGGTGGTGGTGGTGGTGGTGGTGGTGGTGGTGGTGGTGGTGGTGGTGGTGGTGGTGGTAGCAGTAATAGCAGTAGTCATCATCATCAATATAGCTTATGGGTTGTTAAATTTATGCAATGTTATTGGCTCAATGTGATATGCATGCCATGATAGGTTCAATGTAAATAGAAATCACCATTAAATGTGTCTATCTTTGAGAAATTTTGAGAAATGGTCATAAGGGTTCCTTGGAGATATAGTTTAGTCTTGATCCTGTAAACGTTGTTCTTCCACCCTAGCAGTAGCAGTAGCAGTAGCAGTAGCAGTAGCAGTAGCAGTAGCAGTAGCAGTAGCAGTAGCAGTAGCAGTAGCAGTAGCAGTAGTAGTAGTGGTGAATAACTCCTCAAGGGCAACACCTTGGCTACTGTAAGTTGCTAGGGACCCTTGCTTTTCCACAAAATAAGGCCTGTGAACAGGAAGAATATGATGTGACAACCCATAAAAGCAAAAATTAGTTTGAATAATTAAACCTTGTTTTCGAAGCACAGAGACTCAAATTTATGTCTATCTTACCAAGTAGAAAGTAATATCCTTTTCTCCCTAAGCTTCCTTGATTACATGAACAAGATTTAAAATTGAACGTTTGTACTCTTCCGAATAATTGGATGCTATCTTTTGTTCCTTGAGTACTTTTAAAATATGTCAATATGTCTTCAAACCTCCATTCGTAGGAATGCCACTCGTGGTGTACTAGCACATTTATTGTGATTAGACATAACTCTCTCCAGCACTCCCACAATGCACTCATTTGTTTACCTATATGATTTCCTAGAAATCATCTAGCTTTTGCACCCCCCATAGAGACGTCTACTAAGACATCTCTTGTTTTCCCTGAGGCTATTGGATCCTTTCTCTCAGGTGAACTTGACCTCCATAAAAACTCTTTTTTGAGAGCAAAGCCTCACATTTATCAATGCAATCATATGACAATGATACTGGTTTATTGAATATGCATAGCCAAGATGCAACCTAAGCAACTTATCAATTATTCTAATCTATGCGTGCAATGTACAGATATGAATGTTCCTTAAAGAGATTGGAAGAATAGAATCCCATAAGCCATCCACATTTTTGAACTTTCTCAAATCTATGGAGTTCCTAGTCAGGACTCTTCTTGCTGGCCGCAAAGTACTCCATTCTTTGGATCCCAAACTCTCCATGTAATAAATACAAGGATATTATGCATTGGCCACATTACTTACTCCAAGCATACATTTGATAGTTTTCAAGTCAGCACTCATATGCCACTCAACATTAAAACTACCAACACCATTAACTATTAACATTTTTCTTTCACTTTGAGACTTTATAACATCAGGAATACATGTATGAGAGAACAACCATTTTAGGATTTCATGACTTTCAGGTTAGTACTTGGGCTGCACTAATCCACCAAAGTTCCATCCTGGATTGTAACTTAAATTATTGTTCTTGTCCCCTACCATTACTATAATCCAATGCCTTGTTCATGATACAAATGTTAACTCTTTCTATCTTTTGTCCCTTTTGAATCTGTGCTTCATCTAATTTTAGTAAGAACTTCAAAATACCATCACATTCTTGAATACTAAATTTATACAATACGGACCATTGCAATTTGGACTCTTTTAAGATCAATCCAAATCTTACTAAATGTTTTGTTTTCAAAAAAATCATTTGTTTTACGCATTTCATAGGGCATAGATCCTTCTACATGAATATACTCCCCAAAGACATCTAGAATCCTATGAATCATGGCTGTCCTAGCAATCAAAACTGCAAAAGTCTGAGGCAAACCATGAGGCAAACCAAATGCACCACTATTTCATTTCCTTTCAAATCTTTTACTAACTCTTTCATAGTCGGGCTTCTTAAGTCTACATTTTTAGGTAATTTTAGAATCCTAAAAATGTCCTTCTTTGTCATGGTTTCTTTAATAAGCTTAATTCTCTCATCATTCTCTTGAATATTAATGCATGAAATATTAGATACACATCTCTTCGCAAGATTGAGTCTCCTATACAAGCCCATTATATTTTTTAGTGGTATTTTTCTCTCTCTAAATCCTATTGGAGTTTCCTTCAAGCGTAGTAATTTTTCTTGCAATGACTTGTTAGAATTTTCTAGAACATCATTCTTGTTTGTCAGCTCAGAAATAGTTTGTTGTGCCGATGTTAATGATTCCTTCATTTCATGTATATGTTCTCTAAATGCATAAGATGTAGAACATAACCTCATACAATAGCCAAGCATCCCATCACAACCATCTCCAACGTACCTTATGAAGTTGCGAATATTGTAAAATGGAGGATGTTTACCTATAGAAGGGTTTGGTGAATAAATATTTCCATCCATCCATATGTCTACATGATTCTTTCCTTGTAATCATAACATGTTAGCTTTGTCTTTTTCCAACAATGCTCAATGGTTTATACTCCTCCAAATTGAATAAACAGGATCTAATTGAATAGTAATTTTATACTTGCGTGGTGAGGCTGCGCTTGCGTTGCTAGAAGAGGTATTGGTAAACATTTTGGTGGAGAACCCTTAACGGGGCAATAATGTCGCAGAGAAGGAAAAAGAACAAAGGTGTAGAAAATGAATGTTGAGGAACAAACGAGTGTCTTTTGGTGTGAAAATTCATAAATACGAAATTTTGCAAGTTCCAAGAGAATAAGACTAAAAAGGTGACCCTTAACGTCCATTAAAGAATGAAGATATTTAATGGCTGATCTCTTCAATGAATCATATATTCTCTCATTAATCACATATAAGTAGCTAGATTTGGATTTTCTTTCAAAACCTCCTCTAATTAGCAAATTAATCATTTTCTTACAAGTGCCTTTTTTAAAGCGCTTTTGGCTCTAATGTGGATGAAGGAGTTTCATGTGCACATTAATGCATCTATAGAAGGCTTAGGTGAAATCTTTTGCTAGAAAGGCTCCTCAAAGCTGGACCAACAAATTTATTATGCATGCTGAAAAGTCACTAATAGATAGAGGAACTTTGCAATGACTGTTTTAGAGTGCTTTGCAAAGGTGTTTGCCCCAGAGAAGTTTTGACACTACCTGTTGTCAATGTACTTCAAGTTTCATGTGGATCATGAAGCTTTGTCCTTCTTGATGAATAAGGTAGATGTTAAGGGAAAAATGATGAGATGGCTTCTTCTGTTCCAAGATTTTGATTTTGAAGTGGTTACCAAGCTTGGTCATTCGCATGTTCTAGCCGGTCATCTATCACGGATCCCTTGGATTGCAGAAGAGGGGCAGGATGATCTAGACCTTCCTGACACTCCCCTATTCCTAGTTGAAACTGTAACCCTCTTTTATGCAAACATTACCACCTCTTGGCCGCCCAACACCCCATAACACCATATTGGGGAATATGGGAATTTCCCATAAGTTTGACACACATGGTCAAATCTTTTGATTTGTCATAACTTGAACACTATAACTCCAAATCAAGCGCTCTATAGCTCCATAGATTCCATTTTTCAAGCACTTTCCAATAATAAGTTAGATCATATGGTTTTGAGAAACTTGTGGGCATCTTATCCATGTGCCACCTTTTTAGTATTCAAAAAATGGGAATTGGGAGATTCCCAAACTCACTAATATTGTGTTCCATGGTATCTCTAGTAGAGAGAAAAAGAATCTTCAGTTGGAATCAGTCCCCTACACTCTACTAGGTAGTGTGCTATACAAGCGAGGCAAAGACAAAGTGTTGTGAAGATGTGTTGCAGGAGATGAAATTGAGATCATGTTGTAGTCATGCCATGATAAGCCATATAGTGGACACTTTGTATGAGAAGAAATTGCCAAGAAATCTCTACTCATAGGATACTGGTGGCCAACCCTCCACAAAGATACCTATGATTATTGTAGATGCTGTGATGTTTATCAGCGAAGGGGGAAGCCTACCAAATCTAGTGACATATCATTGTAGCCCATCCTTTCCCTAAATCCGTTCGAGAAGTGGAGCATTGATTTTGTGGGCCGCATTGACCCTCCAACCAAAAGGAAGCATAACAAATACATTCTGGTCTATACTGAAGATTGTGTAATGTAGTGATGTAAAGCCAAATCTCTCAAGCATGATGATTGTAATAACATGGCTTTATTTTTGTATAAGAACATTATCACTTGCTTTGACAGTCCCTTACACCTTGTCAGTGATAGAGGCATTTACTTTCAAAACAAGATCATGGAAGAGCTAATTGAGATCTATAAGATTTGTCATCGTAAGTCCACATCCTATTATCCTAGAGCCAATGGCCAAGTCAAAGTCACCAAATTCATCCTTTGCTTGATCCTGACAAGGATAATTGCTGCACATTGATCTGGGTTTTTTACAAACTGTATTTCTACCACAAAATTTGGCCAAAACCCCTATCAAGAGCCTTACCATATCACTTTGGGTTTACTCGTCAAGCACTAGGTATGCTACATTGCTTCTCGACTATGATAACTCTAGCAAATGGGAGGAACAAGTTCTTAGGAGGGATGTCAATGTAAAGGGTAAAAGGGATGGTTATCTTAGTGAAGATGGAAATGGATTATACCTAGGAGTTAAGTGAGTGCATAGATTTTTCAAAGGACTAGCCTCCAACTACGCGTGGATTTTGCCTGCATCACTAAGATTTGGAATCTATCACCATCATTAGAGGGCACCTTACCCTAGTACACAAGTCAATATCCACATCGTGGTGTCATTTGGATCTTACACAAAAGCTTACAAGCATGGACCCCTTCTGTCACATGCTTATATGTATTTATATATATATATAAGGAACTAAATTCAAAGTAGCTTTTGGAAGCCCTTTTTTATAATCTCAATAACTCCCAAGGGAAAGCAAATTTCAAGAAAATTTCCGTGCAAACCTGATCAGTTTTGACCTGTCTACAAAGTTGCAGAAGAAACGTTTTTCAAATTCTTCACCAATTTTAAGTTACAAAGGCGCAAACTGCTAGCTAGATGCAATTTTCTTCTCTATTTCACCACATAAACTTTCCATTCTATCTTTCTTGTAAATATATTATAAGAATGTGCTTTGGGCACCCACCTCTTGTAATCTAGCTCCCTTTATCTATTTTGTCTACCACTACCCTTGGCTTCTTGCATGATGACCAAGGTGGGGACTTGTCCCATCCACTATTCTCCATATTTTCAAAGATGCCATACATCACCTAGGATTATGTTAATCAAGAAGATTAGCTTAATCTAATCCCACATGGAGGCTATATAAGGAGCCCATGGAGATGTAAAGAAGCATAAAGACAAGCACATGAGAGCACTCTAGAATACCCTCATGCTAGTCCATCTCTTTGAGGTAAGCTATGAGTGAGTTTTTTTATTATGTAGCATAATGGCAAGCTTCCTCTACCTATTATCCTCTTGTCTCCCTCTCTTCTCATCTTCTCATTCCATGAATACATAATAGAAAGGTTCCTCTACCTATTCTCCTCTTGTCTCCCTCTCCTCTCATCTCCCTCTCTCTCATATTCTAATATGATGTCTAGTACATATATTCTCTCTTGTGAAGTTGTGTCTTGGTTCTTTTGATTCTCTTTGAGAAAAGGGATGTCCTAGCCCATCCTCCCTTTGGCTAGGTGGTGCCCCTCTTTAGTTCTCTTCGTGAGGATTGGAGGTTGGATGGATAAGAGGCAACCCATTCATCATTTCAACCCTCATTTTTTGTGCCCCAACTGAGGAGTTCTCAAGCTACGCTCTACAACTTCTATGAAAGAAGAAACATCTAAGGAGTTTTTCTATTCTTTAACGAATGTTTGTCAAGGGATCACTAAGGAGAAATCTTCATCAAACCCTATTCAAGGGATTCATTGCTCAAGAGTACCACTACGGCCTCCAAAAGAAGCTCAAGAGAAAAAGAATCTTTATTGGCAAATGGCACGTATGTGGGTAAAGCAAGTTAATTACACATACCCTTATTTGCTTCAAGAGAAATCTTGCTCTCATCAAGCTCTAGGTCAAGGCATTGTGTTGAGTACTTGGTGTCTAGTGTAAAGACACTCCCTAAGGAGCCTTGTCTTCAAGTGATGAAGGCACTTTCAAATTCAGGGATTAACAAGTTTTTGGAAGGGGAGCTACATATCAATGGTGTGTGGTATTGGCGAGAGGCTACATATGGTAATGTGCTTCAATTACTACTAGCAAGAAGACTCAAAGTAATTGAGAAGGTAGCTATTGAAGCCTATGAACTTTATAAGGCTAATGATGGTCATACCAAAGCTACGCTAATCAGTGGGTGAGAAAATCCTTCGCATCTCTCGAATGGTGGGATCTAAGAGGCCAGAGCTTCAACAACACGCTTCATGAAAGTTTGTAGTGGAAATTTGTAGTTAATGCATAAATGACTACTTCTACTTTCTACAACTTTCAATCGGTTCAAAACATTCAAGTGGATGTATACATTAGTAGAAAGACATATTTTCAGCAAAGATTGGTCTTCTATTTTGCAGCTGAGAGGTTGAGAGAAATCTTGTTGTCCTCTGATCCCATAATATTTCCTATTTTGGATTATAATATCTCATTTAATGTGCACATATTCATTCTACTCTAAGTGTATCCCATGAACCATAGGGATTTGTATGGACCTATCCATCCTCTTGCTAGGCAAACCGTGCATATAATAGTTAGCACAAAGCTCAGGTTTCAAAATATCATAAGGGGCTTATTGGGCCATCGTCGATTTGTTGAGATTAATGCATCTGTGAATCCATTTATTCTACCCTTAATAAGATATGACTTGGGCCTAGACGTGTTCATCTTTATTTTGTATTAAGCTAGATCAACATCTTTCTATCATGGATTTTCTAAGTTTTTTTAGGCACAAAGGGGAGAAAGCTCTAGACTTTCTAGATGACTTAGAAATGGCCTTCCTAGTCACAGGTCAGGACGATAAAGCAACAAAAGTACGAGCCTTCTCTTTAGTTCTAAAGGGTGATGCTCGAGTGTGGTATCAAGCTCTGCCGGAGGCTACAAGGGGTAACTAGGAGGATCTCAAGACCGCATTCATGCATGAGTACCAAGATACAGAGCCTCCTGAAGATATCTTCGTCAAACCTTACCAGGGGAGTACCAAGCATATGAAGGCATGTTTATAAAATTGTGGGATAAATGGACAACCTCCTTAGCAGAGGGAGAGAGAGTACCTGATTGCCTTAAGAAAGATTGTTTTTTGGCCAGACTCCACCCTCTATTGAGGGAGAAGATCAAAGGAAAGTTTCCCACATCCTATGAAGATTTAGTCACTTATGCCAGGGAGAAAGATAGAAAATTGAAGTATCAAGCCCAGTTAAAGGGGGGAGTTGAGCCCATGCAGGTTTTACCACCATACCAAGGCCTAGAGAAATAGCAGAGGCCCCACCCGAACCAGAGATGCCACAGCAAGAGCTCCTACAATGCATTATTAATCAACTTAAAAGCCTTTCATTGAATTTGGTGCAAGGAGTACGACCCCCTTCCCTCACAAATGAAGGCAATCGAGGTCTAAGGAGACAAGAAAGAGTGTATGTTTGCTATAATTGTGGGGAGACTAGCCATGGTATGTACTTTTTTCCTCATCCCAGGTGTTTGCCAGGAAATGGGTTCCAACCAAGAAGGAGGGGACAACAAGTGACACCACTTAGGGAGAGGCTTGTTCCACCGAATCCAGGGCCTCTACCACATCGGCTCAAGTTCTCCAGCATCCTTGACCACTTGTAGAGGTGCCGCCCTTGCCTGTCCAGCCGCCAGAGAATTGTGACGTCAGGATGATCAGTTTGGATGAGAGTGATGTCAAAGGGAAGGCCAAAGTAGCAGAGGTTGAAGCAATGCCAGTGAAGAAAGCCCGTAGAATTGAGAGGATGGAGCTTACACCACTAGAGGAGGTTGAAAATATGGAAGAGGAGGCAGAGTCTTCAAAGGCTGCAAAGACACGCGACAGTAAAAAGAGGAGGGCTCACTCACGCCGACACATTGAGCCAGACGATTTTTCCCTAGGTAAGGGTATTAGAGCTTATGATTTGCTTGCTGATGTGAGGGATCAAGGGCCAAAAATTTCATGGCCACAATTACTACATCTATCTCTAATAGTACGGCGACAATGGTTAAAGATGGTAAGCATTAGATCCATGAAGAATAGACATGTGAATGCAATCCAGGCTAGAAAGACGAAAGATATTGTGCCTCTAGTGGAAGCCGATATCAATGGGTAGAGAGTATCAAAGACATATGTGGATGGGGATGCAGAGATTTGTGTCATGATGTGAAATTTGATGCATCGTGTGGGATTAGAGGTAAATGAAACTACTGAATTTGGGGCCAAAATGGCTAACAGTGTAGTAGTAAGTTTGGGAGTTATAAAGAAAGTCAAGGTAAAGGTGTGTGGAGTGCAATTGGAGCTTGACATGTCTATGATGCCAGTGAAGGGGGATGACTATCCACTCATTCTCGGGTGACCATGGCTAATGGGAATGAAAGCTAGACAAGATTGGGAGACAAGGGCTTTAGAGCTAAGGCCACAGAAGGGGCTGCATAAAAAATGGAAGAGCACTATCTATAACATGAAGGAGGGCCAACAGGAGGATCTTGTGTTAGAGACCACCACTGATGAATGGAGTTCCAGTGAGGATTGGTCATCTACGACAGAGGGGGAGTCTTCTAATGAGGAGGAAGAAAGCTCTCTAGAAGTGATGGGGATTACATTGAAAGGGCCTTCTAGTAGTGAAATTCCACAGCAGCTTCCAAAGGTTGAGAAGGAGAGTTTAGAAAAAATTTTGGCTAACGATCTATCAGTTGAGGAGAAGGTAGCCTAAATGGAAGTGGTGATAAAACACTCTGCACTTTTTATTTCTGATTATGAACACATCACAGGTGTGACAGCAGTATAACATCACATTAATCTAAAAGAGGGAGCAAGGCCAGTGGTGTAGCGACTACAACGGTTGGAAGTAGTTCAACAAAACGCTTTACTCACTAAGGTGTAGCGACTTTTGAATGCAAGTTTCATCTATCCAATAGGGGACTCAGTGTGGGTTTTACCTGTAGTAGTAACACCCAAGAAGAATGGAGGATTTGTGTGGACTACAAGCCGCTAAATGCTGCAACAAAGAGAGATCACTTTCCTCTTCCTTTTCAAGATGAGATACTCAACGAGGTGACTGGGCATGAGAGATACACTGTTTGTGATGGGTATTCAGGTTATTTTCAGATTCAAATAGTTAAGGAGGATCAACGGAAGACCACCTTCATCATGCCTTGGGGGTGTTTTGCTTACAAAGTAATGCCATTTGGATTAACAAATGCCCCGGCTACCTTCCAGTGATTCATGAATTATGTCTTCCAACCATATTTTGGGCATGTTGTAAGTGAGAGGGTCATTGAAGTAGATCCAAACAAAATTAAGGTCCTATTGGCGGTGCCATCACCATCTTTTGTGAAGCAACTAACCTCTTTCATTCAGAAGGTGCAATATATGGGGCGGTTCATTCATCTCCTCTCTTAATTAGTATTTCCACTGCAGCAGTTGACCCACTCTGAGGAGCTCCTGTGGAGTGACAAAAGCGAAATGTGCTTTCACGAGGTGAAGAAGACTCTTAGCACCCTTCTCATAATTTTACAACCTTGCTGGGATATCAAGAGTTTTTTGTCAACCCGAGTTTTGGGGAAGATGCTCTAGGGGGAGCACTAATACAAAAGGATGCTAAAACTGGCCTGATGAGGCCAGTTTACTTTTCTAGCAGAGTAATGACAGCATTAGAACGAGGGTACAAGATGATGGAGGTAATGATTTTGTCTCTAATGTTTACTGTAAGAAAGTTTCGTCTATATCTTCTCCCTATACTGTTCATAGTGATCACGACAAAAGAGCATTTTCCCTATGCCTTACAACACATGGATGTTTCAGCCAGAATCGCTAAGTGGGTGATATAACTCCAAGAGTTTGACTACACCTTCAAGGTGGAGGCCTCTACCAGCCTGCCTAGCTGATTTGTTGACCTATAGATGCCATCAAAAGAAGGAAAAAGAGAAGGAAAAGGTAAAAGAGGAGACACCTCCTCTTGAGGAGCCGCCACGGGTGGAGAATGCCCATGCCCTCTACTTCAATGGGGCCTACAAGTGTATTAAAGATAGAGCGGCAGCAGGAATAGTGGTGTTCAATTCTGAAGGTGACAAACTTTATGGAGAAGGTATCAGCTTGGAGGATGTCCATTCTAACAATGAGGCATAATATCAAGCCTTGCTTTTAGGTTTGGGATGGTGTCTCTCACATGGTGTCACTTGACTTAATGTTTTTGGGGATTCTATGCTAATTGTTAAGCAAGTGAAAGGAATCTAGGCTTGTAAAAATGATAACTTAGCAATGAAAATGAGAGAAGCTAAAACTCTCATGAGGAAGCTACAGAAAGCCCAAATCTATTTTGTGCCAAGGTACACAAATGGCGACGCAGATGCTCTAGCAGCTGAAAATTTGAAAGAGGTAATGGTGGATATCATCGCAGTAAAGCTTTCCTTGTTTTAGGGTAAATTTCAACTACAAGATGTGCTTTATTTTCTTGAGCATGGTGAGGCACCTACACATATGAGTAAGAGTGAGAAAAGGTGGCTGGCTACTAAGGCCACTAAATAACGCTTGATAAATGATGTGTTGTATTGCAAAGGAAAGGATGCAATGCTTAGAAGGGTGCCAACAGCAAAGGAGATTATGGATATGATTAAGAGCTGCCATGAGGGGGTTTGTGGCTGACATTTTGCTCAAGAAATAACCAGCAGAAAGATTCTTCAAGCTGGTTTTGTGTGGCCTAGTCTACATCCAGATGTACAACATTGGTGCCGCACTTGTGATGATTGCCAAATGCCAAAAGGCCAGACCAAGGAAGCTAGTACATGAGGTACAAAATCCCATAACTACATATGGCCCATTTGAGAAATGGGGGATTGATGTAATAGGGCCACTCCCACGAACTCAGTCTAGCAAGGAATACATCATAATGGGTGTGGACTACATGACGAGGTGGGTAGAAGCTTCAGCAACAACTAGTAGGATCACAGCCCAAGAAGTGGGAAAATTTGTGTTTGAAAACATTTGTTGTGGGTTTGGCACACCTTTGGAAATTATCTCTGATCGGGGTCCTGGTTTTAGGGCCAATCTAGTAGGAAAGCTAATGGAAAGGCTAAAAATCAAGCACATGCATTCTACTCCCTACTACCCACAGTGTAATGGTTTGGTCGAAAAAAGTGAATGGGCTGGGAAGGATCACTTGTGCTATGGTATGATAATCGCTTTGATAATAGAAAGGATGCTAAACTTGTGTTCAAGTGGGAAGGCTCATTCACGATCATAAGGAGATATCCAAATAGCAGCTATAAGCTAGGTGACATGGATGGGAGGGTTCACAAGACAAGGGTAAATGGATGGCAACTCAAGCCTTATTTTCAAAGAGACAGGGACACTTTGGAGCAATCATTTGATGAAGAGCCACCAATGAGGGGGTGCAGTCCTTCCTGCTCTATTGGACCATCATTAGCAAGCTAGAGACATGAATGTCTCTAGCCTAAGGGGAGGGCTAATGATCTGGGTTTTTTACAAACTGGATTTCTACCACAAAATTTGGCCAAAACCCCTATCAATAGCCTTACCATATCACTTTGGGTTTACTCTTCAAGCACTAGGTATGATACATTGCTTCTTGATTATGATAACTCTAGCAAATGGGGAGAACAAGTTCTTAGGAGGAATGTCAATGTAAAGGGTAAAAGGGATGGTTAACTTAGTGAAGATGGAAATGGATTACACCTAGGAGTTGAGTGAGTGCATAGATTTTTCAAAGGACTAGCCTCCAACTACACGTGGATTCCACCCTTATCGATTAACAAAACTGGTTTGAAAAGTTTTAAGTATGGGGACATTTCCTTGCACATCTCTTCTACATAGTCTCTTGACAATGCTACTATCTGATTGTTCAGTGGTTCAATGTCTTTTCTATATCCTATTGGGATTCCTTCCCCACCCACCTGTCTTGTTCTACCCATACTTGGGGCCTTACTTTTCCTATGTGTCCATTTCTCTCTTTTTTTCGTCTTTTCATGTGCATGCATCCTCACTTCATTGAAAATGCCTTTTAATGCTATCCTATTTGTCCCTTCAAATTGGACTTTCCCTTTTACAATCCCTTATTTCGGGTCACGGTTCATTCGTTAATAAATTTTGAACCCTTTTACTCTCTGTGGATGTATTTCTATGTGAACGTGCCCTCTGTTTATCAAACCTAAATTGTAAGTTATTAATTTTTGAAGGATTTTATGTGCATCAGATGTATTTCCATGTGAAGGTGTCTTTTCATGCCAGACATGCAGTTTGACCTCATAGCCCCACTCCTCCTCTTCCCCAAGACATTTCTCCCTTTTACCTCTTGTTAATCTAATGTAGGGATTGTCCGTTATTAATTTTTGCGTGTTTTCGTGTATTTTTCATTAGTGTTGTTACCATTTTTTCCATGTGAATACTCCCCTTTGTCATTGGAACCGCGTTTTAATTTTATAGCATGCCATTTTGTCAAAGTAGACATTTTTTCTTTTTATTATAATTCGTTTTGGCAAACAAATTTTTTGTTATTAATTTTTAATCACATTTTTTGTTGTATTTTTTACAATTTTTTCATGTGAATACTTGTTTTGATGCCACACATATCATTTGTTTTCTTCAATCTCTCCCCCTTTCGTCTTGCCCATCTCTCCTTTTTACTACACATCAATCTGATGCCTAGATCTTTTTGAATTAATTTTTTCATGAATTTTTTATTCCATCGTCCATGCATGTTCACGCGAACGATCGATCTTTACCTCGAGACCTGCATCATCGGGTTTGATTTGTCATAGCCCACCTATCCATGCTCCTTCGACTTTCGTTTGCTCTCAGTAATGCAAATTCTTTTACCCACCCCGCACTCGTGCACGGGATGGGGGGTTCCCTTTAAACACTAATAACAAACATTTTTTCAAAATTACCAAAAAAACCATCTCCCCGACCGCTCGCATTCCCTCCCTCCCCTCTCTCTCTCTTCTTTCTTTCTTCTTCTTCTCTCTCCTCCCTCCCTCCCTCTCTCTCCCTGCCTTCTCCAACTTCTCCTCCCTCCACCCTCCTTCCTCCTCTCCTCTATCGCCTCCATTCGCCTTCATCACCCCACCGGCCGTTTTGCCCCTTGATGCCCACCCCACCGCCTACTTTCGCCATGTGGTGCCCTGTCGGCCGTTTTACCCCCTAGTGCCCACCCGCCTTTACCCTCTGGCCCTTTTTTGCGGTCACCGCCTTGCCCCCCACCTCCCTTCTCCAACACCCCACCTCTATCCCTCCTCCTGTCGCCCCTTCTCCAACTCCTCCAACTCTTGCCCCTCCTCCAACTCCTTACCCTCCCTCTCCCACCCTCCCTATTGAGAGTCAAGGTCATTTGATGTGGTGCTTAGTCCTTAGCTCAACATGACAACTACATATCCTAGTTGTCAATAGCCATGTGTGTCTCATTAATAAGTCGGGCAAACTAGGTTAACTAGAGTTAATAGATTATAGTTAAGAAGTAAGACCTAGCTTGATTGACTTCTATTGTAGACAGTGAAGTGTGTGGGTAATGATATAAGAATAATGAAGAAGAAGAGAGCATGCGTGTGTGGGTAATGATATAAGAATAATGAAGAAGAAGAGAGCATGCTGCTCTTGACCCCTGCTCCATCTCTATCATTGCTTCCTTTCTTGCATTTTTATCACTCTCAACCCTCCCACCAAACCAAACCTCCCATCCCTTCCACCTCCTAAGCCCCCCTTCCCACCCGTTTCTGCACCACCCTCTCAAACAGCCCCCCTATTTAACCCCCATTCACTCTACCCCGTCAGCACACCCCCACCCTCGAAACACATAGTCCCTCAGTGGATCCCCTTCACACATAGATGCAGCTCTGAGACCCTCATCCAAACTAAATCCGCACCCTCCCCTTTACTGGATGTTGTTCCCACATAGCCACCCTATGTGTTCCCATTGTTGTCATCACTCGTTCGTGTTCGCGCATTCATGTCTGTGCTTCACGTGTGTGTTGTTTGAGCTCTTGTTCATGCGTGAGGATGTGTGTGGGGTCTTGATCGTGCTGCACAGCCTGTTGTTCACATATAGCGTAGTAGAATACCTGCCTTTTTCTTGCATATTTTTTATTTTAAAGAAAAAATAGTAAAAAAAGAAAAATTAAACAATAAAATTCCATTAAAATTCAAAAAATGTAAAATTTTACTAGAAAATGATTTTAAAAATACTAGAAATTTTGGGACCATCAATCCAAATTGAAAATTCACACAAAAATTTAGAAATAACTTGATAAATCTAATAAAAATTTAAAAATTCTATGAAAACCCCTAAAAATTTAGCCCCCTATTTGGTCACTCCAAACTAGACATTTAAAAAAAACCAAAGAAAAAGATGAAAAAACACTAAAAATAAAATAAAACCTAAAACACCAAAACAGAATCCTAAAAAAACATAACCAAAATCATAGAAAACTCATGTAAAACTCATGTAAAAGAAACAGACAATAAAACAAAATTAAAAAACAATTAAACCCCTAAAAGTTACACTCAAATAAAATGAAAAAAAAAACTCATGCATTCTCCCATTCTTTTGTTCTTATTTGCATTGGTGTTACTTGTTGCGTTTTTTATTTCTTTTATTGTCTAGGAGATCGACTCTTCTATTAGTCAACATGTTGTCCTCTTATTCGTGGATTTTCTATTGTTGTGGATTTTTGGACGTGGGATTTGCGCTCCTTGCCAATGTGTCATCAAACCTTGTAGGTGTCCACACATCACCAGGTTCCATTTCTTTTCTCTCTTTCACATGCACTATAGCACACAAATAATTTGTAAATAAAATTAATCCGACCATTGCACCGACAGAATAAACACATTGCACTTTGCTAATTTTGTAATTAAAAATCAACCCGACTATTAAATTGTAAAATGAATCCCCAGAATTGAACGAGCATATAGCACAATAACCCACATGATTTTGTAAATTAAAATTCATCCATGTTCATAGCACACATGCACACACACTACATACACATTAAATTATAATTAAAAAATAAACCCATATCATCACACATGCATATGCTTTGTGCCAAATATAATGTAAATTGTAACAATGAGATGCATTTGCAAAGACCCATAGTCAAGTCTAAGAGGATTTTGGGTTGCGAAATTCAAATCATCATGTATTAAGGGAGAAATTAATTAATTAATTGCAAACTAATTTCCAACCCGATAAAAGAAACTCGTGTACTTTTCATCCATTCACATCACTGCACCACCATAGATTAACAAAAAGCGTTTATGAGGATGGGGTTTTGTCAGTCGTCAAGCATTGGTCTCATTAGTCCTTGTCTATTCACATCACTGCACCATATGTTGATAAAAAGTGTTTAGAGAATGGGGTCGTGTTAGTTAAATGTTGATCTCATCAGTTAATCCATGCTACAAGTAAGTATTTTTGGTTTTTGATGATTGGTTGAGTAGGAGAAATCCATTCAGTACCTTGCTTTTGATTTTTGCCGCGTTTGGAGTAGGATAGGTAGGAGAAATCAGAGGAAATCAGAGAGGGGAGCTTGAAGTTCTCTATTGTAAAACAGTCCTGAGCAAGGCAATAACAAGGGAAAATGAGAACAAAAGAGTGCTCAGATGTCTCGAGATCAAAGGTCAAGTGATTGGGAAGGCTAAGGTGCAGGCCAGTGAGGGCTTAATGTCCTGGGTGACCAAGGAAAACCTCATTTACAGTCTGGCTTTGATAGGAGAGAGAGAGAGAGAGAGAGAGAGAGAGAGAACTTGCAGGTCCATGTCTGCATCAGATCAAACGGAGCATATCGGGACTTTCAGTGAGATTCAAGTACAGAATGCCCTTGGCCTACACTCCTCCTTGATTCTTGAAAGTTCTGGTAGCTACTAGCAACATCTACATTTGGATTTCTGGCAAATAAGTGATCGACATGCGTTTCAATCGACAGAATCGAATGCCCCCCACAGTGTTCGATTCCCAGAATCAGACCAATCGAACTGTCTAATTCCCAGAATCGGATGCATGAAAATCGGACACATGACAATCAGACCGCCAGAATTGAACCAGCTTCAATTGTCCGATCGGACACACACCTATCCGATTGTGGCAATCGGACCCGAACCTCTAGAATCGAACACTAGTAAATCGAACATAGCTTAAGAAGGAAAACATGGGAATTTGATGAACCCTGGCTAACGAGAAGCGTGACCCGCACTAGAAGAACCTATCAAACCCTCACACGTAATTACAGACCCAGAGATTGTGGTCGAACGGTCTGAAAGTGTGGCTGGTGTTGTGGGCTGATTGCAAGACCCCAACTCAACTTGGACCGAGCTGAACAAGATAGCGCAAGAATTAAATACATGACCTTGTCAAGCCAACCCGTAGACAAGAGCAATAGAGCTACATGCACTTTGTTTTTTTACCCACTCTGATTTCTATCACTTGAAGCTTAATTAAGGAAAGCTAAAAGCCTGATTTCGCACAGTACACAGAAAGGAGCACACACACGCACCCACACACACAGTAAGGATAAGTTGAGAACTGATTGTAAGTAATAAGGAACACATGTGGACTTAAGAACTAGAAGGAACCCACCAGTAAAAGAGAAGACCCAAAGACATAGAAGGGATATCGAATCCCCAAAGGTAGGACCAAGTGGAGAACACTGCCAAAAATCTGAACGCAACAAGGACAAACAATACCGCAGAAGTGGATCTGTCCAGCCTTATCAATTTGATCAACAACTTGGTAGAATAGGAAGTCCTAAACATGAAAGGAGGCAGCTCATGCTGTAGAAGCAATGAGGAGCTTAACCTAGGAGACTTTCTTGAGGTTGTCCAATAGTTAGTGAACCAATATGACGATCAAACATCCGGCTAGAACACCACAGTAGGCCAGTAGAGGATATCATAGCAGACCTAGAGGAAGAGAGAAAACTGGCCCACACGGCTTTGCAATTCCTAGCTACATACAACCAAGATCAGCAAACCAAGAACTTACGCCAGAGCTTAGAAATGTGAGAGATCCAAAGAGTGCTAGCCTTAGCAGGCAGGAATCAATCAGAGAGCGAGAGAGTGCTGGAAGGAGATCTCACACTAAGCGAGCTCCTGACAAAGCGACTGCTAGATAACACAGTCACAAAACAAAGCGTTGTAGCATTGGCAACATCGTTACTTACAGGATTATGGGTCAAACAAGGCTCTAAGAGTCAATAAAAAATCCATGTGGTAGCAAAGCAGCTAGACAAATACCAAGCTATCGATGACCCATACAACTTCGTGGAGTAGTTTGAGTAGGTCTGCGAGGCCAACGGCCTCATTGATCCCACTCAATGCTTCCAAGTCTTTGGACTATGCTTAGGCAACAAGGGTCAGACCTGGTACACAAGTCTAGATGATGCGGAGCATGCCGATTTCAATGGCTTGAAAATTCTCTTCATTAAGAGATTTTTTGAACCTGGATACTCTAATAACCTATTAGTACGGCTTATAAATATCAAGCAGAAGGAGAGAGAGGACATTCAAGATTATGTGACCCACGTAAGGAGCCTCTTCAAGAGAATTCCCTTGGGTGAGAGACCAACAAAAAGGGCGGTATCCACGGTATTCATCAATGGAACACACAGAGAAGAGCTCTACAAAGCCTTGGCCCGCAACTCAAGCTTACATCGAGACGCACTAGCAAGGGTCTTTGAAGAAGCTATTAGAGTGGATGGTAAGGGCCATGTTTTCCTCCTCTTCTTTTCTCCTCAGCTCCTCCTCCTCCTCTTCTGCTTTTTCTTTCTCTCCTCCTCAGCCTGTTTGGACTCCATGTGGGCCCTTTGCCAGTCCGCCCTTTCTTATTTCCTCCTCTCCTCCTCCTGTTGTTCTTGTGCAGTTTTCTTCTTTGTCTTCCTAGCCTCTCCCCGGCTAGTTTTCTCTTCTTGTTTCTTGCCCTCTTCTTCTTCACTCAGTATCCTTTCACTGGATTTTGCCTCCCGTTCTTGGTGGGGTGGCGACCTGCTTGGTGTTTTGTCCTCCCCTTCTTCTCCTTCTTCCTGCTCCTGTCCCAGGGCTTCCCTGATGATCGCAGTGAGACCCCACCGAATCCGATTGTTGTAGCCTTTGAAGACGAAGCTTTCCTTTTAGCCTTGGTGGCGGGAGATTCTCCTCCAGCAGGTTGCCCTCTCATTGCCAAGGCTTTTGCTGAGGTCTCAATGGTCTTCCTCACAAACCCGTTGAGGTTGGCCTCATCTAGCGACCTTGCTGCGATACTCTCTATAGCAGGGGGACATTGATGTGGCTCATTATGGGGTTGTATCTTTGGCTAGAAAATAGCGCATGCACCATCTTGGCTTGGAGTTGGATTTCAGGATCAAGAATATCCACCAAGTTGACACTGTCATTGGTATGGACTTTTACCTTATCCATCCCTAGTAAGGCATATACATCTCTCTTCGGCTTCCTTTCTACTTTGTTTACCATGCCCAATGCCTTTTCCACTAGCTCCAGGGTCAATTTGATCTACACTTGGTAAGTTTCCTCCCCCTCATGCACAGTTATAGTGCCGTGGTTTCAGTGGAAAGTCCTCAAGAACTCTACACAATGGAAGTAGTCCACTCCCTGTCTCACTACTTCCACATATTTCTGTAGGTTGCATTGCTTGATGATCTGCCTTACCACTCGTTCTTCAATGGCCACGTCATCTAGGTTGAAGATATGCTAGAATTTGAACTAGTTGAAGGCTCGCATTTCCACTGAAAGTCCATATTTTGCTTGTTCTTCCTCTGTAAAAGGCAATTTGCTAAGCTTTTCTTGGCATGCCATGGTGGGTGCCTGTCATGAAGCCATATTCGCCATTAGTGGTTTTCAGAGTAATTGCAAGCAACACGAAATGACTACATGCTTGTTGAACTAAAATGCTCACGTGTAGAGGTACACTTTTTCTCTCAGTAGTCTATTGATTTTAACTTTTATTGACCTTTTTCTTAATCACAAGTTATTGCATTTTACCCTTGCAATGTGTGCCTTTCCTTTATTGTTTTCTCTATGTGTTTCCCCCTTTGCTATGAAAAGAATCCTTCCGAGGATGAGAGGGTTAGAGGCCGAAGGGCCTTTAACGCACCATCTTAATGTTTTACTTTCGCATGAGCCAGGAATAGAAACTCTGAATAAATTCTAACTGAGCATAGCTATCCATATCAAAAGGGCGGATGCCCACATGTGTAATGTAAGTGAGGACATAAAGTAAGAAGTCACCAGAGACCACTGTGCTAGCAATGTGCAACTCCTCCTCGGTGAGGATGTGATCTAGATAAGGGTGTTCTTTAATATGGTCTTCCATGGGTCAATTATGGAGAGTAGTCAACACCCTATATGAAGTTGGAGTGGCATAGGTTGGGTCATATTCAGATGCTTTGATTGTACATCGATGTTCAGCATTGGTCATTATTTGGCATCCCTCTAGCTCCCATTGCAATTGTAGAGCGTACCATTTCTACAAGAAGGGGAAATTGTGATTGGCAAGCCGTTGCAACTTTTTGATTTCCTATTTGGTGGCCATGATCGTGCTCTTGCTATACGACGTGATGAGACGCTGTTTGACTACTTGTTCCTTGGATACCTCGGTTGCAATTAACTCCGCGGCTACTTCAAAAGTTTTAACGAATACAAATTCTGACTCCTCCCAAGAGCAAGGGAGTGTTCACACTTTTGTTGCTATAGGTTCTTCCAAGATTCGTAGATCTAGTCGATCATAACTTTTAACTAATGTCATGAAAGTAGCGTCCAAGCATTGAAGGCAGGCAACCAAGTCCTCCCCACTATTTTCAACTAAATCCGCGGCCAAGGTTAGAATTGAGCACCGCTCATAAGAGGGTCTAAGCCTAGTAGATAGTTGAGGTTTGATAAGGCTAGATAATTCAGCTAGTAATGGTTGCGGTGTGGTTTGCTTTTCGGGTTGGAGGTGGGTTTCCGTCTGCTGGTTTTGGTGGTGGTCGCGGTTGTCATGTTGAGATATCGAGCTCCACTCGTGATATGCCAGGGTGACCGTTGTGTATTTATGTCACCGACTTGTCAGTTGCAGACGCGGTTGGTACACCGCCCATGAATAATAGCTACATGATAGCTATCCTTATCTACTCTAGTTTGTGGCTCAGTTAGTATGCCACCTTAGTTAGTTGAGTTTGGTTTTGAGACCCATATATAGGGTTCTTATATTTCTTTGTACTTGAGTTCTTTTGGCTTACACAACTAAGAAGAGGAAAACTGTTTTCAGCCTCCACCCTTGTGTGTATTCCCCCATTGTGCAAGTAAGAAAGCTACAAGTGAGACTCCTTCCTTCTCTCCCACAATCTTGACATGGTATCAGAGCCTTGTTCGTGGTAAGGAGCTCAAGAAAGCAAGCCAAGCTCGCGGTGTTCTGGTAAGAGGAGCAGTGTTGCTTTCATTTTCTGTTTTTGGGAGCAGATCTCTGCAGGTAGCACAGCCGGAAAGTGCAGGAGTGCATTGTCTCAGGTTGAGACGCCCTTCGCGGTGAAGCAAGAGGGCAGTATATGCTGCGGGCGAGGGCTTTAGCCCTCGGCGACCTTGTTTTTTTGATTTGAGGCCATTTCGGGGCCTGTTTTGGAGGCGGAAGTTTTCTGCACGCACTCAGGAAAAGGCCCAGTTTTATGCTGTGCAGCCACTGTTCTACAGGTCGGTGAAAAGTTTCTGTAGAAATTGCATCGTATGCTTGTGCACAGAGACATTGGGAGTTACAGAATCATCCCTGTTGCCTGTTGATGCAAAATCGTCACTAGGAAGTGACTGTGTGGTCAAATACCACTTTCGCCAGTTTTGCAGATTTGCCCTTGTGAGGGTGAAGCTGTGTTTTTTGCAGTGACAGAATTTTTTGCAGTGTTCTGTAATGGCGTCTGATTCTCTTTCACAGATTGTCACTGAAAAGCTTGACAAGAACAACTTTCAAGCATGGAAGTTTAGAATGACGAATTTCCTTATGGAAAAAGGATATTGGGAATTTGTTGCAGGAAATGAAGAAGAACCAGTTCTTCCTGATGTTCCCAATCAACAGCAAATGCAGGCATTCAAAGCATGGCATGAGAGAGCCAGGAAAGTTATGTACTGGCTGTCTATCAGTATTTCAGACTCTATGATTGTGCATATTCAGGATGCAAGTACGCCAAAGGAGGCATGGGATACTCTGTCAAAAATGTATAGCACAAATACGCAAGCCAGGAAAATGCAGCTCAAGCAAGAGTTGCATAACGTGCAAAGAGAAAGTATGAGCATCAATGACTACCACATGAAGGTGAAGAAGATTGCAGATGCACTTGCTTCCATTGGGTCGCCAGTGGAAGATGATGATTTAGTTTCTGTGACCTTGAATGGTCTAGGAAAGGATTATGCGCAGTTTCGGACATCCATTTCCGTCCGTGAAAGATTTCCTGATTTTGAGGAGTTGATTGCTCTTCTAATTTCTGAGGAGCAGAGAAATGGTGGTGCATCTTCTTCAGGAGGAACTTCAAAAGAAGCTGTCTTCTACTCAAATGCTGGAAGAGGTAGAGACAGAGGTAGAGGAGGCCGATTTGGAGGCCGTGGTAGAAATCAGAATATGCAGCAAACTCAAGAAAACCAGTCCTATGGAGGAGGACGTGGTAACTCTAGAGGCAGGGGGAGCCAAAGAGGTCGTGGTGGATGGCAAAGAGGCCAAAATACAAACAGTAATGTTGAATGCTACTATTGTGGTAAAATGGGTCATATGGCTAAAGACTGCTATAAAAAGCAAAATGACATCATGAATGGAAAGCTGCAACAAGGAAATTATGCATCTTCTAGTAGACAGGGTGATGACAGAAATGAGCATTTGTTCATGGTGCAGCACATGAACAATTCTGTGACAAGTGCAGAAGAAAGCAACGATGTGTGGTATGTTGACTCAGGTGCATCAAACCACATGACAGGTCATGCAGAATGGATGGAGGATGCAAGGAAAATGGAAAAACCAGGATTTGTGGAGTCTGGTGATGATACTGCACATCCTATTGTGCAGATTGGAAAAATTCCTTTGTCTATGCAGGATGGGAAAAAGAAATACCTGTCCAATGTATTTCATGTCCCGAATATCACCAAGAATCTAGTTTCTGTTGGTCAAATGGTTGAACAGGGCTTGCAGGTCAGATTTAATCCTCATGGATGCTTTGTTGAGGATATGAAAAATAAAGGTCGCTTGATAGCAAAAGGAAAGAAGAAGGGCAGAATGTTTACATTGGATGCAGACATGTCTGAATTGAGTGCAGCAATGTTTGCACATGGGACCGATGTAGTTGCAGATATTGATATCTGGCATAAACGCATTGGTCATGTTAATGTACAGCGACTTAAATCAATGCAGGCCCAAAATATTGTTGCAGGATTGCCCAAATTCAAGGTTGCAGAAATGCATAAGGTATGTGAAGACTGTCAGTTTGGAAAACAGGCAAGGAAACCATTTCCTAGACATGTTCAAGAGAGTAAGAAGCCATTGGAATTAATCCACTCTGATGTGTGGACTACTAAAGCTGCATCTCTTGGAGGCTGTCATTATTTTGTCACTTTTATTGATGACTATAGCAGAAAAGTTTGGGTGTATTTTATGAAAAAGAAAAGTGAAGTTTTTGGGCATTTCAAAACTCTTAAAGCTATGGTTGAAAAAGAAACAGGCTTGCAAATAAAATGCCTAAGGTCAGATGGAGGGGGAGAGTACCTCTCAAATGAGTTTGCAAGGTTCTTGCAGGAGCATGGCATAAAGCAGCAATATTCATGCAGTCATACCCCACAGCAAAATGGAATTGCAGAAAGAAAAAACAGACATATTGGAGAGGTGTCTCGTGCCATGCTCAATGAAAAAGACCTACCTAATGAACAGGACTCCCACTGCAGCAATACATGGAATGACTCCAGAGGAGAGGTATACTGGTAGGAAACCAGATATTTCTCATTTGAAAATTTTTGGTTGCATTGCCTATGTACATGTGCCAGATGAGTTGAGATCCAAGCTGGATCCAAAAGCTGAGAAGTGCATCTTTATTGGTTACTCTCTGCAGCAAAAAGGGTATAGATGCTATAACCCTTCTACTCGTAAGTTTACAGTGAGCAGAGATATTGTTTTTGATGAGATGAGTAGCTGGTATAAACCAGTAAATGTGATTGATGATGTAGATGCACAAAATGGTAATGCTGCACAGAATTCACAGCAGCAGTCACAAAATATTAGTGGACCTGGAGCATCCTCTAGCAGTGGTTCACATTCTTCCCCATGGACAGGCAGATTGAGATCAGGAGAATCTTCTTAAAGCAATGCAGATAGTGGTATGCAGGTATCACGAAAAGGAAAAGAGAAGGTTGATCAGCCCATGTTTGATGTGAATGCAGGTCACTCTTATGTGGATGGTGAATCCAGTGGCTCAGAACAGAGCATTGATGATGAGTTGGGTATTCCTTCTATTGTTACACCTGGAGTAAGGAAGACCAGGGATGTTTTAAGAGCACCTGGGAGTGAACCTACTTTGCGCAGGTCTACGAGAGCTAGGTATCCTGTGCGTGGATAGGCTGAAATATGATGGATTTACAGCCATTCACTATGCATATATGGTTAAAGTGATACAGGAACCAGAACCCACTTCTTTTGAGGAAGCCATGGGAAAAGAAAAATGGGAGAAAGCCATGGATGAAGAAATGGATGCCTTGGAAGCAAATGCTACATGGGAATTGGTACCTTTGCCTAAAGGTAAAAATGCAATTGGCTGTAAGTGGGTTTATAAGGTGAAGCACAATGCAGATGATTCTGTGAATAGATACAAGGCAAGATTAGTAGTCAAGGGGTATGCACAAACATATGGCATTGACTATGAAGAAACATTCAGTCCGGTTGCAAGGATGGCAACCATAAGAGCAGTCATTGGTATGGCTGCATCAAAGGGATGGTCTTTACATCAGATGGATGTAAAGAATGCCTTCTTGCATGGTGATTTGCAAGAAGAGGTCTATATGGAGCAGCCACCAGGTTATGTGCATGCTGTTCATCCTGAGTTTGTTTGCAGGTTGAAGAAAGCCTTGTATGGCTTGAAGCAAGCACCTAGAGCATGGTCTGACAAGATAGGACAGTATCTTGTCACTATTGGCTTTCAGATTTCCAAGGCAGATTTCTCATTTTATGTGAGAAAAACAGAGAAAGGTATTATACTACTTGTCATTTATGTTGATGATTTGATTATGACAGGTGACAGTGATGAAGATATCCTTCATGTGAAAATGCTATTGAAGCAGAAGTTTGAGATGAAGGATTTGGGAGAGCTGTGTTATTTCTTGGGCATTGAGGTGATTAGATCACCAAGTGGGATACAGCTCTTGCAGAGGCAGTATGGATTGGACATGATGTCCAAATATGGGATGACAGGCTGTAAGCCTATTTCAGTTCCTTTGGAGCAGAATGTGAAGCTGAGCACAGATGCAGGTGAGCTTCTAGAAGACCCTACTATGTATAGACGCATAGTAGGAAGTTTGATTTATATGACTATTACCAGGCCAGATTTGAGCTATGCTGTTGGATTGGTAAGTCAGTTTATGCAGGCTCCAAGGAAACCACATTTGGATGCGGCTAGACGCATACTCAGGTATGTGAAGTCCACATTGCAGTATGGACTATTTTATGAGACTGGGGTTCAGATACAGTTGCATGGATATACTGATGCTGATTGGGCTGGTAGTATTTCTGATAGACGATCTACCAGTGGATATGTGTTCTCTTTTGGGAGTGATACAGTCACTTGGAGCAACAAGAAACAGCCTACAGTTGCCTTGTCGAGCACAGAGGCTGAGTACAGGGGTGCAGCAATGGCTGCATGTGAGGTAGCTTGGTTGCATAAGCTACTTTATGATATGCATCAGTCTATAGATGGGCCAGTTGTCATTTATTGTGACAACATGAGTAGTATACACTTGCCAAATAACCCAGTCTATCATGCTAGAACAAAGCACATTGAGGTGCATTATCACTATGTGCGAGAGAGGGTTTTACTAGGTCTTATTGATCTAGTTTATGTCAGCACAGAGGATCAGGTAGCTGACATATTCACGAAGGCATTGGGCGCAGAGAAGCTGCGCAAGTTCAGAGACCTGCTTGGTGTGCAGGAATTGGGATTGAGCTCGAGGGGGAGTGTTGAGATATCGAGCTCCACTCGTGATATGCCAGGGTGACCATTGTGTATTTATGTCACCGACTTGTCAGTTGCAGACGCGGTTGGTACACCGCCCATGAATAATAGCTACATGATAGCTATCCTTATCTACTCTAGTTTGTGGCTCAGTTAGTATGCCACCTTAGTTAGTTGAGTTTGGTTTTGAGACCCATATATAGGGTTCTTATATTTCTTTGTACTTGAGTTCTTTTGGCTTACACAACTAAGAAGAGGAAAACTGTTTTCAGCCTCCACCCTTGTGTGTATTCCCCCATTGTGCAAGCAAGAAAGCTACAAGTGAGACTCCTTCCTTCTCTCCCACAATCTTGACATGTCATGCCATTAGATGTATTTGAGATCTGAGTAGCATCATGTGCACTAGAACTAGGCATTTTGTTAGTAGCAGTCGGTGATTGTGGGCGATAGATTGGTTTAGGCCTTGCAGAGCTAGGCTTCGGAGGTTCTATGGGCTTAGTGGCTTGATGCACTGGCGGTTTGAGTGTTTCTGGCATGATGTTGCGGATGGTCAAGCCTGAGGGTGGCACTTGTGTAGGGCCTTTGGTCACTCTAGCTTTAGGTATCCAAATCCAAGTATTACCCTCATAGTAGCTGTAATAAATCAGTTCTCATAGCAAATCAATTAATTGAAAATTCATGAAATATACCATTATTACAAAGAAATACAAGAAATACACCATGTTTGTATAGTAGCCATAGCCAAGGTAGCTATGCTTGAAGTAATATTTCCATGGAAGGCTGAGAATCAAAAATGTAAGCTGCAACATGAATATTCACCTCATGTCAAGGTGGGACATGGTATGCACCCCATATCTTGGTGGCTAAGAGCATGCACCCTCTTAGTTGGTGGGAGGAAGGAGCCTCAAAACATGTATTGTTAAAAACTAGCAAAAAAGATCCCCCACATATTACATCTCCACCTTTTATACTTAACCCTAGCCTACTCTAGACTAAGGTGACTTATGCTTTATTATAGTAGCCTTGCATATGCAATAAGGTCTTAGGGACCTATCGTGGCTTGACCGTGCATCGATGTTTAGGGTTCCGCCTTGGCCTCCTAGGTTTTGCGTGTGAATTGTTGGCCTTGCGAGGCCATGGGTTTCTATTTCTAGGTGGCACTCCCTGTTTAGGTAGCCATTTGAACTAGGGTTCATGGGCTCTAGTGGTGGTTTTAGTGGGTTGCTAGCCTCGAGGCTGGATAGGTTGTGACAAGTCATGATCCCCCTCTTGAGACTTGGCGGTGGATTTCTTTACTGGTGGCTTTGTGGACTTGGAAGGAGTCACACAGCCCTTGCTGAAAGCTGTAACTATGCAAACTTCACCCACGGCTAGGTGGATGCACTGCGATTCATAGTCGACATTGCAACGAGCTTAGCTCTTGCAAGTTTGTCCTAACAGAGATTCCATGCCTGCCTCCTTAATGTTGGGAAACACATAGAAAAATATCGGCATGCTCTCAGACTCGATACAAACTGCAACCTTGCACTTTCCCAGAAGTTTGTAGGGTTGGCCTCTATAAGGGTGAGGCTAGCACTCAGGGGGGTCACTCATGAATATATGTATATATAGCGTGAGTTCAAAATAAGGAGTTTTTAAAATACCATTTTTATACAATTTTTACATACAGAAGGGTGTCATATAAAGGGGTTACTTACAGGTTGAATAGAAAAGGGTTATGTTTTATTCAAGAAAAATTCACAAATTAGGATATTTATAAATAAGCCATGAACGCACGTTATATAGAGAATATATACCCCCCGAGGGCTAGCATTAGTAGGCTGCAATGGTGGTTTGCCAATTTGGATCTAATGGTCATGAGTTAAGATATTAAAATTAGGTCTCTCATCAATCAATGCGTTGATGGTGTATGTATGCCTAGTGGTGACCGTCATGTTGAGGTAGGCTAGTGGTACTGCTTCCTCATCCTCACCATCCATTTTAGTGATAGTGACTACTCGTACGTGGACACAGGGAATGCTAGCATCGAGGGCTCATGCAATGGGTGTGTGGGAGGGAAGTACTTTTTTATGTGGCTACCATTGAAGAGGCCTATGCCTTCACCCTCTAGGGTTTTGAGTTCTACATTGCCAGTTCGACTGATGGTCCCAACCTTAAAAGGTCCTAGCCCCTGAAACTTTAGCTTTTTCTTATGTCCTTTGATTGAGTATAGCAGTAGTAAGTCACCCTGTTTGAAGCTATGCTGCTTGATATGCTTGTCAAACTAGCTTTTGCATCTTGTCTTCTCGCATATGAGCGCATGGGTGGCTAGAAAATCCGGGTTTCTGTTAAGCGTTCGAGTTTAATCAATCGTTCCATCCATGCCCCCTTTCCATCCCATCTTTCTTGAAGGGCGATCCTGAGGCTTGGTACAAAGAATTCTAAGGGGAGAATTGCCTCTGTGTCATATGTCAATCTAAAGGGGGTTTGTCCTACAGTTGTTTTGTAAGCCATGTGATAGGCTCATAAGGCCACCATCAGCTTGTTATCCCAATCACTGCATGAAGTAGAGATTACCTTAGTCAAGCTGTTTATCAAGATTTTATTTGTTGATTCGGCTTGAGTGTTTGCTTGTGGGTAATAAGGCGAGGATTTCCAATGGATGATTAGGAAGGAGGACATGAGGTGAGCTATCACTTTGTTGATGAAGTGGGTGCCTTGGTTGCTAACTAGTTCGATGGGGCAGCCAAATCATGAGATCACTTGCTCCCATAGGAACTTAGCGGTGGTCCAAGCATCATTCTTTCTTGTAGCTCATGCTTCTGCCCACTTTGTCAAATAATCGGTAGTACAATAATGTATTTGGCTTGTGAGTACTATGTTTCAGGACTAATGGATCCGATGAAGTCAATCCCCCATTTCTCGAAGGGTTCTCGTGCGATAATTGGGGTTAGCTCCATATGATCCTTATGAATCGGGACTTTGGTCCTTTGGCACTCGTCACAGTGTTTCACGAAGCCTATAGCATCTCGAAAAAGGGTAGGCCACCATAGCTGGGGCTGCAGTACTTTGCGAGCTGTCACTTCTCCATTGAAATGTCCTCTAGTGATTCTGCCATGTGCCTCTGTTAGCACATCATGCATTTCATGTTCACACATGCATCTACATAGTAACCCATCTTGTCCCAGCCTATAAAGTTAGCCTGCTATTAATTGGTATGGTTGGATCTTTAGAATGAGCCGCCTAAGTTGGGCTTTATCTATCGGTCACTCCGACAGTCCGTGCTTAAGCACTTGAACTATGTTATCAGCCCAATATGGCATCATGTCAGCTCTAAACAAATCTTTTTCGTTGGATAAGCGAAATAGGTGTGTGTCAGGCAGTTCATCCACAATGCCTTGGCTAGCCACTTCTCCTATGGGGATACGAGATAGATGGTCCACCATGTAGTGCTGCTTCCCTTTATGCACTACTACGAAGAAGTCAAATTCCAAAAGCAGAAGAAGCCATCTGGTAATGCGTCCTGTAGCGCATGGTTTATTAACCAGGTACAGCAAGGCTTGATGGTCAACAAAGAAAGTAAAAGGCGTAGCCAAAAGATAGTGCCAAAATTTCTTTACAGTAAACACCATGGCCAAGCCCTCTCTCTCTGTTGTTGAGTAATTCATTTCAATCTCAATGAGTTGTCTACTAGCAAAGCTCACTGGATAATCCAAGTTGTGTTCACCAGGTTGGCACAACATGGCTCCTATGGCAAATTTTGATGCATCGATATGTACGTGGAACATGAGTGTCCAATCTAGGACTCGTAGTATCAGAGCGGTGGTTAGAGCCTTTTTTAATTCCTCATATGCACGTTGGCACTCCATGATCCATTCGATACAATCAAGAGCTTGTATAGAGGCCTAGCAATCAGTGCGTAGTTTAACGCAAACCGCCGATAATACCTGGTATGTCCTAAGAAGCACTGAATACCCTTGTAATCAGCTAGGGGTAAAAGATCGACAATGACCTTGATCTTTGATAAATCTGTGGCAATGCCATTCTTTGACACCATATGTCCTAGGATACATCCATGTTTCACCCAGAACTAGCATTTCAAGGGGTTCAATGAGAGGCGGTATAGCCGACATCATTCAAAGACCACTTGGAGCCTGTCTAAGTGTTCTCGCAAAGCAGAGTGAATGTACAAGTCGTCCACGAAGACTTCTAACTCCTTCCTCAACATGCCTTTGAATATTGTACACATCAGTCTCATTGGAAAGTTGTTGGTGTGTTAGTCAATCCAAAAGGCATGACTATGTAGGCAAAGACTCCCCATTTAGTGGCGAACGCCATCTTATGCCTATCGTTGGGATGCACTTGCACCTGATTGTATCCCGAGAAGCCATCCAGGAAACTGTAGGCCTCTTTGCTAGCCACTCTCTCTAACATTGCTCAGTGTACGGTAGTGGGTAATTATCTCTTTTTGTAGCTGCATTTATCTTCTTGTAACTGACACACACTCGAATCTTCCCATTTTTCTTTAGGACGATGACTATGGGCGAGACCCAGTCCGTGTGTTCAATTTCGTAAATGAATCCCGCTCTCATCAATTTTTCAATTTCTTCCTTAACAATGTGAGCATGCTTTGGATTCATGGGATACGGTCGCTGTTTGACTAGTGTTACGTCTGGTGTCATGGGTATGTTGTGAGTCACTACACTCGGGTCTACCCCTTTGAGCTCTTCTAGGGACCAAGCAAAGATATCTACATACTCTTGCAAGAGAGTAATGAGACTTGCCTCATCTTGCTCAGCCAAGTCATCGGCTATAAAGACAGGCTGTGGTATCTCCCCCTCCCTAGCTAAATTGACTCCTTGACCTTGGCAGGTCTCTCAATGGGTTCGCTCATTTGCCCCTGTTGTTTGGCTCCCAGCAAGATCACCACCCTGTCTCCCTTTTTAAACTTCATATATTGTTTTGGTAGGTTTTGCGGTTTTTGTTGTTCTTCTATTCGCATTTCTTTGCTCAGCATTTGTCATTCCTCCCTTAATCATTGGTGACGTAGGTGAATGGGTAGGTCCCCCTTAGTGCATCTAGTCTTGGTAGGCCGAGGTATTTCAGGGTCACTATCTAAGCTGACTTTCGATTCGGAATCGAACTCTCCATTTTCACTGGAAGAGGGGCTCTCTCCTGGTGGTCATAGCTCAGAAGGTGAGTCCGTTCGCAGCAGTGGTGCGTCACTTGGTTGGACTAGGCTTGCCCACTTGTAATCAATTGCACCTGTGTGATCCAACCAAGTTCAATCGCAGTCCTCACGTCGTCTAACTCCATCTCTAGGTACACTCTACTTGTGTAGTCTGGGGTCTGCTTGTGTTTGTTCGATTACAAGCCCCCTAGTGTCATACTCTAGGACATCAATTTCCTTTTCGCTCTCAGCACTGAAGAAACAATAGCCCTCATCGTCGCAGCTATCTTCGTCAGGTTGCTTCTAATTCTCCTGGTTTTGACTATTCCCTTCTTGTTGGTCGAGAAGTAAGGCCCAATTGTATTTCACCCAATATGGGCTAAGTGTCCTTTAGGTGCTCCTAGGCCTCCCTTACCCATTCTTTCACCTTCTTGATGGCTTCGAGTTGGCACTTCCGATTGGGGCACTCTCCAACCTTAGCACTTTCCTTTTTAGCCGTCTGAGACGCCAACATCTCTTATTCTGCATCAATGACTTTCCCTCCAACCGACAGAGTCGTGGCACTTTCTATTTTGAGGGTGACCTTAGCGTCTAGTCTCCTCTTCCTTCGTTGTCGGCTCCTCTTTTCAACTGAGGTTGCATCAAGGTTTCTAGGCCCTGGCAATGATA
The DNA here is from genome assembly GCF_053477565.2 of Lygodium microphyllum. NCBI lineage: Eukaryota > Viridiplantae > Streptophyta > Polypodiopsida > Schizaeales > Lygodiaceae > Lygodium > Lygodium microphyllum. Next base: position 41,505,746 of record NC_141147.1, on the reverse strand, counting down.
TGTTGGCCTACTTCGTTTGCGCACAAGTCATGATATGCAACAGGATAGGTGTGGCCTCCCCATCGAGTGTCTCGACACCGAACAACCCCAATGGAACCGATGGCTCGTCTACCAAACTAGAGGATGGTCTCCACCTAGGGCAGTCAACTAAGAGATGAGTGATTCCACACTCAGCGCATCTTTGGTCTCTTATCTATGTTTGCTTGTTCCCTCTCAGAGTAGCGTGAAGAAAAGTGTCATGGGTGACTGCAACTCCTTAGTTCTTGGGTTTTCCCTCCTAGGCCTCTGCCTCTTCCTCCACCCAACGCCATCACCGGTACTGATCGATAGTCCATGAGGATAGTGTTTCCTTCCTCATCGTACTACACGTACAGGTTTACATAAGGCTCATCTTTGCTAGGCTTGTCCACATAGTGGATTGGAGTGTCACTCGGTGGATGGGTCACGTAGGGTCCAGGTGGTCTAGGGATACCTGTAGGATTTATTTCCATCCTAGGGATGGTCGGTTTAGTGTCATTTGGTACTGGAAGAGCCAATGAGGCTCCCCTTCCAAAGAAGTTCGGTGGCATGTTCGCAAGTGAGGTTGACCGTAAAGTTGTGGGTATGGGAGCTTGCGATGTGATCGACAATGCATGGTGTCATGACCAAACCTACCACAATTAGCACAAGGCCGTGACCTAGGACCCTAACACTCAGCTGGCAACTGGTTTCCCCCACAATGCACACATTGGATATGTGGGTGCATTGGTCATCTCATCATCTCCTGTAGTTTGGCTATGTCCATCCTAATCTATGCTAACTCTTGTCCTGACTCAATGCCCTTCCCTTTGAGTGCTTGAGTCTATTCTCTCACTCGAACATGGCACCACCCAACCCCCTCATGACATGGCACACCCTCCCTCCTCAGAAAACCCCGCTCCACCAAACCCCCCCACAACATGGCACAACCTCCACTTCTAAAAAACCTCGCATCGTGGGGAGGGGGTATCATGTCAAAGCGAGGCAGAGGGAGGGAACATGCACGGCGTACACAAAGACAATCGCGACGAGGAGAGGAGGCATCGTGTCACAGCAAGGCGAGGGGGTGTCCCACCATGATGTCAGCATGGAGAGTCAAGATGTGATCCAAGGGCATCGCCATGCCATGGTCTCGAAACAAGCATGCAAAAGGGTGCAACACTAGGACTTCCCAGGAAGCCCTATCAGAAACGAAAGGCCAAGCTCAAGTACCTATGTGCCTGAGTTTGTGCCACCTGCAGTGCAAGAAGGCAAGGGCAAGGCTCTGATCATCCCCATCCCTACCCTTCTGATGCCCACTACCACCACCGCCATCTCCACTCCTAAGTCTACAACCCAAGTGGATGCCAGCAACCTAATGTCTTGGGTCCAGTACTTTTTAAATAAGGAAATGGACCAAGGAGTAGGAGAAGGAACCCTCTTGGTAGGGACCAAAAGACCAGCTGTAGCAAATGCCGAGTCGAGGCGAGACCCTAAGAAGAAAAATGTGGCATGCTCTACAACCTCCGTCCCCACAACAGAGAGGCCACCTGAAGAATACAATGAGTACGTCCAAGACCTCCTCTCTCAACTAGAGGGAGCCAAGGAGGGGAAGAGAACTGCGGGCAGAGCTTGAAGCTGAAAAGGAGGCCATGGCAACATTCTAGCTAGAGAGAACATGCCAAATGGCCATGGCCCAAAGGGAATTCAATGAGCTGAAAGAGTAGCTACAAGCTAAGGAAGAGACAAAAGCTGAATGGCAGGTGCGCTTGAATGGAGAAACCGAGGGCACACAATGCCTACAGAAGCACAATTAAGAGATTTTGGCACTCTACGAAGGTCTACAAGCTCAAATGGAGAAACTCACTAAAGCCACAAAAGAGCTGGAGGAGCTGAGGGAGGAAAGAGCTTGTAGGTATGAAACAGAGATGGAGAGACTAACCCAAGAGGCTACCTCGGCATAGGAAGAGCAGCAACAGCTAAGGGAAGAATTGGAAGACCAAGAACGAAGGCTGACAATGCTAGCCCAGAGGCAAGGAAAAGCCTCAAAGACATGAACGAGGGCGGAAGAATGGGCCAATCAGAACAAAAAAAGGGTCAAAGCTTTGGCACATTGCCTCGCTCAAGCCAAAAAAGAAAAGATACTTGCTGAAAGCAGAGAGGAGGCTGCCCAAGTGAGCTTCCATACCCAACAACGTGTCTTCCTAGAAACCCTATTGGACATCACCCACGCAAAGGAGGGAGAGTCCATGGAGGCAATGAAAAAGAAACTGGGAATGGCTCGTAGGGCACTAAAGGCTGGACTGCAGATGCCGCCACAACCTAGTGGAGTTGGCCCAAGCTTGGAAGAATAATGCCATTAGCTCGTCCCGACCCTACCCACCAGCAGGTCTTAAGCCATCCTATGAATGACGATCGATTCTCATGTTGGCTAAAGACCTAGCTGAAAACATAAGAGACGAACTAATCACCTGCATCAAATGCTTAGATGCCACTTTCACCCTACTTGCTAAAAGCTATGAGCGCTTAGACCTAGGTCTACTTGATCCATCCTTAGCATTGGATGTCCACTCCATGCCATGCACCTAGGAGGAATATGAATTCATGATGGTAAAAACTCCCATGGTCATAGAGGAATTGATTGCCAATGCCAAGATATCTTGAGACCAAGCCCTTAAGCAATGGCTGATCACCTCCTATAGCAAGAGCAGAGTTACTGCCATGAGCCAAAAGTTGGACAAACTCCAGAAGCTAATCAATAATGACTCATCCTTCTTACGCAATTGGTATGCTCTAGGACTCTAGTGGGAACAAGAAGGCTACCAAATCATGACCAATGCTAAGCAGCGACATGCCATTAAGACCTCTGAGTATGATCCCACTTACGTAGCTCCTATCTCTTTTAGGGTATTGGCCATCACTCGCAATCGATCATTGGAAGATTATGTCATGAGCCATCCTTACCTAGATCGAGTCCTTATAGAGGAGGAGTTACACATTGCTAGCAGGATCAACTTCGGTGACTTCCTCAGGAATGTTCTCACCTATATCACTCAAGTAGGCACCCGTCCTTTCGACATGGACCGCTATGCTACTCTAGAATACAATCCAAACTTTTATTCTTGGCTCATGCAAAAGTAAAGTGTTGAGTGCACGCACTGAATGCCATTTACCTCTCAAACCTTAATCCTAGGAAGGATTCTTCTCAATTCTAAGGGGATGGAATAAGGTGAATAAAACATGTAAGGTGAATGAAACTTGGAGGAAAAAAAGTCTCAATGAATGTCCAAAAGTAGAAAAGAGTGGATGGAAATCACCTTGTGATGGAGGGGAAAAAAAATTCATAATTTTTCTGGAATGAATGGACTACTTGAAGAAAAAATTCTCTTTTGTAATTTAAGCATTTTATCCTTTCCATAAAAGCATAATCAATTCATGCTTACATTTCAGCAAGAAATCATCTTAAGGACACTAATGGTGAACTATGGTATCATGGCGGGAACTCAAAATGGCAGCACAGTAGGATCGGGCCAATCGGCTCCCATTCACAGAAAAAGAAAGGGCAAAGTACCACATCTCCCTCTATAAGCATACCTACAACTAGCTAAAGTTCAGAACTATTCACAACATTGAAGAAGTCGTGGCCAAGGAGGAGATTGCTGTAGAGGTGAGCACAAGCTCAACTGCCAAGACCCATGGACCGCTTATTGTTCAAGTGTTTCAAGCGAGCACTAATGGCTACCTCTCACATAGCCGACGCACTATCCCTCTATGAGTGTAGTGAGCTTATCTTGATGCTCGATTGAGTTGCTTCCTCTCTCAAGCACTCCTATAGCTCCACGATTCATGATGCAAGCTCAAGTATTCTCAAGCCTCTTCCTCCAAGCTCCATCCTCCATAGCCATACACGAGATAAGAAAAGAGAAGAGAAGAGAAGAAGAAGAGAGGAGATGGTGGAGATCTTCACCTCCAAGATCCCTCACTCTCACAAGCTCACTCTCTCACACTCCCTCCCTCAAGCACTCACAAGCAAGCAAGAGAAGAGAAGGAGAGAAGAAGAAGAGTCCACTTTGACACACAACAAAGAATGAGCTCTCATTCATCTTTTGAACTTTATATACAAAGCCCTAAATCCCATTTGGGTAGTCATCCCCTTTTTACATGGCTGGCCATAGCCTAGGCTCTTTTTTCCATTGTTCTCCTATCTTCCTACCTTCCTTTCCTAACGCCCATCTATATTTACAATTTGGACAGGTCAGAGCCTGGCGCTCTTAAAATAAATCATGGTGCGCCTTGCGCTCTTTTACAAAAGTATTGACTTGTGCTTTTTCTTGAGCACCTCTCCTTGATTTAGGACTTTTTCACACTTCTTGTGTTTCTCGATTTTTCTTGGTGTGCCTTCGTTCTCCATTCCGCTTTTGCCTTGTTTGTCTTTTGCTTTAGATTTTCTGGATTTTTCACCTTGTTCGTTTGAGGGTTAACATTATATACTGGAGAATGAGGTCGATGATCTCTCAAGCATAGGCACCCCAATCTCTCTCCCACAACCAAAACTAAGGGAGGCAATGGAACCACAAGCTGAACCACCTGGACAAAGTCTAACTGACTCAAGCCGGCAAAATAATCAAGGCCATTGGCCAAGAACCATAGACCTACAAGAGAGGCGAGTGACTAGCAACCTCCTCAATACATTGGTGACCACTCCAGTAACTCTGAGCTTAGGCAACCTACTTAGGCAGCACCTAACACTATGGCGGGAGCTTAAGCAGTGGGTTAGTGCCAGTCCCATGGCACTTGTTTGGGGATGAGTCGGACTCTGTTGCTGGAGTAGCCAAGTATCTCTTTGAGTTTGTGTATGAGTCATGTTGGAAGGTGTGTTGGAGGGATTTATGGAACTATAAGGCCCTTGAGTTGGAGATGATCCCTTGTCTTGGAGGAATTTATGGACCTGAAAGGCCCTTAAGTTTGGACTGAGCCTTGGTCGTGGAGAGAGGCTGGTGGGTGGATCTAGCATTTAAATTGAATATTGTATTAGAAGGTGTGTTGGAGGGATTTATGGAACTGTAAGGCCCTTGATTTGGAGATGATTCCTTGTCTTGGAGGAATTTATGGACCTGAAAGGCCCTTAAGTTTGGACTAAGCCCTGGTCGTGGAGAGAAGCTGGTGGATCTAGCATTTAAATTGAATATTGTGTTGGATGGATCCGTTGCCTAGCCCTCTGCGGTGATCTTCTTATGCACTATTTGAAATGAGCTTCTTCATTCACTTTTCGATTGGGATTGTTGTGTCTGCCCCTTGGTTTGTTGGGTCGGCATGGTAGGATGTTTCATAAGATGGGGAGCACATTGCATGGATGATGGGGTCTGTTAACCCCAACACGAAGAAAGCAAAAGGAAGTGGAAAAGGTGCAGGGCAAAGGCGAAAAAAAGGAAGCCCGACTGAAGAAAGAAAAGGAGGAAAAGCCAAAAGCGCAAGGGCAACCTTAAAAGTCCAAGGCAAAGGCAAAAGGGGAAAGGCGCATTTTAAAATGAAAAGGCGCACCCTGAAATCTTGTAAAAGAGCGCCGGGCTCTCACCCGTGCAATTTGTAAATGTAGACGGGCGGTGGAAAGGAAGCTAGGAAGATAGAAGGATAATGGGAAAAAGGGCCTAGGCTATGGCCGGCCATGTAAAAAGGGGAAAAGGGGATGACCGCCCAAAAAGGGATTTAGGATTTTGTATATAAAGTTGAAAAGTGAATGAGAAGCGCATTCTTGTGTGTGGCCAAAAGTAGCTCTCCTCTTCTTCTTCTTCTTCTTGTTCTTGCTTGCTTGAGCTTGTGCTTGAGAGAGGGAGTGTGAGAGTGTGAGGGAGTGAGTGTGTGAGGGTGAGGGACCGAGGAGGAGAAGCTCTCCATCTTCTCCTCTCTTCTTCTCTTCTCTTCTCTTCTCTTGTCTTGCTCGCGGCAATGGAGCTTGGAGCGTGGAGCTTGAGGATGGAGCTTGCTTGAAGCTTGTACTTGGATCGTGGAGCTACTGGAGTGCGCGGGAGAGGAGGTAACTCGAACGGCATCAAGGTAAGCTCACTACACCCATAGATATGGAAGACGCGTCGGCTATGTGAGAGGTAGCCATTAGTGCTCGGCTTGGAACGCTTGAAACAATAAGCGGTCCGAGGGTCTTGGCGGTTGAGTGAAAGCTCCCACATTTTGGTTCCGTTGCCGGGACCAACGGATTCAAGCCTTGAGCGCTTGCGCGCTTCGAATCGAGCATCAAAGTAAGGGTTTCCCTGAACTGGTGCTTGAGATAGGTAGGAAGCGAGGGGGTTGAAGATGGTATTTGATCTCCTTGGCAAGTAGGTTTTTTGCTTTCTGTGATTTATGTTGTGAGTAGTATAGGTATTTATTTTGTGATTTGGATGCATTTAGGATAGGAAAAAACAAAGAAAAGGAAGAAAAAAAGAAACAAACAGTAGGGTCCTCCATTGCTGTATAACATGCTAAAACAGGGAAATAGGGGCACAGATCCTTGGAGTGCCGTTCGATTCGAGCACCACAGTGGTTCCAGGCATGTCTGGCATTCCCTTGTAGTGTCTTGCACCTATCTGGAAGGCGCTGGACGATTCGGTGTGGTGGACGTCAGTCTAGAGGTGCCGCGTGCAACTCGCGGGCCGTCGTCCGCACCGTCGGACTAAGTCGTCCGAGTCCCAGAATCGGACTAGCCTTGTCCGATTTCCAAAATCGGACCAGCCCGATCGGACGTGCCACGTGGCACTCGGACCAACCCGTCCGATTTTGAGAATCGGACTCTCGGACGACTCGGACTCGGACGCTCGTCCGATCGGACCATCCTGTCCGATCGGACCGCTCGGACCAATTCGTCCGACTCGGACACTCGAACGAGTCCATAATCGGACCACTCACAAACAGACCAGGCCGTCCGAGTCCTAGACTCAGACCAGTCAGAATCGAACCATACAGAATCGGACCACCCTGTCCGATTCGATTCCCAGAATCGGACCACTTGAAAATCGGACCACTTGTTGATCCGACTCCTAGAATCGGACGTGACCAAAATCGGACCACTGGGCCGATCGGACCAACCCATAATCGAACGTCTGATTCTGATAATCGGACTCCTGAAAATCGGACATCTGAGAATCGGACCAAAAACTGTCAAAATCGGACATGTATCTTGAACACAGATTCTGATACATCTAAACCCCGAGATTGACCCCTAAGGCTACGTAGAGCTGAAGGCACATCTCAGATCCATAACCGGGCTAAAATTTAGAGCACGTAGCTCAAAATTTGGCTATAAACGGTCCTCCAAATTGCATATGGCGTCTACCGTAACGGCCCTGCAGGCCGGGGGGGACTGCCCCCCCGGACCCCCGCAGAGGGGGCTCTGCCCCCTTCGCACCTCCCCCGAGTAAGTTGGAGAGAAAACGTGCGCTGTGACAGGTCTTCCAAATTCGACTCTAGTGAAGTAATGGCTCTACATGAGCATGGATTCTCACTTGCAAAAGAGCAACCAAAATCCCGTACCCGAATAGAGACAAACAGAGACCCTAGAACCTCAATGGGCCCATCTAGCCATCAAGGGCAAAAAGGCCACATCACTAGAACACAAAGACATTGTGTTCACACCGTGTCTAGTCGGAGCGAAATGCAACTTCAGCAAGCTACAAAGGCCAAGATGACTAGACAGGACACTCTTGACGAGAGATGTACCTTGAATAGCACTGCATTGATGATCCAAGACAGCAGTGGAGAATCCACATCTGGTCGTGCAGTCAAGAACTCAAGGGCATCTATTGGAAGGATTAAATTTACAAGCCAAGACCCGGAAGATAAAGACATAGTACCACCTGCTTATCTTAGGGTCAAACTCACCGCGAAGAGAGAGCATACTATCGATGCTCTAATTGATGAAGGAGCAGATTTTAATATCTTGACATATGAATCATGGACCCTACTAGGCCAACCAGAGCTCACACCGACTAGTGCAACTCTTAGCCCTTATGGGGGACACCCACAAGCACTCATAGGGAAGTGCAAAATCCTTGCGACGATTGAAACGGAAAGCTTGCCTACCCTATTTCATGTTCCTCCAAAAAGTGCTAGCTGTAGGAAAGAAACCCTCCTAGGAAGACCCTTCAAAAGGGCGACCAAATGTGAGGCTGACTATGTAGCACAGAGGATACACCTGACACTACCAGGTGTGAGGATAGTCACAACCTTTAGCAAAGGTGACCTCATCGAACTTCGAGGGAAAGGCAAGGAAGGTGTTGACATAACAACCAAGCCTGCTGACAAGAGCAAGGACTTGTTGGAAGAGTTAATACAAGCACAAGTCGAACATCGAGAACCAGTGAGTGAGGCCATGCCCAAAACAAGGAGGTCCAGTGATAATGCCAAGGACAAGCTTTGGACTTACAAATATCGTAGAAGACCTCAAAAGAATCCCAAGCCTTATAGACAGAGGCGTCAATGGAGAGCTAGCACAACGCCACAATGGATATCCAAGGCGTTGCTACATGCTCAAGGGTATTATGCAGGCAACCGATGGATTTGGGTACCAAAACCTCCTGTTAGACCTCCTTTGTCGACTGAAGGCCAGGACGTCTCAAGAGCAAAGAAGCGTAGGAGGAGATCTAAACGAAAAACCAAGCCCCAAGTCAAAAACAGTGAAGTGACCGAGCCCCTCATGGTCGAAATCAAGAAACCCAATGGGACCAATTGGAGGGTAGATCCTCAGCCTAGTGTGCTTGACAAGCAGAGATCAGATGTAATCGTTGAGGATGTGCAAAAGCCACTAGTGCCCAAGGAGCCTTTGATTCCCCAAGAGGATAGCAGGCATCATAGGCACAACATTGCTCATGGCAAGGTTAAATGCTCAACAAAGGAAATAGCAAAATCATCTAACAGCCATGAGCAAATCTCCAAGCCAGTGTCAAAGCCACTTAGGAGTCCCAAGTCTCCTACACCCTCTTCCCCTAAACGGACATATGAAGCACAGCACTCGTCAAGTGCGGCTACTCAATCCCAATCTCAACCTACATCAAAGCTTCCAAATGTCCAAGAGGCAGGACACGACACCACCCTTAGCCCTCAACCTAAGGATGTGTCTGTGCAATCCACCGTGGCTAGATCAACGGATACTCGATCTACCCAAGTGAATGCTCTGAGGGCAACAAAAAACACGGCCACTACCGATCGCCCTAGGGACTTGACACCGCAATCCACCAAGGATGGCCAGCCCACTAAACTAGCTGCCACTACTTCTAATCAGGGATCACAGCAGTCACAGCCCTTAGCTGTGACAATGTCCCTTGTGGAACGTGTCCTTAGTAGTTTACCTGTAGAGGAGGTGTCGCAACCAAATCCCTCGACAACTCCAGCACTTTCAAAGTGCCTAAAGCCTAGGCTGGAGGAGTTAAACACAAGGGAGTTGGCTGAAGGGCTAGACTCTCCGAAAAGGGAGGCAGTTGTGCTCTCACAACCTAGTGAGGCTGTTCCGCAGACCACAACTAGGTCCCATGAGGACACACTAGAGAAGGGAAATGCTAAGGCTCAACCAAGCACATCAGCGGTCAACCTAGCCCAAGGTCCTGAGCCATTAGATGCACCTGCACTGACCAAGAAAAAGAGGAGAAAACAGCGAAGACAACAACAGTTGCAGGAGGTTGTGAACCCCAAGAACATTGAGACGAAGGGCACTGGAGAGCTGATGAATGAAGCGTCGAGTCCACCCACCAATGAACCCACTGATGCCTCTCTTAATAGCGGTGAAACCCCAGACACATCCGTGTGTTCTGAGAAACCAAAGCAACCGTTGCCATCAACAGTTGCTTGCAACACTCTATCCACTGACAATAGAACTCACATTGGTCAATCAAGAGTGGATACAACACTGTCACAACAGGGTGACAAGTTCATACCAGTCACACCCGAGAAGAACCATGACAAAATAGCAGCAAAACCTCAGGAGCAACGTGAGAACCCCACGAGCATAAGAAATCCTAGCGTTGACCAATCTTGCTCATCCAGGCCTGAGCCCCCAGCCATGCTAAAGCCTAAGGAAACTCTTAGAACTTTGCATGAGATAGCAACCGAGCAAGCCCTCATTGAACATAGAAGTCTCACAGAATGCTTAACTGAGTTGGAGGCTAAGCTCAAAGTGGTCGCGCGAGTCTACGTCCTTGCGGACATGGGCACAATCCCCAAAGAGCAGCTCGGAGATTACTTGACATTTCCTCTAACATGGGAAGAGCAAGAACATCTTGACGGGCACTACGACAGGTTCCTGCATGAACGCATGCGACTCATCCCTGACGAGGAGGCTGACGAACTGCGCTTATCCGTCACGTTCAATGAAGTGCTCTGTCGACCGAATCTCGTAGACATAGAGCTACTGCGACTGTCAGCAGGCCAGAGTCAATTTGAGCGGCGTTGGTGCGAAAGCCGCGTCGTAATGGCCGAACTAGGGGCTCAGATCATGACGGTCTCAGAAGAGCGGTTGGCCAAATGGCGGTCTCAAAGAGACCCAACCTACGTTGCACCAACTTCCCTTCGAGTGCTCACTGACATTCAGGGTATGGACTTAGCTAGAACTAGCCAAGAGAATGCTCTGTCTGATAAGGTTCTCACTGAGGAGGAGTTACATATTGCCAGTAGACTCGGACAAGGTTCCATGCTACTCGATGTGGCAAAATATCTATCGGTATTGAGTAAGCTGCCACGAATACTAGATGTGTGTGCCACACTCCAGTACAATCCTGAGTTCTACAATTGGTTTCTATCCTCGTGAGGTGACATGGATTCGTATATGTATAAATGTATATATAAACAATGATTTTTGTGTCACCCTGTATAGATACTATCAACACACACAAGCAATGATAGTCAAGCGCAGGGAGAAGAGTTGGTTCTAACAGGCTAACTCCTCAAGTCCTCTTCTCATCACACATTTAAAAGCCGTGTGACCACTCCCACCTCCAAGTGAAGGGCATGCAACTGCAACCCATATTGCCACCATAGGAGGCCTTGACCAACAACTCTGATGGTGTAGACAGGGTGTAGTCCCTTTCTATACACCTTCTTCCCTTTTTGGTCTATCCTTCCGAGGATGTGCCCTATCCCACTCCATGACAACCAGTCCACACAACTTAGCATAAGCCAATATTGGCTAATGGCTGGAGGCAAAACAAACATCATCATGGGGGCCATCCCGTTATGACAAAACACTGCATGCCTCACCCCTCCCCTTCTTGTCACATGCGCTTGATAAACCACACTAAAATCCCCTCCATGCAAACAGTTGTATCCTATGTCCAGGTCTGACCCTGGGATTGCATCTTGCAGGCTTCCCTTTGTGGCGGAATGCATGGAGAATCATGGAGAGCTAGCATGCAAAGACGCTCTTCGCAAAAGACGGGAGCATGTGGCACGCGCCCCTCCACCGAAGCACTATGTGCCCACTCTTAAAAGGTATGCCAAGAAACGCGGCCCCAAGCGACACCGCCCCGGACGAAGGCCGAAGAATCTGCAAGCCAGGGGAGTGGACGCTCAGGGAGGCACACAAAAGGTGGCAATGCCAGTTGTATAGACCCCCAACGCACGCTCAGGTGCCAGGTGCTCACGAAGTGACAAGGCGGCCAGGGATAGGGCCAAATTTAATGAATTGTTTAAAGACATTCTGGAAACGGTAGCGGCCCGGGACTACACCATTTATGTCCCGGTCGACATGTTCCCTGCCCAGCCTCACAAGAGCCCTGCACTAGCACCGCCCTGGTCACCTAGCCAACCGGACTCACCCCGCCTGGTACCTATCGACTTAGCCCCTATGATGTACAAGTAACTTGGCAAGTCATCATGCCAGAACTTTTTGTTTTTGATGAGTAAAGGGGCAAGATCCCCACTTGTACACACTTCCTTCACCTACTGTTAATGTATGCGACCTTAACAAGTAATGGGATAGGCATCATAGCATTCAGAAAAATTATGTCTTAACATGATTGCATTGATCCGATGTACTTAACGCAAGCGAGCATATACTCTCACAAAGTGACAAGTGGATGCAGAATGACACAGGTCAAGGGCTAGAAGTGTTTAATATCCAAGTCACCACAAGACCACCAACCCCACAAAGAACCATTATGGAGGAAGTGACAGGATACCAAAAAACAAAAGCCATGACGGAAACGCCACTGGATGGGAACCCAAGGACACCTTTGCAGAAAAAGCACATATTGCAATTGAGCATGGCCAAGGCATAATCATCGATTACCTCCTCCTAGACGGCCAACTCTATCTTCAGGCAGGAGCCACACTCTCAACAAGGGCGAACGTCTCTTCATCATCCAAGATTCAATTCGCAAGATGCTCTACCCTTGTCCATGCACAACTCACTCCAAGTGCTACCTCGATTGTTCGATGTCTCACATGTTACAAAGAGGTTTGCAAAATCTCAAGTGTATCTCTTCATCTCAATAACAGTTCCTCTAGCATCAAGGCTGGTGACACAATCATCTTTGTAATATCCATTCTTCATAGCCTTTGGATCCCAACATTTCTCAAATCCAAATGAAAGGCTAACAGCCTCAATGTATGGCATTGATTGAATTCATTTTTCCCACCAAAAAAAAAAAGAGAGGGAAAAAGGAAGGGGGAAAAAAAAGAGAAAGAAGAAGAAAGAAAGAAAGAAAGAAAAAGAAAAAAGAAAAAGAAAAAGAAAAAGAAAAGAAAAAAAGCACACACAATCACAGCACCGCACCTAGGGGTCCTCAAATTAGATACGTCCAGTGACCTTGGTTGGCTGGCTCCGTCCCTAATCCCCTATCCCTTTGTACATCCCCCACAATTGTTCAGGGCACATCAAGGGCAAGACATACATCGGGAGCTCGCCTCGCCTATGGTTAGACTTGTCACCCTGAACCACTTGCACAATTCTCTCGCACTCATCTCAATGCCATTACAATCAATAGTGGTGAGCAAGGTATGAAAGACACCGGACAAGTACAACATACTTTTCTACGAGTAGCCACTAGCTACCAAAAGCTAAGACATCAAGGAGCTCAATTATGCTACATGGCCTTGACAAGACCATAATGATGTCTCAAGCAATATTCAAGTGTACTTTTCCCATCTTCATCGACAAATTTTTCCATCAACTTAGCCCCTTGCTACACTAACCCATTGCTATACAAGGAACCAGTTCGACAGTCTTCTAACTAAGTATAACCTAAATACTCACGAGCACTCACATACTAATTGCACCAATGCATATACACGGTTTGGGTCCTCAAGTGCAGGACAATACTCCAAGATTACTTAGAGTTCGACCTGTCTCCCAAACTAATCAAAATATGTCTTGTGCACGATAAGAAGACTAGCACTACCCCTTAGGAAGAGACCACAGGAGAGGTTTTCAATTGCAGGTGTTGAAGACTCCAACGCAAGTGTCGTTCGCTCTTCATCAACACTCAACTCTGAATGCTTGTCCCTTACCATCCGACAAGCCCGCAAGGAATCGTCATGCGTAGAATCCCCAACAAACCAACACTTGTGCTGGCCATCAATGCAATTCCCAACACAGCATAGCCCTACCACCAACTCCAACAACCTTCCACCTGCCACCTTGGCCACCAACAGGCCCCCAGGACGACCTTCTCCCACACCACCACCAACACTCCTCCACGGAAATCACAGGCGTCCTTGTCACCCACGTCTTTGGTGCATGCTACAGCATGCTACCTACGACGGTGAGTGCCATGGGACCGGCACTCGTCTAGGAGGGGGGTAATGTTAACCCCAACACGAAGAAAGCAAAAGGAAGTGGAAAAGGCGCAGGGCAAAGGCGGAAAAAAGGAAGCCCGACTGAAGAAACAAAAGGAGGAAAAGCCAAAAGCGCAAGGGCAACCTTAAAAGTCCAAGGCAAAGGCAAAAGGGGAAAGGCGCATTTTAAAATGAAAAGGCGCACCCTGAAATCTTGTAAAAGAGCGCCGGGCTCTCACCCGTGCAATTTGTAAATGTAGACGGGCGGTGGAAAGGAAGCTAGGAAGATAGAAGGATAATGGGAAAAAGGGCCTAGGCTATGGCCGGCCATGTAAAAAGGGGAAAAGGGGATGACCGCCCAAAAAGGGATTTAGGGTTTTGTATATAAAGTTGAAAAGTGAATGAGAAGCGCATTCTTGTGTGTGGCCAAAAGTAGCTCTCCTCTTCTTCTTCTTCTTCTTGTTCTTGCTTGCTTGAGCTTGTGCTTGAGAGAGGGAGTGTGAGAGTGTGAGGGAGTGAGTGTGTGAGGGTGAGGGACCGAGGAGGAGAAGCTCTCCATCTTCTCCTCTCTTCTTCTCTTCTCTTCTCTTCTCTTCTCTTGCTCGCGGCAATGGAGCTTGGAGCGTGGAGCTTGAGGATGGAGCTTGCTTGAAGCTTGCACTTGGATCGTGGAGCTACTGGAGTGCGCGAGAGAGGAGGTAACTCGAACGGCATCAAGGTAAGCTCACTACACCCGTAGATATGGAAGGCGCGTCGGCTATGTGAGAGGTAGCCATTAGTGCTCGGCTTGGAACGCTTGAAACAATAAGCGGTCCGAGGGTCTTGGCGGTTGAGTGAAAGCTCCCACAGGGTCACTGAAGTTGGTGGTGGGGCCTTCAGTTGTACCTGGAAGGAAAAGAAATGTGCATTACGTGTGGGTGTGTGCCATTGTTGTGTGGTGCATTGTGTGCATGCTAGTGGGATGGAGCTTAGGGTGACATGTCTAGTGTTACCTCCTTGGGTGTGTCCTGCCCTTGATGTGCCCTAAGCGAAAAGTGTGGGATCAAAATGAGGCTAGGGGGTTAGGAACAGAGCCGGCCAACCGGGGCCACCGGATGCACCTAGCTTGAGGACCCCTAGGTGCAGTGGCTATGGTGGATGTGCAACTTGCGGTGGGGACGTGTGATATATTTTTCATTTTTAAAAACATAAATAATAATAAAGTTACATAGTCGTGACAAAAGTTTAATCTTTGTCATCGGAGTGAGGTGAAGGGGGCTTAATAGATTTATTAAGGAATCGGTGGCTTTAGAGATACCCCTTGAGGTTTAGGCAGACTTGAAGGGTGGTGGTGGAGAGGAATGGATGATTGCAGTAGGTGAAGTAGCTATCATTCATATCCTCCAGCAAAGCTAAGCAAAATGAAGGCAATAGAGTGGCTCGCATCATTAGTCGAGCCATCGCGCAATTGTCTATAGCGTTAAAATCAAAATCGAGCACTGGGAGGCTGCGCTCTTGCAGGGTGGGGTCTTGCCTAAGGAGTATCCTAAGCAATCTAAGGTAATTACAAGTGGTAATAAAGGCGGGGTTAGGGCATGAAGAGAATTGGTTAGTGAATTGGATTAGAGTATCATACAAGTTTTCTGATTTGAAGACGAGGGCATCTTCATATGTAGTACGATGAGGATTATAGATTACATGGAAGTCATAACGGCCGTGGACACTAGAGTCAAAATCCACTCCCACCCTTCGAGGGTAGGGCATCAAGGCTGGGTCATTTTGCTCGAAGGGTTGAGTGTTGCAAAAGGCCATCCAAGTGTCCAAGTTGGTGTCGTAGACCCTTCTTCTCCATGTAGGTTGGCATTCGTAGCTAGGCACAGACTGTGATACTTCAAAAAATTTATTTTACCAAAATTTGGCATCTTCTATGGCCCATAATGTGGGATTTTGCTCTCTCTTCTCCAGCCATCTTTGTCTGAGCCTGCTTCTGATGTTAATCACCTCCTCCACCACCTTGATAGGTAACACTCTATGCACGGTGCTGGGGAATTGGAAGTTGAGGTCGAAGGGGCTCTGGCCATTTCTTGCCTCTCCTAGATTATGAGGTCAGCGTGGAAGCTTTCTGGGGTGTCGTCCGCACATGCTGGGAGATAGGTGCCTGGGGTGCCCTCACTCCTTTGGCATTCCACTTTCTCCTTGTCTTCTCCACCATTTTCTTTCTTCTTTATCTTAGTGCCACCTTTCATTTTACGGAGGTTTCTGCATGTTGTTGCTCTTCAGGCCTCAGGGAAAGAGGCAGTGGGACAATCTCGTTTTCATGTGGTCCCATTTCAAAGTTCACATCCACCTCCCTTTCCCTGCTTGGCTTTTGCTGCTCCTCTTTGACTTCTAGTGACCGACCCACAGGTGGGTCCTTAGGAGTACTAGCATTCTTAGGGACCATCAGTTGGGCTTGCCACTCAGAGGATTTGCTATGCTCAGCTTGAGAAGCACATAGGTCACTGGGCTCCTTGGGGGTGGTCGAGCCAATGGAAGTTGGCTACAGCTTTGGTCGATAGACTTGCTATAGCACCTGTAGCTTAGTGATCTTAGGCTCTATAGGTTTAGTAGCTCTGGGCTTTGCAGGCTTGAGTATGAGGGTCTCCTAGGGCCTTGCTTCCTTAACTATTGTTTGATCTTTTATGGATGAGTTTGAGGGTGGCATTTGAGTAGTGTGCTTGACAGTTTTGGATTTAGGCATCCATATCCATGCATCGCCCTCATAATAGCCATATGCTTGCAACAAGGTTTTGGGAACCCATCATGGCTTGGCCATTTGTCTTCTCCTGTATTGCCTGTTGTACAGTCTCCTAGCTCTTGGGTGTGAGTTTCTAGCATTGTGAGGTCATGTGTGCCTACTTCTAGGAGGTGAGCCTTTGTACTGAGGCATCCATTTGAGTAGTGGTTCCTGGGCCTTAGCTCTGGTTTCTATGGTTTGCTAGCATTGAGAGTTGGTGGGTTGCGAGAAGTCACGACCCCCCTCCTTAGGCTTTATGGTGGGTTTCTCTACCTGTGGCTTGGCAGACTTTGATGGAGTCATGCAGCCCTTGCTGAAAACCCTGACTATATATATGTTTCCAATGGTTAGGTGAATGCCTTGTGACTGGTAGTCAACATTACACAATGCCTGCTTCTTAAGTGTACATCCTAATAGTGATTATGTACCTGCATCCTTTTTATTTTGCAACACATAAAAGATCATGGGCAAGCTTTCCGACTCGATAGAGATAACAGCCTTACACTTCCCTTGAAGTGCATATGATCGGCCCCTATATGGGTTGAGTTTGACATTAATGGGTTGTAATTGTGGTTTGCCAATTTGAATCCAATGATTGCGAGTCAAGATATTAAAATCAGCACCCTCATTGATCAATGCATCAAATATATGTGTTTGGACAGTAATAGTCACTTGTAGGTAGGCCAAAGCTACAGCTTCCTCATCTTCATCTTCAATTTCCGTGATAGTGGCCACTCATACCTTGACAGGGTATTCTAGCAATGGAGGCTCATGTAGTGGGTGTGTGGGAGGTAGTACTTCTTTATGAAAATTTCATTGAAGAAGCCTATGCCCTCACCCTCTAGGGTTTCAAGTTCTACATTGTCGATTTGGTTGATGGTGCAAACTCTAAAAGGTCCTAATTCTCTAAACTTCATCTTTTGTTTATGACCTTTGATTGAGTACAACAATACTAAGTCTCCCTGTTTGAAATCTCATTGCTTGATGTGCTTGTCAAACCAACTCTTGCGTCATGCCTTCTCACATATGAGTGCATGGGTGGCAAGAAGTCAAGTCTCTGATAATTGTTCTATCTCGATTAAGCGCTCCGTCCATGCCTCCCTTCCATCCCATCTCATCCTACAACCATTTTATAGGTTGTCCAATAGGCCCACAAGGCTACCATTAGTTTGTTATCCCAGTCGCCACACGAAGTAGAGACTACTTTGGTCTAGACGTTTACTAGAATCTTGTTTTGTGGACTACTTTGGTCTAGACCTTTACTAGAATCTTGTTTTGTGGACTTAGTCTGGCCATTCACTTGAGGATAGTACCATGAGGATTTTTGATGGATGATTAGAAAGGTAGACAAGAAGTGAGTGATCACTTCATTGATGAAGCACATGCCCTGATCACTAATCAGTTCAATGGGAAAGCCGAATCATGAGATGACTTGCTCCCATAGGAACTTGGTTGTGGTCCTAGCGTCATTTTTCATTGTAGCTCATGCTTCCACCCATTTTCTAAGATAGTCGATGGCAACAATGATGTTCTTGGCCTACGAATACTGTGTTGTCAGGCTAATAGGCCCAATGAAGTCTATTCCCCACTTCTCGAATGGTTGTCTTGCAATAATTGGGGTTAACTCCATTTTTTCCTTACAAATAGGTACCTTGGTCCATTGGTACTCGTCACAGTGCTTTATGAATTGTGCTGCATCTCGGAAAAGACTAGACCACCACAACTGAGACTGCAGCACCTTGCAAGCTATTGCATCTCCGTTGAAATGTCCTCCTGCAATTCCTCCATACACCTCTGCAAGCACATCATGCATTTCATGCTCACACACGCATTTTCACAACAACCCGTCTTGCCCTGCCCTGTAGAGTTGTTCTGCTATCAACTAGTAGGGATGGACTTTAAGAATGAGTCACCTAAGTCCGGATTTTTCAATGGGCCTTTTAGGCAATCTATGTTCAAGCACTTGGACTATGTTGTTTGCCCAATATGGTGTCAAGTTAGCTCTAAAAAAATCTCGTTCACTAGATAGATTAAACAGATGTGCATCTAGAAATTCGTTCATAATGCTCTGCCCAGCAGCTTCTCCAATGGGGTATGCAAGACATATGGTCAACCATGTAATGTTGCTTCCCTTTGCGTACAACCACGGAGAAATCAAATTCTAAGAGCAGCAGTAACCATCAAGAAATGTGCCCTATAGCACAAGGTTTGTTAGCGGGATACATCAAGCCTCAATGGTCAACAAAGAAGGTAAAAGATGTAGCCAAAAGATAATGCTGAAATTTCTTTACAGCAAACATCATGGCTATCTCTATTGTTGAGCAGTTTATTTCTATGTCTATGAGTTGTTTGCTAGCAAAGCTCACTAGATAGTCTAGATTATGTTCACCAAGTTGGCACAACAAAGCTCCCATGGAAAACTTCAAAGCGTCAATGTGATTGTGAAAGGTCATGGTCCACCAGTCATGCGCTTGTAGGATTGGTGCTATGGTTAGAGCCTTCTTCTATGCATGTTGGCATTCCTCGGTCCATTCAAATATTATCAGCAACTTATACGAAGGTCTAGCAATCAATGCATAGTTTAGTACGAATCGCCGTCGATAATACCATGTATGGCCTAGGAAGCACTGAACTCCCTTGTAATCAAATGGTGGTGGTAGATCGACAATAACCCTAACTTTTGAAAAGTCCACGGCAAATTCCGTTCTTTAATACCACATACCCTAGGATGCATCCATGTTTTACCCAGAACTGGCACTTCAAGGGGTTCAACAAGAGACGATACAATCGACATTGTTCAAAGACCGCTCGGAGTTTGTCTAGGTGTTCCTTCCAATTAGAGTGAACACACAGATCATCAACGAATACTTCTAACTCCTTCCTAAGCATGCCCTTGAATATGGCACACATGAGTCTTTGGAATGTGGTTGGTGCATTTGTCAACACAAAGGGTATCACTATGTAGGCAAAGACCCCCCACTTAGTGCCGAATGCAATCTTGTGCCTATCGTCAAGATGCACTTGCACCTGATTGTATCTCGAGAAGCCATCCAAAAAACTATAGGCCTCTTTACCAGCTACTCACTTGAGCATATGCTCAGTGTACAGAAATGGGTAATTATCTCTCTTGGTAGCAGCAGTGACTTTCTTGTAGTTGATGCACACTCTGATCTTTCTATTTTTCTTCAGTACAATCACTATGGGTGAGATCCAATCCATGTGCTCAATTTCGTAAATGAATCATACTCTCAACAGTTTATGGATTTCTTCTTTGACAGCATGAGCATGTTTGGGATTCATAGGATACAATCGCTGCTTGATTGGCGTTGCATTAGGTGTCATGGATATATTGTGAGTCACTACACTCGGATCTACCCCTTTTAGCTCATCGAGGGACTCGAGGGACCAAGAAAAGACGCCTATATACTCCCGTAAGAGAGCAATGAGACTGGCTTCCTCCTTCTCGGTCAAGTCATTGGCTATAAAGGCAGGTCGAGGCATCTCCCCTTCCTTAGCTAGATTAACCCTTGACTTTGGCTGGCCCTTCTATTGGTTCACTTGTCTACCCTTGTTGTTTGGCTCCTAGCAAGATCACTACTCTATCGCCTTTCTTAAACTGAGTGAATTGTTTCGGCAGGTCTTGTGGTGTTATTTGCTCCTCAACGGTTCATTTGACTATCCCCTTAGTTCCTCCTTTAACCTTCGGTGCCGTAGGTGGACTGGTAGGTCCCCCTTGATACATTTGTTCTTAGGCGGTTGAGGTATCTCAGGATCACTATCTAAGCTTATTTTCGATTCAGAATCAAACTCTCCATCTTCACTAGAAGAGGGAGTCTCTCCTGGTAATTATAGCTTAGATGGCAACTCTATCCTGAATAATGAGACAGCACTAGGTTGGGCTAGGCTTGCTTGCTCATAGTCAATTGTACCTATGTGCTCCAACCATGTGCGATCACAATCCCTGCGCATTACTCCTCTCTCAATTCTAAAAGTGTTATTCTTTTGAGGTTTGGAGTCTATCCATATTTTCTCAATTACATGTTCGTCAATATAGTATTCTATCATGTCAATTTTCCTTTCAGTTTCCTCGCTGGTAGAACAACAGTCTTCATACTCATCATTCAAACTATTTCCCTCTGATTGCTCGTCGTCTCCTAGGAGTCTCTAGCCTCACTCTCATCAGTGATGACTAGGACCCAATTATACATCAATTTTAGGTCGTGCACCTTAGTCCACTTCCACTTAGGTTCGTTCATGAGATCCTTGAGAAGTTTCAAGTTTTAGCGGCCAAGCTGCCAGCTAAGTTGCCCGTCATATACTCCAAGATGGAGTTCTAGCCTATTGCTAGGGACATGGAACGTGATAGGTTTGGATCGGCTACAAGAACTTCCGGCCATCATGCAGAGTGGCATTGTAGGCTCCTTCTTAGGCACTCTCACTTAGGGTTCTTGATTACCCATTTAAGTTTCAGGGTCTTCTCCTACTGGTGGATTCATTCAATTTCTTAAGTTTGAGTGAGTTCCTTGTTATTTGCAGACAGTCCTCCATTTATCATCACTTTGTATGTGTGTGTGTGTCTATGCGTGTACTCTTTTTCATGCACTATGCGAAATCACGCTTTTATCTTTTCTTCAGGTGCACTTCAAGTGACAAAAAACAATGTGGGGTGCAATGTAGAATGATAAATGCAGCTTCAACACTCCCGTCTATGTTCTTGGCCTGATAGGGCTTTAAGCTTGGCCGTTGGCCGCTCTCACTGGTCTCTAGGATCTGCGTTGCATCTTTTCGCTCAGTCAAGGTCTAATTGAGGGTCTATGACTCAGTATGGCACTCTCAATGGGGTGGACAACTAGCAAGTTGGCTAGTGTCATTGCTAGACCTACAATTCATTGGTTCTATCATTTCTTGTGCCAAAGGGTGTAATGTTGGCTAGCGTCATTGCTAGACCTACGTTGCTAGACCTACAATTCATTGGTTCTATCATTTCTTGCACCAAAGGGTGTAATGTTCATCTATATCACTCCCGGAGGTTTGTCTTGGCTATGGTCTAGGTTAGTCAAGGTCTACAAATGTCAAATTTGAAAAATTCTAGATTCAACCCAACTGGTTTGAATTGCAAGGTCCGAGTGTCAGGTTCGGACTGTCTGAGTGACCTAGGGCCAAATTCTAGGGCCAAGTGTCTAAAGGCCAGTCATTCGAATGCTACGTGGCAAGGTGAGATGAATGGCCATTTGTCCGATTCGAAGGGGCTGAATACTATGGTCCGAGTGGGTAGGGTCGAGTGGTTAGACCAAATCAGCCAGGTCGAATGACCGAGTGAGGTGGGGTCGAATCGAGTTGGGCCGAGTGGGCCAAGGACTCGCCAAAGACCAATTCTGGGGTTTGTCCCAAAGTGGCCATCCGAATCTGGCAATGTCCAAATTTCACGAATCGGATGTTCGAGTGTCCGATTCTAAGAATCAGATCCCCTGTGGACCATGTCTGATTCCGTCAGTACACAAACAGCGGCAACAAAAAATTGATTCGTGGCAACGATTTTGGCCATACCCACAAAGCAAGGATCACCAGAATCCAAGGGTAGATACATAGGAAGGTTTCTACATACTTGATCTAAGCAGAAAACTCATGGGAAACCCGATTGATTCATCGAAAGCTCAAACTGTGTGTGTGTGTGTGTGTGTGTGTGTGTGTGTGTGTGTGTGTGTGTGTGTGTGTGTGTGTGTGTGTGTGTGTGTGTGTGTGTGTGTGTGTGTGTGTGTGTGTGTGTGTGTGTGTGTGTGTGTGTGTGTGTGTGTGTGTGTGTGTGTGTGTGTGTGTGTGTGTGTGTGTGTGTGTGTGTGTGTGTGTGTGTGTGTGTGTGTGTGTGTGTGTTGTAGACACTAAAAATGAGCCTTTCAACCCCCTTCCTTAGTTCTTGAGCCCTTGGCCTAATGCGCAAATGCTACCCTGTTAATGCTCATGCCTTGTCAATGGATTGCAAGCCCATTTTTTACCTGATTTTGCCCTATTTTGATCTGTTTTCCAGCAAAAACCCTAAAGCTTTTTCCTTCGATTTCTTAATCCTATCCTACTCTAAATGCAATAAAAATAAAAACCCCAATATTCAAATGATTCATCCTACTTGCCTAATCATGAAAAAACTAAAATATTTACTTGTTGTGAAGATTAAAACCCTGAAATCTCCTACCTATCTCAAGCACCAGTTTGGGGATGAAACCCTTATGTCGTCGCTCGATTTGAGGCATGCAAGTGCTCAGGCTTGAATCCATTGGTCTCAGCAACGGAACCAAAATGTAGAGGGAGCTCATGCTCAACCGCCAAGACCCACCAACCACTTATTGCTTCAAGCATTTCTCAAGCGAGCACAATTGGCTATCTCTCACCTAGCCGACATGCCTTCGATCCTACAGGGGTGTAATGAGCTTACCTTGATGTCTGAACGAGTAACCTCCTCCCTCAAGCAACCAAGTAGCTCCACGATTCGTGATGTGAGCTCAAGCATCCTCAAGCCTGCATCTCTAAGCTCCATCCTTCATAACCACATGTAAGACAAGAGAAAAGAAGAGAAGAGAAGAAGAGAGGAGATGATGGAGAGCTTCTTCTCCTTGATCCCTCATCCTCACACACTCACTCCCTCACACTCCCTCTCTCAAGCACATACAAGCAAGCAAGAAGGAAAGAAGAAGAGAAGAAGAATAGATCATGTTTGCCACACACCAATGAATGAGCTTCTTCCTTCACTTTTTTCCTTGTATACAAATCCCTAAATCCCTTTTGGGTGGTCATCCCCTCTTTTACATGGCTGGCCATGGCCTAGACCCTCTTTCTTATTGTCCTCCTATCTTCCTAGCTTCCTTTCTACCGGCCATCTACCTTTACAATTTGCACATGAGGGAGCATCGTGCTCTTTTATAAGGATTTGGCAGCACCTTTACATTCAAAGGTGCGCCTTCTCTTTTTTAGCATTTTTTGGGCTCCGATAGCTGTGCCTTTGACTTCTTGTGGCCATGCCTGTGCTTTTGGGTGCTTCTAGGTCTGATTTCCTTTTGTAAAAATTACACGGCGTAGCGAACAGAATTTGAGAAAGAGATAGAGATAGAGAGTACACAACAGATAAGAGGAGAATTAGAAAATTTCTTTAGCTCCAAACAATTGATACAGAGATGGCTCTGTCCACCCGTGTGCTTCCACAGTGAAGCTTAGATGGCGATCTAGACAAAAGATAGGTGAAGAGCTTAAGGCTAGCTAGAACAACTCTGACTGGGTGAAAGATAGATGATCGATGGCTGTGAAGGGGTTTAGCTTTTATAGCCCGTGAAGGCGATTAGGTCGGCATGACCGACCTACCATATGAGCCTCCACTAGTCGGCCAAGGAATATGAGCACTTTTTCATTTTTTTCACTTTTTTTAATGCTGAGGTTAACAGTAGTCTTCAATGCTCCTGCACTCATCAGCTCATTAATGCGCCACTAGTGGACTCGGACCCACAAAATTTACTCGTTGATGTCACCATCATCCTTTGTGTCAAGCGCATTGTGATCTTGGATCTAGTCCCGAGGGCGGCTCTAGGGCAATAAGGGCCAAGGGTGGAATGAGTTAGCTTCTTCCATATATCGAGCCACTCCGCTTTGTAGTAGTGCTGGAGTTCCTCGATGACCTCCAGGTTCTCTATTCTAGCCCTGCGAGCTTGGAGGAAAATGTTTTCTTGCTCCAACTACTGTGCTTTGCTCTTGATATCATTAGCAAAGGCAAGCTATGCATGCTGGCTCACCTCCAGCCTTTGGCAATGCTCCTAGAGAGTAGCATCCTTTTGCCACAATTGCTCGAAGAGGGTAATATTGGCCTGCTTGAGGCGATCCACTCGGCCTTGAGGTCCTACTAGTGATGCTAGTACCTGATCAAGAACCCATTGATGAATTTTAATGATTGATGGGCCATTTCTCAAACTGAACTCGGATGGAATTAGCATGAGTTGGGACAAGTTAGCAAGGAGGGGTGTGGCCATAAAGGAGGTGCTATCTAGACTGGTGAGGGTAGAAGTGAGAGTGGGGGGCTTGTTATCATCAATGGCCTCCTCCTCCCTGGCCTCTTTTGGCCCTTCAACTTGAGGAGACTAGCTTGGCACAACGCTGGCGAAAGAGGTGGATTTCTTGGGGGACCGTGGAGGTTGGGCCTCCTGGGGTGGCAGGTCATGGTGGGCGAGATGTTAGGCAGTGGTGCTAGTAGGGGAATCCTCCTTTTTGAGGACTTGTCCTTTGGCACTCTTGATGGCATCCTCAGTAAGATTGGGGGTGGGCTTTAGCATGGTTCTTATCTCAGGTTGTTGCGACTAAGGAACCTTTGCCACCAATGAGAAAAGTTGGTGAGGAGGGTCGACAAGGGTGGATAGGGGAAAGAGGAGGGTAAAGTGTTGGTTGCACATAAACTTGATGGTTCTGATGGATGATAGCCTCACTTATTAGAAAGATGCTTTGCCTTCACAAAGAGGTGGTCTAGAAGTACACGGACCCAAGCGATAGGGATATCAGAAGGAGAGAAGAAGAACAAGGCTACCTTCTTGGAGATGCTGAATGCCTTAGCCTATAGGTAGCGGGCCTCGAGCATGAACCTAAGGGCATTGAGCTTCTATTTGGAGCTGCCGACAAGGTTTCTTAGTTGGTAGTCCTCATTGAGGATGGGGCTGAAATATCTTTCATGGTGATGGTGGGGAGAGTTGGCGGGTCAACTTCACCATGGGCAAGTAGGCATAGCTTCTCTTACACTCTCTTTGCAAAGAGCTTATATTTGTGGCCCTAGATGTAAATGGTAGAATTGGAGAGAAGCTGCTCCAGAATGGTTTGGGTATTAGGGTGGACTGGGGTGGCGCTCTATGGGAGGTTGGCGAAGTTGGTGAGTTGCAAGAAGTCCATCCAACCTTTGGCATATGCAAGAGCCTTAAAGTTGGGGGGTGTAACTTCATCGGTGGTGAGTTGGAAGGATGACATGGCAGGGAGATGGAAGGAGGGCAAGAGACAAAGAATGTGTGAAGAGGGAAAACATGTTTGTACACAAGTGTTAGACAAAAAATAAGGATGTTAAAGAGGAGATTCTTTTTTTAAAGATGGTGTGATTAATGCAAAAGGACAAGGCCTTAATCACACCATCTACAAAAGGATTATGTTTTATTCATGAAAAATTCACAGATAAGGATAGGCCTTGAACGCACATGATGTAGAGGATATACATATAGTAACTTCCCCGAGTAACCATGGAGGGTTTGGTGGCTCAAGTGTTGGTGCATCCACTTCTACGGAAAAATTGTGCATTCGAGAAGTCATCTTTGATACCAATTGGTGGTTCTTCAAAATCATAGTAGGATAGGAAGTCTGTAATCACATGCTAGGTTCTGCGGTGATGTATTATTGTGTATTTGAATTCTTATAGCATCAAAATCCATCTGGCGAGTCACCCAATGACATTTTGCTACTTGACTAAGTAGACTAAAGCTGAATGATCCACATGAAAAACAAAAGCATGCCTGAGTAAATAATGTCAAAAATTCTTGATTGAGCAGATCATACCAAGACATTCTCGTTCAGTTGACTGAATAGTTTTTCTCCCCATTGGACAAGCTTTTGCTTGCATAAAACACTTGTCAGAACCATCAATTGGCATCCTACTACATAAGCATAGTTCCAATAGAAATGTGAGAGGCATCAACAAATACATGGAAACTTTTCACCCAATTTGATGCGATCACAATTGGGGCCCTTGAGAGTAATAGCCAAAGGTGACAAAATGTCAAGTTAGCTTCTTCATTCCACTGGTAGATACGTTTGGCTACATGTGCTAATTTATTCTGAGGAATAGCTAAGTGTGCCAAAAGTTGCAAGTGGCAACCATGCCACCGGATTTGGCCCAAGAATCCGAGTAGCATGGATGGTGAATCTGATACTATGGCTTGCATGATTGATGCAACCTTGGTGGGGTCGGCAATAATGTCATTTGAGAAATAATGTGGCCCAATAAAATGTCACCTCGAATAGCAAATACACATTTTAGGGGATTTAAACTTAAACTTACCTCTCGATAATGTGTGAGGCAAAGCCAAAGGTACATGATTGTGTGGGATACTAATTACATTGTGATTACTTTGGGCTTCCGATGCACTTTCTAGGTTTAACATTTGGATTAGAGCTTTGGGCTGAATATTTCATTGCCATCAGCTCACATGGTGCCATCATCTTGCCTGATAGCAAGAGAAGTTCTACCACTTGATTGGCAGACTTTCTCTTGCTTGGCCCACGAAGTGCCTCCTGGGTCGCAATGCAGCATCTTTATAGGTTTTTTTTGACCAAGTAATCACGTGCACCTCTGGATCTAGCAATTCTTTGATGTCCACTATATTAGCATTGGCCATATGTGACATGCCTTGTCCTTGTCTTTTTTGAGTATCATAGGCGTGGGTGTTTGTCCTTCCTGCATACAAAAGAAGCAATGTTAGTGAAAGGCCAAAAATTTCCTCGGCCTCTTCCACCTCTACCACACGCACCATAGCCACCACTGTTGAGTTGCTGATACTCCTATTTGGTATAAGGAACAATGGGGGTAGGAGGAGCTGGATTTTCCTAGAGTGTTGTCCATTGGCCGGAAGTGTTTGCACTAGTACCTTGTCATCCTCTGTAATGGGCCATCTTGTACCGACCATTGTACCAGCAGTACTCAGTGCTTTGTGAGTAGCCATGTTGCAAATATTGCACCATCTTTGGTTGAGGCCATATTCATAGTCTGCTCGGGATTGTTGCACTGTGTACACACTAGAGGTTTTTGACCTTATCCTTCTTAATCTTGTCTAATGTTTTCTTGCCTTTGTCCTTCTTCTTACTCTTGGTTGGCTTTTTTTTCTACCTCTTCTTTGGAGTCAAATTCTTCACTGTTAAATTCTATCCCTAGGTCAGAATCAAAAGTGGAATCACTACTATTGTCATTTTGATGCTTTGGAGTAGGGTTACTAGATTTATTCCCTTTTCTTGACTTTTCTTTTGACAGAATTCATTGTTGGAATTTGTCTCCATGTCAAAATCAGAAGTGGAATCACTACTATCGTAATTTCGATGCTTTGGAGTGGGTTTACTAGATTTCTTCCCTTTTTTCGACTTTTCTTTTGATAGAAACTACTTTAACCAAAGAGGTTCCTTATAGAATGGGTCGATGCTATTAACTAATAAATCATAAGAAGTAAATGCTTTTCAAATAGATTTATTGAAACCTTAAACATAGAGGGTATTCAACATTTCATCTTTTGGTTGAGCATTGGGATCAATCCAATTGTTAAGGATAGTGAACTTGGTAGTATACACATGGACGGATGGATCACTCTACTTAAGGTGGTGAAGTATTTCAAGTTTCTAGGCATCCATTCGGTCTGGTTGGAACCAGATACGAAAAGCAATGAGTGCTTCATTCCATGATGGCCATCCATGTTCTAGTGCTAGCCAGGTTGTAGTCTTTTTCCTCATCAAGGATTCAAATACTACGACCTTATGGGCCTCATTGACCTAGCCAAGGTAGTTGACTGTGTATGCCACATCGAATTGGTGGATAATGGCATCTGGATCCTTATTAAAATATCCAAAGAATTTTGGAAAGGAGATACTGGGTGGATGAGCCATTAAGATCAGAAGAGAGGGTGGGTTTGGGGCTATTAAGGGGACACCAACCGCATTGAGTGAAGCCAAGAAACAACTTGTTAGATTCAGTGGGGTAGTGGGAGGAATTATGGAAAGGTCAGATTTGCTACCAATGAAGAAAAAGGACAAAGCTTCCATACAGCTGGATTTGCTCTGGTTTTAGCCATTTTTATAACTAAAATATGGAGAAATCAAGCACTTTTTGTGAAGATTACTCCAAAATTTGTTCAGGATTTCTCAAATTTTGCCTTGAGAAAATACACGAAAGGCCAGATTTTCATGAGCACTAGGTCACATGTCACAAGATGCTTATGTTTTGTTCACCATTGCTCGGACCTTAGTGCATAGCAAGGTATACTTTAACTAGCTAGTGGATACAATGTAATGCAAACTAGAGGACATATCTCTAGTAGACATTTATGGCACATGGAAGGTAGACATATCTATCCATCTAGCTAAACTATTAGAGACATTGATGATCATCGATGACACATCAAATGGTAGTAGGTGGGCAGAAAAGTGCATTCTAATGAGCACGGCACCAGCCTCCTTAGACCTAGTCTCCTAGCTGATGGGTCAACCTGGACATATCTATCCACCTAGCTAAACTATTAGAGACATTGATGATCATCGATGACACATCGAATGGTGGTAGTGGGCAGAAAAGTGCATTCTAACGAGCACGGCACCAGCCTCCTTAGACCTAGTCTCCTAGCTGATGGGTCAACCGTCAAATACACGGACGCACCGACCCCGGTCTCGTAGTCTCCCAGAGAGCGTGACCTGGGAGAATTTTCTAGCACGTGATTGGTAAAAAAAAAATTCCCGACTGGGCGACGTCCACGGTTCTGCTATATAAAGCTTTACGAATTTTGGGTTACTGGAGGTGGTCGACGACGTTGCCTTGTGCTGCATGCCATTTGTTGTGCAACCAGCTCAGGCGAAAATTAGCGATGCATTTCCTCCCGCTACTGCTGTTGCTGATGATGATTCTAATGGGCAGTGCGAGGCCTTTCACGTCGACGCAGCAGGACGGGGGGCATTATATTCGCATTGCACTAGCTGCACGTGATGATGATGCTGACGATGATCATGATTTAATCACCCGACGGCAGGAGCGAGCAGCCCTGCTCGCCTTCAAAGCCAGCATCTCTGCAGACCCCCTGCACGCCTTGGCCTCCTGGCATGATGCCACCAACACCTCCTCCTCCTCTGACCCCTGCCGGGACGCATGGGCTGGCATCGCCTGCGACGCCGCCTCCCGTATCGTCTCCCTACAGCTCCCTGCCAAGAACCTCTCCGGCACCATCCCCTTCAACCTCTCCCACCTCCCCTTCCTCTCCCGCCTCAACCTCTCCATCAACAACCTCTCAGGCCCCATACCCCCCGAACTTGGCCGCCTCTCCCGCCTCACCCACCTCGACTTCAAAGAGAACCAACTCTCTGGCCCCATCCCCCCTCAATTGGGCAACTGCTCCCTCCTGTATTGGCTCGATCTCAGCCACAACCTCCTCTCGGGATCCATTCCACCCTCCCTCGGCCTCCTCTCTAACCTTTACATGCTACAGCTGCATGACCTTCCCACCTTGACAGGAGCCATCCCCCCAGAACTTGGAGACCTGTCAAACCTCACCTACCTGTATCTGGGCAAAAACAACCTCACGGGTTCAGTCCCACCGCAGCTCGGGAAGCTGTCCAAATTGAAAGAGCTTTATCTCATCATAAACCAGCTACAAGGTGCCATACCTCCAGACATCCATCAGCTCCAAAACCTCGAGACCCTTGCCATAATGATGAACAACTTTGACGGGGGGATTCCACCAGAGCTCGGAAATCTCAAGAGCCTCAAACATTTGTGGGGCTATTCCTGCAACCTGAGTGGCCCTCTGCCACCGCAATTGGGCAACCTCTCCAATCTCATAGACCTTGACCTTTCATCTAATCACTTGTCAGGTCCCCTCCCTCCAGAGCTTGGCCGGCTTCAACACCTTAAGACCTTGAAGCTCTTCCAAATGAATCTTAATGGCAGTATTCCCGTGGAGTTTGGCAATCTCACAAGCCTCCAGGACGCCTTCATGTTTAGCACCACTCTCTCTGGACACATTCCACCTGCTTTAGGAAAGCTGGAAAACCTACAAAACCTTCATCTGTATTCCAATCAGCACACAGGCTTGTTACCATCAGAGCTAGGGGATCTCAAAAACCTGCAGACCCTTGTGTTGTTCAACAACAAACTTCATGGTGAAATCCCTCCCGAACTTGGTGAACTGAAAAACCTGTTTGCTGTTTTGTTGGGAGTTAATGGCTTCTCAGGGATACCTTCTACCTTTGGAAACATGCAAAGCCTCCAATACTTAGCCATGAACACCAACCATATGAATGGAGAGATTCCTGCCTTCCTTGGAAATCTCAGCAATTTGATTTACCTCGATCTATCCAACAACCAGTTTTCTGGTGGCTTACCTGCAGTCTTGGCTGATTGCACCAAGTTAGAATGGTTGAAGCTTGGGAATAATTCTTTGTATGGAGAGTTCCCAACTGCATTCGGCTCACTCAGGCATTTGCACACACTCTCGCTTGCATACAACAGCATGACAGGAGCTCTTCCAGGATCCTTTGCCAATTACACTAGCCTGGTAGTTCTGGATATACGCCACAATCAGTTTCAGGGAACTTTACCAGATTCCTGGGCTCAATTTGAGAATCTCAGAGTGCTCAGTTTAGGTTATAATAGACTCACTGGATCTTTACCTTCTTGGATACCGAAGCTTGACAAAATTCAGCTTCTGGACTTATCGAATAACAATTTTTCAGGCACCATCCCAAAGCAGATCTACCACATGGAAGGTCTTAAGATTCGTGTAGATGTAACTGGCAACAGTGCTCTGTCGCAAGACAGTGTATATGTTGAGGCAAAAGGGACAGAGATACTGTATAATAACTTCCAGCTGGTGGTAGTCACATCTTTGGATCTTTCAGGCAACCGCATTGGTGGCAACATACCTGAGGAGTTAGGCTCGCTCACTGGGTTATACAACCTCAATCTTTCAAGTAATTTGCTGACAGGGACAATCCCACCTAGACTTGCAAATCTACACTCCTTGGAGTCCTTGGATCTCTCGAACAATGCTCTCACTGGTTCAATACCGGCTCAATTCTTAGAAATGACATATTTGGCAGTCTTGAATCTGTCTTATAATCATCTATCTGGTCCAATACCTAGAGGTAATTAGCTTTTGGCCATTCTGTAACATTAATTAGCAGCATATGTTATACGAATGGAGTGTAGTGCTCATCTTTGTATTGGGTGTGCAACAGGAAATCAATTTGGCTCGTTCAGCAATCAGTCATATCTGAACAATACAAACCTCTGTGGTTTTCCATTGACATTGCCATGCTCAGAGCTGCAGGCCAATGGTGCACCTCATCCAGCAACAAGTCACTATGTACATACGACAGCCAAACTCAACATCATTGTCAGTTGCATAGCTGCTCCAGTGGGAATAGGCGCCATCGCTTTTGTTGTGGTGGTGATTTATATGAAAAGACTGAAGAGGATGGATAAGGACGAAAGGCATGTTCAACTTTTTATGAAGCGGCACACTTTGCATCCAAAAGAACTCTTCGAGGCAACGAATGGATATTGCATTGACAACATTATCGGCCAAGGTGGCGTCAGCACTGTTTACAAAGGTGTGCTGAGAGATGGAACAGCAGTTGCTGTCAAAAAATTTAAGATGCTCAGGGTGTATGAGGAAGAGAACAGCTTCAAGGCAGAGTGTACAATCTTGGGCAAAATTCGCCATAGAAATCTCGTAAGAGTTCTGGGTGCCTGTCAATCAAACGATATCAAAGCTCTGATTCTTGAGTTCGTAGCAAATGGGAATTTAGAAACACACCTATATGAAGATCGTTGCAACCTGAATTGGAACAAGCGTTTCCAAATTGCATTGGGAGTGGCACATGGCCTGGTTTACCTGCATAATGACACAGGATTCGGTCAAGTTCTTCATTGCGATCTAAAGCCAAGTAACATTCTTCTGGATGTAGACTTCCAACCGCACATAGGTGATTTTGGAATTGCGAGACTGATTGCTCCAGAGGAAGATGCAGCATCAGTATCTGTTTTGAGAGGCTCGTTTGGATACATGGCTCCAGGTGAGAGTTATCATGTTTGCTGTTAGTAGTCTTTAATTTAACTCAAGCTTGAGCTGCAAGCTGGGAATGTGGAAACTGTACATTCGTGAGTGCTTTGATAATTGGTAGAGGCTTTACTACTGATCACAAAACACGTCTTAGATTGAGTTTATCTAAATTGAGACATATCGTGTGGGATTTGTAATGTGTGATCATCAGAGTATGCGTGCGGGGGAAGGGTGACAGACAAAGGGGATGTGTACAGTTATGGAGTGGTACTTCTGGAGTTGCTCACAAGGAGGAGACCGACTGCTCAGATGTTTAATGGTGATGAGAGTGAGAACCTGGTAGGATGGGTTCAGTCGGCATATAATGCAAAAGATTGGCGGAGAGTGATAGATCCAGCTTTGTTGCTCCATCCCAATGGATATCAAAATGATTCATCAGCAGAACGTCTAGATGAAGTTTATGGAGTCCTGAAAATAGCTTTGCTCTGCATGAACCACATCCCAAAAGATCGTCCATCGATGAGGGAGATCCTGGATGTGCTGTGCCTGCTCTTGGAGAAGCGAAAGGCTCAACATATAATAAATATGGGCTCAGCAGCAGCAGAAGCTCAGGGTAGTCCTGACTCCTGTCTCTGATAGTCTGCCAGCTTTAATGGGCTCAGCAGCAGCAGAAGCTCAGCTGCTCAGGATAGTCCTGTCTCTGATAATCTGCCAGCTTTAATGTAATGGTCTTGACTCTTGAACACGCACTCGTCTCTCCGTCTCCAAGCTCGGTTATAGCCCTTCAGCTGCCAGCAGTACCAAGCCAGCGTCCTCTACCAGCCCATATTAACAGCAATGCTCTCTATTATTAATTATGCTAAGAACCGGTACATAAGCACCGAGGCACCTCGTATGATGTACGATGTGAGAAGTTATTATATTAGCACCGCTCCACTTAGCTGGTGATTAAGATGGATGATCCAATAAAACCATTTGTAACATCCATTGTCAATAGTTGGGCGCCCCTTGACTTAGTATCAATATAAGCCTCGTCATCAATGAATACATAACCATTTCATGTCTAACTTGTAAGGCTATCTATCAGCGCTTTTTTTCATTTTGAAACCATAACTCTTTAAATAATTAGAGACTAACAAATGTGATTTACCCCCATGTGAAGAACAAAGAAGATCTCAAAAACACTTCGTGCATATTCCAATAGGAGTACACACTTGTTCAAATACATGACTAGATCACGAATATAATAATGTAGCTTATCATAGATCAACATCTCCAAAAGAAGGTACCGTTAAGGAATGATCAAGAATCTCATGCTCCATGGAATAAATTTGACAGTTGTCATGCTTAGTTTTGGCTATTTTGCCCATCAAAATAGGTCACATTTTTTTCATCTATCAAGTGGCAAGTCTTGTTAAAGATTGTGCCTACGATTTCTCATTGATATTATGTATAACTGAGAGCGGAATTTTGATGCCGAGAAGTGCTTAAAAATAGCTAAAAATTATGAATGTCAAGAGAAAAATATTAAACGTCGAAGGCGGCGGCTCGATCTAGGATGATTTTAAGCGCCAAAGTGCTTTAGAGGCGCCCGAGCGACACTTGTTGATTTTTCATAATTTTTCAGACAGTTGTGTGGGTTGACACAAGTTACCGGCCAATGCGGGATGCCAAGTCGGATGCCCAAGATTTTTCAAAGCTCAATTCCGAGTCCGGACGGGGAAAAAGCCAAGAAATGGTCAAGATTTGAAAGGGTGGCCACAACATGGACCAAAGGGGGGGTGCCCTTTGGGGGAATTTTAACCCCCCAACCAAAAGGCATGCAATATGAAAAATCGTGGGCATGAGAGAGAGGAAGAAAACGACGTCTGTGTGGCACCGAAATTTGCGCCATGGGAGGATGGGAGACATCATGCAGCTTACAAACACCCTGCCTAATCGATTATGGGGCTTCATTCCCCTCCACCTATGGACTCTATCGCCTGTCTTCGCTCCTCCAATAGTGGCCTGAATGCAAAGATGGAAATCTAGTATTTCTCTCTCCTCCCTCTCTCTCCCCTAAAGGCAGATTCATGTGGTGAAGAAGAAGAATAAGAATGGATGATGGATGCTTGTCCAATGAAGACCGGATTGCTCCATGGTGTAAGAGAAAGGAAGATTGCTGATTGTGGACTGTCATGAGCATTAATGGTGGCAGGAAATCAGTCCCGAGATATGGCAAATAAAAACCCGCAACCCGCAAAGAACGGTAATCTCATTTTTACAAAGGAAATTGATGGTTTATTCAATTTGCTTCATGAATACTTGTTCCCATGGAATGATTATGCATTATGATGTTGTTTGCAATGTCTTCCAACTGTTTATGCTCAAAAAATCAGAAAATCATAAGTGTTGTGGATAAAATTAGTAGTGTAAAAACTGTAAAATACACGAAATATGGAAAAATTGGGTGTTTTTGAGATATAAATGGAAAATATAATAAGACACATCAACTAAACTTGTGTTTTTGCTGCAAATGAACCTAAGGGCCACAGCCCACAACTCATTTTGAATTTTCAGTCATTTAATATTGCAAAAAATACGAGAAAAATAGAGAAAACCACTAAAAATAAGGGAAAAATAGATTTTGAGTGCCGAAAATTAAGGAAAAATAAGATTCATGTTTGTGGATGTATGGGGGGTCTGAAGTATGAGGTTTAGCCTCAGTTCAACCCTACCTTTATGTTCTAGTGAGTTTTTATGGCTTTTTATACAATAAAAATGTGGAAAATGAACCCTAAACCTATGCACCATGCACAACCTAAACGGGTGAGGGGGTAGAGTGTATGAAATGTGTTTAAATGCTGAATGAAATGATGAAAAGCTTGCTGGTTTTTATGCATACCATTTAGGTTGGTCGATAATTAAAGATTAAGAACCTAGTAGCATGAGAGTTTCTCGGTGCTAGGTTCATGCAATGCCGCATACGAGCAATAGTCAAAATCATTGAAAGAAATGTTTTCCACATGTGCACCAATGCTGATTTTCTTAATTGTTTGAGCACGTGGACATTCACAATCTGCATGAAGCATAAAATGATAAAAGGTATCAGACACTACCTCCTGGATGCATAGCAATTGCTTTCTAGAGACATGACCAACGTTGAGTGAGTAAGGTTGCCCAAGCTATAGGCTAGGCGTTGGGTCTAAGGGAAAGTAAAGTGAGGAAGCATGGTATATCTCCTGGAAATACGCGAATCATAAAAGAGAGAAGTTTGTGTTCGTATGTTATGTATGTTTAGCGACGCATCGAGGGGCCAATCCCCAAGGTGTAGGAGAATCGCAGTGAGGTAGCGGCAGTCAGCCATGGGAGGGCCTCCTATGTTTGTACTTCATGCTATTTGGCAATGTGTTGGGACTCCCTCTGAGGAGTGTTAATTGGAATAGAGTTGGACTACGAGACGTGATACAAACGTAAGATGTTTAGGAAGATGATGTATGTGTCATCCACGCTCCTTGCCGCGAGGTCGTGGGGTTGTTGAGCGCATGATAGAGGTCCGGCTAGTGCATGAGCCAGTGCCGGCCCACTTTAGGTCCCATCAGTGGTGCGTCTGCCGGGAGCCGCTTAGAAGTGGTCGTCCTTGAATCCTGGTTGTCTAGGGACTTGTTAGCATTTTATGCCAAAGAATACTGAGATTGACCCGTTATTCATCGATAAGCATCGTCTAGCCGAAATCCAAAAGCAAGAGAGAGACGAAAGAGCTAGGCGACGTGCTGAAATTTTTAGGAGGTATTCCCCTAAGCGTAGCGGTGCTGAACCCCTACGAGGGAGTGGATCTAGTGGTCTTGGTGCCACAAGCAGTAAGTCGGGAGAAGGTGGAAGCTCTAGTGCTCCCCTTTCTTCCATAAGGCAGTCTACATCAAGTGCAGGAGGTGTAACCTCACCGTCCCCTATTTCTAGTGCAAATCCAATTCTCGTCATGGCGCAGCCTATTGCAATTCCTACAGGAACGACGGATTTGCTTGCTCTAGGTTACCCGCTACCCATTTTTAATGGGCTAGTTGAGGAAGATGCGGAACTCCACATCAGGGAGTTTCAAAAGCTGATGTTTAACTGTCGCATCCAAGAAGAAGGACATTTAATGATGTTCTTCAACATGACTTTCAAAGAAAGAGCTGCCATATGGTATCATGGTTTAGAAGCCGGAACCATATTGAATATTGATTCATTTTATGGAGCTTTTCGAAGGGAGTTTGCCCCTGAAAGGGGTGGGCAATATTGGTTGCGTGTACTTAACGTGACCCGCCAAGAACCACACGAGGATATTCGTGCTAATGCGAAGAAACTAAAAGAGGTTTTCCGTAAGTTCGACACCTCTATTCCTATCCCCGTAGCTGCCCAATTGCAATATTTTCTGCATGGCTTGGACTTTAATATCCAATTGCAGTTGAGTAGTGTCCCTTTGGGGGATATTGACACTGCCATTACACGAGCACAAGAAGTGGAATCCCGACTACAAGCAGCCTATGCCTCTCGAGGCAATTCGAATATGGGTCTAGCATTGGAAAATAACATGGCGACGGCCAATGGCAGTAGTAGCCAAGGGATAGCGATAACTAATCCTAATGGGAGAGGGAACATGATGCAGAATGTGCCTTTATTACCAACTCCCCCTAGCATGTCGATGCCTACGGGAAGTCAAATGGCTCCAAATGGTGGAGGCCAAGCAGTTAATCCTAATACCATGCCTGTGGTTCAACAACCAGTGCCTAATCGAATTGTTAGGCCGATGGAACGACACGGTAATGATCAAGGCTACGAGTCGAGTGCTTCCAATGTTCTTAGCGAGGTTAAGGACATGATGAAGCATTATACTAACATGATTACGAAGCAGTATCGACAAATAGCCATTGATGTCAACTTCCTTAAAAAACAACAAAATTTGATAGGAAGTAGATACCCAGATGAGGGTGCACCTTCGAGGTTTAGCTGCAAATGGTGTGGTGGGCAACATTATCCACAAAATTGCCCAAATGTCAAGTGCGACATCTGTGAAAAATCCGGCCATTTAGCAGCCACTTGCTGGAGTAAGATTAGTTCTCTCCAACGAGGTAGTCGGCAACCAGGGTCTGTTAATCATCGTGCGCAAGGAAATGATTCCCAACGAGAAGACGGGCCTAAACAAATACTCCAACAACCAGAGACTATAGTGGAGGAGCTGCCTAGTGGTAGTGGGGTTAGTTTTGATTGAGGCTGTGCGCGTTAATGACGCTGAAACCTCTAATCTGCGAGCTGTCCTTACAAGAGGTCAAAAGGGTAGAGAGACCGACAAGGATAAGCCTGTCGACAGAAACCCTAAGCAAGGCGACAAAGGAACGCAAGTTCTGGATCCTGCCATGGAAGGGGGACCTCTGAAGCCCATGGAGAGTAAAGCCGATATTAAGAAGGATAAGGAACCACCGAGGAAGAAGGTGAAAGTTAAAAAAGAGGCAATAAAGCCGGTTCAATGACCTAAAGAGCGGATGGTTTGGCGTGAAAAGCGAACTCTGCCGAACTATCATGAATTCGATTTGGCGAGCTCTCTTTGCGAAGTCAAGCCGGATGTAAACCTTTTACAGTTTATTAAGCTTTCCCCAGGAGTACGCAAGGAATTTAGAAAGATCCTGCGTACTGGGTATATCGTAGAACCTTTGGGTATTGCGCGAGTTGGTGATGACTGGTTCGAGCATGCTGAGAAGCATTGCCCAAGGGTTGCAGCCATGTCGATAGGATATTAGTAGATTATGCCATTGTCGACATGGGATCATCTGTTAACATTATGAGCTCTGAACTGATGGAAAGGTTGGGTCTTGCGATCCAGAAAGATACCTCCACAATTCTCAGAATGGTAGATGATAGTTTGAGACAGCCGAAAGGCTGCATTACTAAGGTTCATGTCACTGTTGCAAATGTAGAATGACTGTTGGACTTTACGGTGATTCGTTTTGCAGGGCGTCCAAGTTACCAAGTATTACTTGGACGACCTTGGATCTTGCAAGCGGACTGCCAAGTGGATATACCCGCCGGTCGGCTGATATTCGGCAGAGGTGCTAAACGCGTGGTGATTGATGCCTATCCTGAGTCCCCGCAGAGTGAGAGAGCTCCTCTATCTTCTACAGAATTGGAGAAATTAGAGGATTTATCCACCAGTGAGACATCATCGAGTAATGAGTCCAAAGAGGGATCCACCACGGAAGACATCTATCAGATCACTTTGAACGAGCCGATAGAGGCCCAAGATCGTATAAGAGATGCAGATATTATCAAGCTAGACCTTGGCACGCCAAATGATTCGCGGCCAATTAAATTAGGTTCTATGCTCAGCTCAGTAGAAAGGGAGGACTATGTGTCCTTGATTCAAGAATTCCGCGATATTTTTGCTTGGAGTTATGATGAGCTGAGAGGTATTCCTCCCAGTCTCGCCGTCCATACTATTCCTATCAAAGAGGGCAGTCGTCCTATGCATCAGAAAGTAAGGCGTATGCCTTTCGAATTGAGGGACGGGCTGTTTGAGGATTTACAGAAGCTTAGAAAAGCGGGTTTGATCTTCCCTGTGCAACACACAGAATGGTATTCACCAGTTGTTATCAGGAAGAAGAAAAATAATCAAATCCGATTATGTGTAGATTTTAGAGAGCTGAATAAGCAGACGGTTAAGAATTACTACCCGTTGCCATTCATTGACCAAATTTTTTATCAATTAGCGGGTAGAGAGATATATTCGTTTATGGATTGCTTTGCAGGATATAACCAGATGGCAATTGCAAAAGAGGACAAGTTGAAAACAACTTTTATTACTGTCTTTGGTACTTTTACGTACCATGTGATGGCCTTTGGTTTATGCAATGCGCCTAGTTCGTGGCAACGAACAGCAGATAAGACATTCGGTGATATATCCCCTGAAGAGTTGAAGGTGTTTATTGATGACTTGGGGGCCGCCACCGTGAGAGAAAGGCAGTTGATCATTTTAAGAAAATGCTTTGAGCGTTGCAGGCAATTTTGCATCGCTCTAAACCCATGGAAGTGTGTTTTTGGTGTACCTTATGGGCTCTTGCTAGGACATGTGGTCAGTTCGGTAGGAATTGCGACAGATCCCGAGAAGGTCAAAGTCATAGTTGCCATGGGTCCACCACGCACTCCGAAAGAAGTTCATAGCTTCCTGTCGTCCGTTGGTTATTACCGTAGATTCATAAACGCCTTGGCAGAAAGAACGTTGCCGCTTACAAATCTATTGTCCTTTAGCTGTTTGTTTGTATGGGGTGATCCCTGTAAGGTAGCTTTCGAGGATGTGAAGCAGGAGCTAGTAAATGCTCCCGTTTTAAAAGCACCTAAAAGAGGCGAGGTGTTCTATATATTTTCAGCAGCCACCATGCATAGTATCAGCTGCTGTTTAGCCCAAATTTGGGAGGAAAAGTGGTATCATCCGATAGCCTTTGCTAGTCGAAAATTGGGCATTTCAGAGATCAATTATACCTACATGGAGAAGTTGTGTCTTGTGATTGTCTTTGGGACCAAGAAATTCAGGCATTATATTCTCTATGAGAAAGTTGTGCTTTATATGAAGGCGGAGGGGCTTCGATTATTGATGAATAAGCTGCAGCCGCCTAATCGTCTAGCGAAGTGGTTAATCACTTTGCAGGAGTTTGATTATGAGATCAGGAGTAAGCCACCAAGGTTACAGGGTATTGTGGAATGTCTTGTGGACTTTGGGGAGCCGAAAGAATCTGTGGCTGAAGGTAGTGACATGGAGTTGTTATTTAAAATAGATACGGCGTCTATTCCCTCATGGTACGCTGCAATATCGCATTATTTATCGACAGGAGAGGTTGGATCCGAACTATCTAAAGCTGAGAGAAGGAAAATTAAGCAGCAAGCATTAAAGTTTGCCTTGATCGCAGGTACATTATATCGGCAAGGGGTGGATGACATCTATCGCTGATGTGTGATGCCTGACGAGGTGCCATTCATTTTGGAAGAGTGCCATGATTCCGCTTTTGCAGAGGTCATTTTGCTGGGCGGCTTATACCACAAAAGGCTTTAAGAGTAGGTTACTGGTGGCCTGCCATTTTCCAGGATGCATTCGCGTATGTTAAGAGATGCGATATTTGTCAACGACATGATAGTCGAGAGAATAGGAAAAGACCACTCACCCCTATTATGGCGATACTTCCATTTGAGAAGTGGGGAATAGACTTTGTGGGTCCTATTACTCCGTCGTTGACTGCGCAAAAGAGGTATATTATTGTAGCAACTGACTACTTCACAAAGTGGTCAGAAGCACGTGCAACAAGGAAAGATGATGCTAAAGAAACTGCTAGTTTCCTTTTAGAGCAGATAATATGCCGTTTTGGTCCACCGAAAGAATTAGTGTCGGACCGTGGAACCCATTTCCTGAATAAGGTGATCAAAAGCTTGATTGAGGCTTGGCAAATCAAGCACAACAAAACGACTCCTTATAATCCGCAGGCCAATGGGCAGGTTGAAAGTACCAACAAGCAGCTTGTGGGTATCCTATCGAAAGTCGTATCTGAAAAGAAACGCGACTGGGATAAGAAGCTATATATGGCAGTATGGGCATATAATACCACGTTCAAGCGGGCCACTGGCCACACGCCGTTCAAACTAGTTTATGGTGAGGAGTGTGTTTTACCCTTAGAAATTGAGTTGCCAACTATTAGATTTGCAATAAACCATTCTTTGGGTAGTGAAGACGCTCTATTAGAGCGATTTACGACCTTAGCACACCTAGATGAAATTAAGTTGCAAAGCCTATTACATCAAGAGGTGGCTAAACGTCGCATGAAACAGTTGCATGACCTAAAAGCGAAGAAGTATACCTTTAAGAAGGGACAACTGGTTTTGTATTACGATGCGCGTAGGGAGCTGTTCCCATAAATTGGAACCTAAATGGGATGGGCCCTACAAGATTGTTAGGCTAGGGAATAATAGGTCTACGGCCCTATTAGCTGATTTACAGGGAGTAGAGTTTAAGAATAACGTTAATCTTAATAAGATTAAACCTTATTACTTCTAAGTATGCTAATACAAAGAAAATGCATTGCAGGTCCGTGCTAGGAATGATTTGAGACCTGCGGAAGAGCTTAAAAGTTGGTGGATGGGTCGGTTAATCCCTTATTTGGAGCACCCATATCTGGAGCAAAGATACCATCAGGGGAAACTCATCTGGTGGAGCAAAGGGTATAAAGTGATTGAGCAAGAAGACGGAACCTTTGTGTGGGAGATCAAAGTCTTCTGCCATCACTGTTTATGACTGTTGACGAGTATCCCTGTTGAGTTCAATGCAGAAGGTGGGATGGAGCCGTCAGTTCATCCTCTCAACATGCTCAACTTTGACTATCATAATTACGAATAGAGTTTGTGATGGCCGTCTGTGTAAACCCATTATGGACGTATACATTATATTTTGACGGAGCGTCCAAGGGCCCTAATAAAAAAGAGAGTGTTGGAGTAGTAATCCGAGATCCCCGACGTAGAGTTACGATGAAGTTAGCTGCTTATCTCGGGGTAGGATTCACTAACAACATGGCAGAGTATAAAGCCTTGATTGTGGGATTGCATATTGCTAAACAAGTTGGTATTCGTGGGTTGTTAGTAAAAGGGGATTCCCAGTTGATCCTGAATCAGCTAGATGGGACGTACACAGTGCGGAATCCCATTCTTTGTATGTATCATCGGACTGCTATGGCCCTACTAGAGGAGTTTGAGAGAGTGTCTCTTCAGTTGATTCCACACTACTGGAATCAGTTTGCGGATTCATTGGCAAACCGCGCTTATGAGGAAGACCTCTTCTTTAATTGTGGTCCTAGTTTGGATATTGTGGTCAATGATGAAACAGGACCCGGTAGCTTGTGGGGTATGCTATCAGAACATGCAATATATGGCAGACGGTGGTTGAGATAGGTGATGCAAAGAGTAGCCGAGACCAATCTACCGTTATTATCTGGGACCCATAGGTTGATTAGACAACATATTATGCGTACGCCTCTTGCTATTTATGCAAGAGGAATGGGTCATAACCTTATGCATTTAGTTTAGGGCTACGAGCCCTGTGTTTTTCCTCCTTGGAAGGGAGCCTATTATTGTATATCTGGATTCTTCCAGGGAAGGATGTGTAGGTGTTATTCTGTTTAATCTCATTAGGCCAAGAGGGCCAGTTTGCGAGGTTTTGAATGCTTTATTTCATTAGGCCAAGAGGGCCGATTAAGTTTTGTAGCAAAGTGGTTTATTTCATTAGGCCAAGAGGGCCAGTTGTCTATTTAGTGTAGGTGCGGTTAATGGTTTCTTGTTTGAGTTCTGTGCTTGACACATTCTATGGAGTTGGAAGGAGCCTTTTGTTGCGTGGAAGCTTCTTGTGGCCCTAGCCAGGTGATATCTTTCCTTTATGAGTACTGTGGTTTTCATGTTATATGTGTTTGTGTACTTGTTAAGGGGGGTTTTTGGTTTCTTATTGAGGACCGACGTCCAAGGCATGAAGTCCCGAGGTTTCGGTTTAGTATGTTTGAGGGAGGTCTGAGTAGTCATTGCCTCCTGCAACGACATTGCCAGGCATTGAAAGACCTGTTTTCGAAGGAAGTCCTAGTGACCCTATTCTGCTAGCCTGCTAGGCAATTGTTCTAGGGGTTCTTGTTAGTTGTGAGGCAGTTAGAGAGGCCTGCAGAAGGAAAATAAAGATGATAAAGGAGAAAAACCCTGAATATCTGACAAGATAATAAATATAAATACAAAGGTGTGTAAAAAGGGGTTCTAACCCCTGCCAAAGAAGAAAAGAAAGACATGAAAATGTGTATGCAGTTGATCATTGCCTTGCGAGGGCCTGGTAGGTTCCTGGGGACGAGTCAGACCCGGGGCCAATACCTTGTCTTCCTAGGGGTGGCATCATGCTGGAACAAAAATCAGGAAGGTTGGAGCGAAAATAAAAGTGAGCATCAGAAAAGGAATAAGTGTCGCCTTGCAAGGGCTTGGTAGGTTCTTGGGTACCGAGACAGGACCTAAGGCCGATGCCCTGTTCTCCTTGGGTGACTACGCTCAGCTCCCTCCTTTTTACATGCCTGAGTATGTCAATAAAATAAAAACCTGAAAGATGAAATGTGCTACAAGAAAATACTTCTTGATCAGGCTATAGGAGTCCTCGCCTAGTAGGAACTCCTAGTTGTGTTGTCCTTAGTTAGGAAGGTAGTTCAGACCACCACTTAGGGCAACCTCTTTGATAGTTCTTTTTCGTTTGGCCATGTTGGAGCAGTCGGTTAGTGACTAGCTTCGGACCTTTTATCAAATTATGCTAGGCCTACTCCTTGTGGATGTCATGCCTTGGTTCTGTCAAGGGGTAGGGTGAGCATTGTGCTGAGTTTTATGGTATATTTGTTTTGTATCAGCTTGCTGCTTCCTTTGGTTGTTTATGTGCAGATATGTTCGTGGATTCGACGGGCTGAGTCGTCCTATCCCGTGGTCGCCAATGAGAGTGGAATTTTGATGTCGAGAAGTTC
The DNA here is from genome assembly GCF_053477565.2 of Lygodium microphyllum. Lineage (NCBI taxonomy): Eukaryota > Viridiplantae > Streptophyta > Polypodiopsida > Schizaeales > Lygodiaceae > Lygodium > Lygodium microphyllum. The sequence goes on along the minus strand of NC_141147.1, from coordinate 41,461,902 downwards.
TTAAAAATAGGTAAAAATTATGAATATCAAGGGAAAAATATTCAACGTCGAAGGCGGCGGCTCGATCTAGGACGATTTTAAGCGCCAAAGTGCTTTAGAGGCGCGAGCGACACTTGTTGATTTTTCATAATTTTTCAGACAGTCGTGCAGGTTGACACGAGCTACCGGCCAATGCGGGATGCCAAGTCGGATGCCCAAGATTTTTCAGAGCTCAATTCCGAGTCCGGAGGGGAAAAAGGCCAAGAAATGGTCAAGATTTGAAAGGGTGGCCACAACATGGACCAAAGGGGAGGTGCCCTTTGGGGGAATTTTAACCCCCCAACCAAAAGGCATGCAATATGAAAAATCGTGGGCATGACAGAGAGGAAGAAAACGACGTCTGTGTGGCGCCGAAATTTGCGCCATGGGAGGATGGGAGGCATCATGCAGCTTACAAACACCCTGCCTAATCGATTATGGGGCTTCATTCCCCTCCGCTTGTGGACTCTATCGTCTGTCTTCGCTCCTCCAATGGTGGCCTGAATGCAGAGATGGAAATCTAGTCTTTCTCTCTCCTCCCTCTCTCTCCCCTAAAGGCAGATTCATGTGGTGAAGAAGAAAAATAAGAATGGATGATGGATGCTTGTCCAATGAAGACCGGATTGCTCCGTGGTGTAAGAGGAAGGAAGATTGCTGATTGTGGACTGTCATGAGCATTAATGGTGGCTGGAAATCAGTCCCGAGATATGGCAAATAAAAACCCGCAACCCGCAAAGAACGGTAATCTCATTTTTACAAAGGAAATTGATGGTTTATGCAATTTGCTTCATGAATACTTGTTCCCATGGAATGATTATGCATTATGATGTTGTTTGCAATGTCTTCCAACTGTTTATGCTCAGAAAATCAGAAAATCATAAGTGTTGTGGATGAAATTAGTAGTGTAAAAACCGTAAAATACACGAAATATGGAAAAATTGGGTGTTTTTGAGATATAAATGGAAAATATAATAAGACACACCAACTAAACTTGTGTTTTTGCTGCAAATGAACCTAAGCGCCACAGCCCACAACTCATTTTGAATTTTCAGTCATTTAATATTGCAAAAAATACGAGAAAAATAGGAAAAACCACTAAAAATAAGGGAAAAATAGATTTTGAGTGCCGAAAATTAAGGAAAAATAAGATTCATGTTTGTGGATGTATGGGGGGTCTGAAGTATGAGGTTTAGCCTCAGTTCAACCCTACCTTTATGTTCTAGTGAGTTTTTATGGCTTTTTATACAATAAAAATGTGGAAAATGAACCCTAAACCTATGCACCATGCACAACCTAAACAGGTGAGGGGGTAGAGTGTATGAAAGGTATTTAAATGCTGAATGAAAAGATGAAAAGCTTGCTGGTTTTTATGCATACCATTTAGGTTGGTCGATAATTAAAGATTAAGAACCTAGTAGCATGAGAGTTTCTCGGTGCTAGGTTCATGCAACGCCGCATACGAGCAATAGTCAAAATCATTGAAAGAAATGTTATTCACATGTGCACCAATGCTGATTTTCTTAATTGTTTGAGCACATGGACATTCACAATTTGCATGAAGCATAAAATGATAAAAGGTATCAGGCACTACCTCCTGGATGCATAGCAATTGCTTTCTAGAGACATGACCAACGTTGAGTGAGTAAGGTTGCCCAAGTTGTAGGCTAGGCGTTGGGTCTAAGGGAAAGTAAAGTGAGGAAGCATGGTATATCTCCTGGAAATACGTGAATCATAAAAGAGAGAAGTTTGTGTTTGTATGTTATGTATGTTTAGCGACGCATCGAGGGGCCAATCCCCAAGGTGTAGGAGAGTCGCAATGACGTAGCGGCAGTCAGCCGTGGGAGGGCCTCCTATGTTTGTACTTCATGCTATATTGGCAATGTGTTGGGACTCCCTCTGAGGAGTGTTAATTGGGATAGAGTTGGACTAGAGACGTGATACAAACGCAAGATGTTTAGGAAGATGATGTATGTGTCATCCACGCTCCTGGCCATGAGACCGTGGGGTTGTTGAGCGCATGATAGAGGTCCGGCTAGTGCATGAGCCAGTGCCGGCCCGCTTTAGGTCCCATCAATATTATAGATAGTTTGACACTTTATCAACATAAATAAAAAAATACTTCAAAAATCTGAGCTATCATATAAAATATTGGGCATCCTATCAAGATTTATCCACGGTCATTGCCTCTATGCTTCACACAAACATGCAAGTGAAGAGGTTCTCCAACAATCAAGTTATTGTGCAGTTATGGACAACTTCAGGCTTCCCAACTCCAAGGATTACAAAGTATGCACAACTATCCTTCATTTTGGATAGCTATGAAAATATGGCACATACTTCATGAAGTTTTCTCGACCATTGAGATATGCAAGTGCACCAACGTTAAGCATAGCCTCCCAAGTCCTCATGGATTATAGACAAAAATTTCAAGGAAAAGTTGCATCATAGGGAAATGGTAATGAAGAGGAACGGGTAAGTATATCGATCCATAGCTAAAGTACTTAGCCATTGTATTTGTAATGATGAAAGGTCTATGACATTGAGGACTTGGTTATCCTACTCTTTTAGACCACCTTCAAGTAGAAAGACATGGAAACTACTTGTGGGTCCAAAGAATTAAAGCTAGTTAGTTTGCATTATTTAAGTAAAAGTAACAATTCCTCTTCATGAAGGGCTTGCAATGAAAACAAACATGGTGACTTGAGAAAAGGGAGATGACGGAGCTCCCACTAAACCTTTGAATTTTGATTGTTTTAATTGGGATTGGAGTTGGTCCTACTATATCCAATGTGTAATATTTTCATCCTCTTTACCTTGAGCCATCTTGATCTTTATTTTCTTTCTTTCCCTAAGTTTCAAAATCTAAAATTTCTTGATCTTTTTTTAATATGTAATTGGGATAAGCTTGCAATTCGTATTGCTTAATTCCCTACCCTTTGTCATTTGGAAATTGTAGAAAGATTTCTATTTTTGGTGATATGCTAGTAGCTAACCCTTAACTGCTTGTAGTCTCTCTGGTGCTCTTCTAGTTTACCATTTTCAAATACCTTTACTGATCAAGTTAAGCATTTATACTATGAGTAACATGTAAATCACCTAGAGTACAAAAATTACCCTTAAACTATCACACTACAACACATTGCGCCTATAGCAACATCTTTAATGATATTTCTAGTTTCTTTTTAAACATGTCCTCATCGCTAAATGCATTGCTATTAGCGATGCAAATAGCAATGCTAATAGTGATGTTGGCAATAAAAATTAACGTTGCAAATAGTAATGGTTGCAAGAGAAAAAAAAATTGCATAGTTGGGCTTTCAAGCCGTATTGGCATTAGGGGAGTTTTGAGGTCTTGAAAATGCCATGTAAGTGATCCTACAAAGAGAAAAAAAATTATAAAGTAAAATCACTTTTTTAGATTTTTAAAAACTTTTATATTTTGGTAAGTAAACATATAAAAAATTGTTAATAAGTCATTGTCGTGATATTTTAGTTTGTCAGGGGGGGTTTTGTCGAAAGGTCGTATCCACCGGGGATCAGAGATAGAAGAAAGTAGAGATAGGAGATGGAAGAAAAGAAAAAGAATAGACAAGAGGTAAACACAATAAAGACAAAGCACAATGAATCGAATCAATATGTATTGACAGAACCTGAAATCCCTTGTCTAGTACTACTCATAAGCAATCTCCAAGCATTAGATCTCCTAGAGCTCCCTCCTAGACCCAAAACGTGCATCAAAACAATGGCTTCTTCTCTACTACTCAGAACCCAAATCTGATGGCTCTATTGGCTCCAAAAGGGGGGTAAAAGCTCAAGACACCTAATCCAGAATCTCCCAGTTTACTCCTTCTTATTCTTCTAGTTCAAAGTGTTGTTTTCAACCTGTCAACTACGATTGCGACGTGCACCATTTTGCCCATCTTTCTTTTTCATGAAAAATCCTAAAACTGGCTAAAAAAGCCACTTGCTTTTTGCATGCCATCCTAAACTAGAAGTTTTCCTAGCTTTTTAATATATTTACAATAAATAATATCAAAAATAGGCTAAATTTGTTCAAAAATCTAGTATTTTTGAACCATCCATGCCATGGACACTAGCACTAATGACTCAAGATAACATTGACTCTCTAGATCAATAAGAAAGTCGGATGATAATGCACTCCAGAGTTTTTCACACTGTGTCTGCATTGCGGCACAACACCGTGGTCACATCAAACCTAGAAATCTAGGCCACCATAAAGGTGACAAAGATTGTCAAAATGAAGATCTTACTTATCCTCATTAAAGAGAAAACTAGTATTCAATTTGAATTTTGTTCGATGTTTTATTACTTCCTTCCATTCTCACTCTCTTTTGTTTCTTTCCCATCCTTACTAGTTTCTTCTTTGTTTTTCTTCTCGTTTCTAATTCGTATAGTTTTTTAATCCAATCTTCTAATCTCATCCTTAGCTATGGATCAATCATCCAATGATCTCTGTAGCTCTAATAAAAGACCTCTCTATCATCTTCATATTGAGTTGGATAGTGAGTATGAACCAATAAGGAAGAGAACAAAACCCATTACTATTACAAAGTCTATGAAATATATACTTAGGTCTGAAGGAAAGAAGAATCTTGATCTTTGGTTAGATAGCAGGCTATATCCCAAATATCCTAGTAAAAATAGCACTCAGTCTTTCTATAATAGCTCTTCATTGATGAGGTTCATTATTGATGGTTATAATGGGTTTCTGGGTTATACACTTAAATTGGTTGTTGCAAAAAATGATGTCCTCAAATTGGGGAACCATCTTTTATCAAAACATAACAATGAGTTATTGCAAAAGCTAGAGGGTTGTCAACAACAAAGGATTCATTCGTTGGAGAAACGCATCAAATCTTATCAACAAAATCAAACTATTTTAGGCCTTCAAAATTGACAAAAGTCTCTTAAAAATATTGAGAGTCTCAGGCAAGGAGGAGGTGGTTGTGGTAAAAGAATCCAAGCAGCAAGGTACATTTTCTCACTTTAAAAATATTAAATATGGCTTTGTTTATAATTAATTGTATTGATTTGTGATGTTGATTTTATTTAGGTCTCTTCTCTTCAACCATGGCTGCTGCTAAAGGCTGGAAATTGCAGTAGATGGATGTTAAGAATGCATTTCTTAACGGTGACCTAGCAAAGAATGTCTATATGGTTCAGCCGGAAGGGTATGTTCACCCTGATTTTCAGCATTATGTATGCAGGCTGAAAAAGGCATTGTACGGGCTGAAACAGGCTCCGAGAGCTTGGCATGCTAGGATCAGTAACTACTTGCAGAGATTGGGTTTTGCTGTTGGCAGGGCTGATCATAGCCTATTTACAAAGAAGACTGACAGTGGTTTAGTAGTGTTGGTCATATATGTTGATGATTTGATAATCACTGGTGATGATGACTTGGGCGTACAGCATGTAATGAAGATGCTGAAATTTGAATTTGACATGAAAGACCTGGGAGAACTGAAGTATTTCTTAGGCATTGAGATAATTCCAGCTAACAATGGGTTATGGTTGATGCAGAAGCACTATGCCATAGAGATGCTGAAGAAGTATGGCATGGCTGAATGCAAACCGCTGGATACACCTCTTGATCAGAATGTCAAGCTAGACATGAACACTGGGGCTGAAGTAGAGGATGTGACTATGTACAGGCAGATGGTTGGCAGTTTGATTTACTTGACCATCACTAGGCCTGACTTGAGCTATGCTGTAGGGCTCATAAGCCAGTTTATGCAGAAGCCTAGAAAGCCGCACTTGGATGCAGTTAGATGCATTATGAGATATGTTAAGTCCACTGTAGAGTATGGGCTGTTCTATGTCAGAGATAAGCCCTTGATATTGACTGGATACACGGATGCAGATTGGGCAGGTTACTCATATGATCGTAGATCTACGAGTGGATATGCATTTGGATTTGGTAGCGGCATGATTAGCTGGAGCAGCAAGAAGCAGCCTACGGTTGATTTGTCGAGTACTAAGGCAGAGTACAGGGGTGCTGCATTGGGAGCATGCGATATTTCATGGCTGCTCAAGCTTATGGCTGATTTGGACATACAGGTAGATGCTCCAGTGAAGTTACTATGTGATAATCTGAGTAGTGTACTCCTGGCTATGAATCCAGTCTATCATGCCAGGATGAAACACATAGAGGTACACTACCATTTCATCAGAGAGATGGTTCTTGCAGGACGAGTTGATCTTATGCATGTGAAGACTAATGAACAGGTAGCGGATATCTTTACCAAGTCCTTGGGTAAAGATAAGTTCTGTGGTTTTAGACAGCTGCTTGGAGTACATATACTGTCTTAGCTTGAGGGGGAGTGTTAGAATATCAAGCTCGTACATGTGTGTTTGACCGACACAGCTAGTCTAGCTAGATCAGTTAGGTATATTAAATAAGTCGGTTCTACTTCTAGTGTGAATGGTCTTTATGACCTTAGGTTGTATATGCACTATGTGTGTGCTAAATGAATAATGAGAAGAAAGAGAGAAGAAGCATGTTGCTTCACTCCGTGTTGCTCTCCTTCTTGCATCCATGAAATCTAACAGATCTCGAAGGGTGCCTTACCAGTACTAGAGTGCATCATGTTATTGTATGCAAACTCTACTAAAGGCAAATTGCTTACTGAATCTATCAATGATAGTCTAGATTGCATCATTGCTTGCTTGTGTGCGAGGAAGCTCTATGATAAAATCCATGGCTATACTTTCCCAAGGCTCATTGGGAATAGGTAATGGCTTCAGTAGACTAGGTGGTTTATGCCTGTCATACTTTACTTTTTGGCATATCTTGCACTCACGGACATATCTTTCAATGTCAGCTTTAAGAGTGGGCCAAAAGAAATATCTTTCCAATGCTTGAGTAGTGGGGTAGAATACCCCTATGTCCATCATATGGAGATACATGTGCTTCATCCATTACCTTGTGTTGCAATGGTAATGCTACACAAATTGCTTGATGATGATACAAATAACCATCTTGAATCGAATAAGGTGTAATCGACTGACCTGAGTTAAGCTGATCCCATATGGTTGAGAAGTCAGAATCAGTTGTATACATTTTGGGTAAATCCATGAACTCGTTATGGTAAACAGTTGTGATTGCATTCACTCGAGGTTGCCGTGATAGAGCATCTGCTACCATATTCTTAGTTCCAGATGTGTGAAGGATTTGAAAGTGAAACATAGATAAGAAATTTACCTAACACATCTGTTTCTTTGAGAGCTTCTTCTAAGTAAGGATGTATCTTAGACTTTGGTGATATGTTTTTATAACAAAATCTACACCAAGTAAATAGTGTTTCCATACTTGAAGAGCATGTACCACCGCCATAAGCTCTTTCTCATATACTTGAGCATGTAGCTCATGATCCTTGAGGCGTCAGCTCTCAAATGCTACTGCATGATGCACTTGGTTAAGCACAACTCCAATGCAATCCCCAGAAGCATCACAATGAACTTCAAAAGGTTTTTGAAGATCCGAAACTATGGGAGCTGGTTCTTGAGTCACAAGAAACTTAATTCTTTCAAAGGCTTGTAGTTGCCTTGATCCCCAACGAAAAGGCATTCGCTTCTTAGTAAGGTCATGTAAAGGAGATGCAACATACGGAAAACCTCATATGAACCTCCTGTAGCATGAACATAGGCCCAAAAAACTTCTAACTTCATGTATAGAAGTAGGTGTAGGCCATTCAACAATGGCTCGAATCTTCTCAAGATCCATTCTTACCACATTGTGAGAAACAATATGGCCCAAGTAATGAATTTTCAAAAGGAAAAATTCACTCTTCTTAGCATTGACTTGTAGTCTATGCTTGTGAAGCTCTTGAAAAACAATAGATAGATGTTTTCTATGCTCTTCTTCAGACCATGAAAATATTAGAATGTCATCAAAGTGAAGCTCTTGAAAAACAATAGATAGATGTTTTCTATGCTCTTCTTCAGACCATGAAAATATTAGAATGTCATCAAAGAAGACACCTGTGAACTTTGAGTGAGGTCTAAAAATTCTCTCCATCATTCGATTGAATGTGGTAGGTGCATTAGTCAAACCAAATGGCATGACTAAGAACTCGTATAGTCCAAACGTTGTACGAAAAGCTGTCTTATAAACATCTTCAGGTGCTATCCATATCTGGTGATAGCCGCTCTTGAGATCAATATGACTAAAGATACTATCCCCTTGCAACTTATCCAAGATATCATCTATCCTTGGGGTAGGAAAATGATTCTTGATTGTGATCTTGTTCAAAGATCTATAGTCTATGCACATACGTAAAAAACCATCTTTCTTTTGAACAAGTACGACTGGAGAGCAGTATGGAGAAGAGCTAGGTTGAACTAACCCTTTTTCCAACAGTTTGTTTACTGGTTTTAGGATCTCCTCTTGTTGACTTGCACTTACTCGCTAAGGCAGTTAGTTAGGTGGTGAACTACCTAGGATAATATCAATTGTGTGATCTTCCGGGCACTTAGAAGGTAACTCTCTTGGGAGTGAATCACCAAAATAATCTTCATATTGTTTAACAAAATCATGTCTGGATTGATCAATTAAAGAAAGGGTTTCTTTTAAAGTCTGATACTTAGAAGCATTAGTTGATATTGTGTGTTCATTAGAGGCATCAAGTGCCCTTGAATCATTAGCTTCTTTTGACTCTCCGACAAAAATCATGTATGCAGAAATAGTTTTCTTCATTTATTTAGAAATGCTAACATGATTAACCATTGGCACATGCCAATCTCTAGCATCAGCAATGCATACTATGTTCCGAAACTTGAATTGAAATGCAAGGGTCTTCTTAACAAAATCGGGAAGAGGTCTAATCTTGTAATGCCAAGGCATAGCTAAGATAGCATCACAATTACCAATGGGTGTAAGTAGAAAAGATTATTGGTCGTGGTAATCCCCAATTCTGAGATTTAACTTCCCATGGATTAGCAGAATTGGTTGTAAGTCCTTCAAATGCTGAACTTGATCCAATTGGTGTTCCCAATCGATTCGGTGGAATTAAACATTTCAGCAGTATCTCTGCTGACACAAAATTATATATGGACCCTGGATCAAAGAGTATCAAATCTCATTAATTGTTGAGTGTCCCCCAACCCTTTAAGAGTTGTCTCTTCTTCTCATTTGAATGAGTGTTAGCTTGCACATTCAGAATAGAATTTGAGGATGGCAGAGGAGGATCTTTAATCACATTTTCTTCCTTCCTTTTGTGAGGACAATCAGGCTTCATATGCCCTAACTCACCACAAAGAAAGCACCTTCCTTCCTCTTTCTACTTTTGTATCTCAGAGGATACTTGCGATTCTTCTTGTTACCTTTGGCTTTGAATATTGGTCATGGGTAGAGGTAGGTCTTCTTCGATTAGTCGTGACTCTTGGTTGTTCATAGAGCTGCTCTTGTCTAGCTCTATAAGAACTCATCTCCAACTCTTTGTTATTCACTCTCTATTTGATAGTTCTAACCACCACAGATGGCCTTGGAAGTATGCAATCACATACTTATCCTTGCTTCATATTTGATTGTAAAAGCTAGAAAAGTTGTATATAAGCATCTCGACTTATACCAATATTATCTAGTGTCTTCTGCACTAACTCAATATCCAAAGAATGATCCTTTGTAAATGACTCCAAGCATTGTTTCTTTGCCTTTTTAAATTTCTTCTTCTCCAAAATATCTTTTAAAACTACTGAAGGAAGAAGATGATAATAAAACTAAGATGCTTTTAAAGAATCTCTTTCTGCCAGGTGTCATCATACCAGATGCATCCTCAATAACTTTCTCTTTTCCTTTGCTGTCCAAGACATCATGTCTCCCCCTCACTGACATACTGGTGTCAGTGGACGGCGAACTCCTCAATCTCCATGTCCATGGGGATACTGTCTGACTACGAGGTCCTGTCATACCAGTGCTCTGCTGTAAATCAATTGTAGAGGCATGAGTGGAAGGCCTATCCGTTGGCACTGCAACTGGTGATACATACCAAGAACCCATCTCATCAAAGATAACATCCCTGCTTACCAAAGTCTCCCTGGTAGAGGGATCATAGCATTTGTATGCCTTCTTCTCCTGCGAATATCCAATGAAAACACACTTATGTGCTTTGGGATCCAACTTCTTCCTTTTCTCATCGGGAATATGCACATAAGCAAGACAGCCAAAGACTTTCATGTGACTTACATCCGGCTTATAGCCATACAACTTCTCAAACGGTGTCATCTCATGAATACCTGCAGTGGGAGTCCTGTTCAAAATGTAAATGGCTGTCATAACAGCCTCTGCCCAATAGTAAAGTGGCATATGCTTTTCATTCATCATAGCCCTAGCAGCTTCCATCAGAATTCTATTCTTCCTTTCAGCTACTCCGTTTTGCTGCGGAGTGTAGCTGCAGGTGAGCTGCCTACGAATGCCATTTTCAGCCAAGAAATCATCAAACTCATTTGATACATACTCCCCACCACTATCAAATCTCAAGCAAGACATGTAGCATTCAAACTCCTTCTCAACCTGTGCTTTAAATTGCTGAAAAACAGCAAAGACCTCATCTTTTGTTTTCAATATGTAAAGCCAGGTATAGCGACTGTAGTCATCAATGAAGGATACATAATATCTGGAACCTCCCATAGATACATTATGAGCTGGCCCCCAAACATCAGAGTGCACTAACTGCAATGGACGTGTACTCTGTCATACATGTCTGACAAATGGCAATCGTGACTGCTTACCGAATTGGCAAGCCTTGCATACATGACCAATATTTGAATATTGGAACTTCGATAAACCTGTAACCAGCTGTTTCTTTTGCATAATTTGTAGCCTTTGCAAATTGACATGCCCCACTCTCTTGTGCCATATTTCCAAATCCCTAACAATGCCAGAACCATGGGCAAACATAGCTAAATTCAGCTCTGGCAAAGAAGCATCAAGAGTAAACATTATGCCATTCCTGTGACCACGAGCTATCAACTTGCAGCCATTGCCGAACTCTTCAATAAAGCAGCCATGCTTATTGAATCTAACCTCTACTCCATCATCTGACCAATAGATAACGAGTTCTTCGTAATTGAAGGGACATGCAATACATCATGCAAATTTTTCTTTCTGCCATTATGGACCACAAGAGGCACTTTTCCTTTATGCTCAATGCTATGCTGCGTGTCATCACCTGTGCATACATAGCCATGCTTTTCAGCCACCATATCCATGAACCAATCACCATGAGGGGTCATGTGATTCGACGCCCCCGAGTCAATGTACCACACTGCATCATCAGATGATTTTTCAGCAGCCTTATCTTTGGCATACTACATGGCAAACAGTCTATCACCAGAGTCATCTGCCTGACTGGACGTAGCATAATGTCCATGCTGCTTTGCCCTTCTAGTTTCCCTGCTTCTTCCAGCAATCCTTTGCAATATGCCCATACTTTTCGCAGTAGTGACAATCCTTATCTTTATTTGGATTGTCTAACTGATGCTGCTACTGCCATGAGCCTCTGCCACGGGAGTTAGATCTCCCCCTGCCTCGAAAGTTTCCACCACCTCTTGCATTTGATGATTGCTGATTGCTATTACTATAGGATGCATTCTACTGGCCTCCTCTGCCAGATCCATAGCCTCTACCACGTCTACCACGACCACGCTGATTTGAGTAAAAAACTGCATCCTTATTCTTTGAGTTGCTTGACCCTGTAGCTAAGCCAAGCTTCACCTCTTCATGAATCAATAATGCAACCAGCTCATTAAAGTCAGGCATCTCAACCCGCACAGATACTGAAGTGTCAAAAGACTTGTACTCTGGACCCAAGCCATTTAAGGTCACTACAACCATATCCTCATCTTCAACGTGTGAGCCAACAGATGCCAGCTGATCTGCTATGGTCTTAACCTCTATGACATAATCTTGTACGGACCTGTTCTACCTCTCCATGTTATTGAATTTCTGCTTCAATTGTATCTTCCTTGCACTTGTAGTTGTGCCATAGTATTTGACCAATATATTCCATGCATCTGCTGGGGATTTACAGTTCATGATCTGCATCACCATAGCATCCGAGATACATAATGACAACCAATGTAAAACCCTGCGAGCTCTTTCCGTCCAAGCTCGATGCGCTGGTCTTTGATCAGCTGTAGGATTCCTATCTGGAACTTCAGGTTCAGCCTCAACACCTGTCACTAAGTCCCAATATCCTTTGCCTATCAGAAAGTTCTCCATGCGGAACTTCCATATTGCATAATTGTTGCTATCAAGCTTTTCTCCCACAATCTGGGTTACATTATCAGTTCTATCAGCATTTGCCACGTTGTAGACCTTGCCTGACTACCTGCAAACCAAGATCTTCTTAATACTTCAACTTCAGCCCGGAACTGTTTATGACAGTTTTTTGCAATTAATTGCAGTAAAAAACCAGGGTATTTCAGCCCACTGACAATCCAAAACAGCTCACACCAAGTGGCTTAACCTGTGAGTAAAGCAGTCAGTGCAAATACTATGTATTCACTTCGGTTTGAACTCCTGCAACCTCACTGCCAGGGTACATATATGCAGTCTGAAAATTGTAATTATGTGAGTGACCAGCAGTGATTTCAAGCCCAAAACTAAGTGATATACATGCCATACATGTCCCAAACCTTCATAGACATCTGCTAGTACATGTAGCAATCCGAGCATAACCAATGGGGCACAAATCAGTGCATAGATAGCAGGTATAAGTATCGAGCCTTCTGCTTACAAATTGCAATTAGCAACTTCTCAGTAAACCAAAGTCAATCCACCTCCAAAACAGCCTCAAATCATGTCAGACATTCACTTTGAAGTGTTAGGTTCAATACATGAGCATTCGGGTAACTATAGGCATCCTGTCTACATGAATCCAATTCATAGATTGCATTTACTGCTTGCAACCACTGAGACAATGTCACTGCAGTAATCACCAGCCTTAGACTTCAACTTCCATGATCCCTTGATGCTCAACCCAATCCATAAACATCCAGCATACATATCCCATGTCATACATATGATAAATCCCAGCCAAGTGTCAAGTAATGCTTCAATGAAAGCTAACGCTTGCTGCCCACTGTTTTGAGACAGGTTTCCAGCCTGTTTACACTTCCAGATCTGAGTATTTTCTTCAAGGAATTTCAGCTCAAAGGCATGAGAACTGATACATATGTCTTCCAGAGTGCTCCTAGGCTCCAATGAGGTCCATAAAGCATGTCAGAGAGCTTCAAGGCTCTTCCAAAGTGTTGCATATGCTGTATATACTATGTATACAGCAGTTCAACCTTCTATCCCAGGTCTGTGTACTCTGAGTTTAGCTCATAACAGAGCTCCAACACAAGCAATGGCTTCTTGTAACCTTGAACTACCTTCCAATGTATACTCACAAGCATTTGATGACTTCTTATATAGTGCTCATGTCAATTTTGCTTCAGCAGGAGTCATGCCTTCATCAGGCGCAAACACGCAGGTCTGTCAGGAGTGTACAGCAGCACCATTTGATGATAATGATCATGATAGGGCCCACACTAATACTCAATCAAGCCTTGGAAGACTCCTCAGCAAGCTACAACTCCTCCTTCAAGCAATACGAATCCAATGCTCAACAATGCATACCTCTGTGTGACCATTGATGGAAATGACAGCCAGTCCTCTTCTTTTTCCAGCCCTTCAAGTCAATCTTCAAGTCTTCTTCTTCAGTGCATTCCACTAGTGAGCCCATTCATGGCTCTGATACCATGTTAGATTTCATGGATGCAAGAAGGAGAGCAACACGGAGTGAAGCAACATGCTTCTTCTCTCTTTCTTCTCATTATTCATTTAGCACACACATAGTGCATATACAACCTAAGGTCATAAAGACCATTCACACTAGAAGTAGAACCGACTTATTTAATATACCTAACTGATCTAGCCAGACTAGCTGTGTCCAGCTCATGTCGGTCAAACACACATGTACGAGCTTGATATTCTAACAAGATCAATGGTAAGCCTCATTTAACACCCATTCTTCTTACGAAGGATAAGATCTTTATAGCAGATGAGTTTGTTAGAGACATTGATACAGCTTTCACTCAAGTAAAAGTTGCTATCCAAAGGACACAAGAGAAGCATAAACGCAAATCTGATAAGCATCGTCATAAGTTAGATCTCAAGTTGGGACAGTATGTTATTCTTAAGTTTCAGAAGGCTTGCTTGAAGAAGTAGAAAGGTCAAAAGGGTAAAGTGGTTAAGCTTTTCTAATCACTATTATGGCCCTTTCAAGATTACAGATAAGATAAATGATGTGACTTTTTGTTTGGATTTACCAAGTCATTGGAACATTCATAATGCTTTCCATATAAGTTTGCTACGTCCCTATATTGGAGAACCTCCAATGGAACCAATCAAGGAAGATTTACCTGACATAGAAGAAACAAAAGAGTTCCTTGTGCTTGAAAGAATTTTACACCATTAGGCCAATACTCTAAGGTCGGGTAAGGTATTACGGAAGTATCTGGTTAAGTTTAAGAATTATCCCCCATTGGACACTTAGTTTATGATGACTGAGAGAGAACTACAAGACTTTCTAGATCTTCTTAAGGACTATGTATCCCCTCTACAATTGAGGTCAACTATTTAGAAGCCAGAGGGATGTTACTAAATTGATTGCTTATTACATATTCTCTATTTAGTAAATTTATGTCAATAAATTAATGACTCACTTTTCTTTAAGTGTTGATGATGATCTAGCATGGCCATGAGACCATTTAGAGACCAGTATTCCTAGTGCATCACTCAATGGGGTGATCAAAGCACTATGACGAGGATATCTAGTACAGGCAATACAAGTTATGAAGGGGGAAGGAAGTGTTTGCCAAGTGTAAGAGTGTACTCAAGAACCAAGGAGTTACATATAAATGAAGATGGATTGAGTTCTAAGAAGAGGAAGTGCATTAGCATTATGTATATGTATTTATGTGTGCATCCGGGGATGCCTAGGAATGTTTACTTGTGTGTAATGAGCATTGCATTCATTTGGGGTTATCCTTTCCCTTACAAGTTAAGGTTTAAGGTCTTTTCTCTCTTAATGAATTAAGGAGAGAAGTAATTCTTTCACTAGGAAAGACGAGAGAGGTAATTCTCTCACTAAGAAAGACGAGAGATGTGATCCTCTAGAAGTGAGGAGAGAAGTGATTTTCCTTTTCTAAGGTCTAAGATAACACAAGATTTTGTGTGGAAGTCAATCTTAAGGTTGAGGCCTAAGGCAATCTAATGAACTTTCCTTATCTATGGCTCAAGGTGGTTGCATAGACCATAAGTTAAGAATAGAGTTTAAATTTTTTATTTTCTTAAAATAGACATGGTGAATCCATTTTTAAAATATCTCATGATATAAAGCCGATCTCTCAAACCGGCCCACTAGAATTATCAAAAATGGTGAGATCTATAACTTTTGTATTGGGTGTTTTTCCATCCGAGGAATATGCAGAGAGATATTCCAAAATTGGTGCTACAGAGTAGGTCTTGGAACAACCACATCTTGCATGAAGATCAACCTTTCCAATCTTGGCACTCAAGTCTCTCTCCAAGAAGAGAAGCTCTTGGAGCCTATAAAAGAGAGGCTCTCCTTGGGTGTCGAGGAGATGAAGGAAGCATCACTTTGCATGCATGCAAGAGGAGGAGAGAAGGCGCTTCGAGTCTCACAAAGTGCTGCGGAAGCTCTACTGAAATCAGGCTCCAAGAAGAGATCCCTAGGAGAGAAGGAGAGACTCAAGAAGGATCAAAAGGTGCCAACTTCCAAGTTGTGCAAGTGTTAGCCATTTGTATACCATGCAAGGAACCGTGATCTTGTTCCCAATATCTACAAGTTAAGAACTAGTTTATGTGTAATGGAGGAGCTTACTCCTTGTCAATAATATAATTCCACAAGGGGGGACTGGCCCATCTTCTAGTCCATAGTGCATTATCAATCTCTCTATCTCTCTCTCTTTCTCTCTACATCTTTCTTTTCTCTCATCTATTCTCTCTCTACGCCAGCATAATATTCACCATATATCTTTTAAGTATATAAGAAGATCGAGCGTGTATCTCAGATCTTATAACAATGACTATTGAGGATATCCAATCCACTCGATCTACTGGAGCGATGAAAGTTATTCTTAGTAGTCAATCCAACTCCTCTTTGACCTACTTAGCCATGTGAGGGTTCATTATGTAGCATTGCATTCGGTGTTGATAGAAACAAGGATCTAGCCCTTTCATATTTGAATATTCCCATGTAAACACATCCTTGAATTCGGTCAGCAAACTAATGAGTTGCTAAGGAGAGGGTGGCTAAAATTTAGCATTGATCTTGATTGGTTTTGTTTTTTCCAAACCCAGATAGAATGTGTCCAACTCATCTTCTCTGACTCTTGTTACGTTCTGCATCTATGCTTCAATCTCATACTCTTGATTCATGATTTTATTGATATCAGCATTAGCAATCCAATCAGTGTGGGTGTTGCTTTTTGTGTAGTCTGGGCTCTGAGTTCTGAAACTATTGGGATTGTTGTCCTGTTTTTGCTCTTTTGGGGCTTGAAGTTACAGACTTTGGGGTTGCATGTATTGTTCACTGATTTGAAGAACATTGATGAAACACCAGGGTTGTAGGTCAACATTAGCCTTCAGGAACTCCTCTTCTTCATTGTCACTGAGTCTCTCTTGACCATGTTAACTATTTCAGCTATAGTTGGTTGGCAGTGTGGGGTGAGTGGGGCAATTAGTCAAGAAGACCATTACCTTGTGCTAATTTCTTTGGACAGTCATTTTATCCTTATCCCAGTTGTGACTGACTCTTGCTTTTGGCGTAGCCAAGGCCTTTTCAATATCAAGCAGTAATCTTCACCAACATGCTTCATATTTAAGACTACTAAGGACACTCGAAACTACATAATGGCAATTTTTCTGGATGTACAGACTTGATGATGCCCAAAGGTCGTACTTGCTACTGATTGGCCATCCTTGCTATTGATTGGTCGTACTTGCTACTGATTGGCCATCCTTGCTAGGAAGGGGGTGGTTCCCATTTCATCAACCCCCCTAGTTGTTGGCAAGTTGTCAATGGGATGATATTCACCCCTAATCCGATGTCAAGAAAGATGTTTGGATGATCTTGTCCTTGCACCAAATAGGAATAACTAGAATGGTTGGATCAAATAGGAGGCCTGTTGGGATTGTTTCCTAGATCTTCCAGATTGTTTCCTTCAAGGCATGGACCATCATAGCTACTACTTCTCGTTCTAGTAATATTGGCCACTTGGGTTAAATCGTCTTTTGGAGATGATCCTCAAAAGTTGGGGACTAGGTTGAGTAAATTACTTAGTGCAGCAGTAATATTGATAGGTCCCCATCCTATTGATGCTTTAGATTAGTCCAAAATAACTAAAGTGCTTGGCATGTTCCCTTCTATTGTTATATGGGCTTAACTTCCTTCTTTTGGCTTGCACTATCTCAGGGGTTAGCATCTGGGGTTGTACTTTGTCTTTGTTCGAGTTGAACCTCCAAATTCTTATTGTGGGATTTACCAAAGTGGGTATCTAGAATCTAACTTTTCTACTTGCTAGGATGAGCTTCTAGCAGCTTTCCTTTTTGACTTCTAGGGCTACTACCCAAGTTCTTCTCCCCACTGGGTCGTGGGGCGTCTTGTGTAACTTGTTTGTTCTTCTCTAATGGTGGATTAGTTATTCTTTGTGTCAAATTGAAATTCAAAGACTCTATATTGATCCTTAAGTTGGTGCTTGGGTTTTTTCCATGCTAGGTGGGAGTGAGTCTTTGCAAACTACTACAATCCCTGAATGGGTGGGATATGCTAAGTAGATTGCAGCTGCTTGGAGCTGCCAGGCCGATTGTCACGTTTAACCTCTAGACTCAAACTTGAGGAGGTTGAATCCTTCATGGCCATTGGCACACTATAGTCCATCATGCCACCTAGTGGTGAACATTCTCCTGCTCAATCCGCGAAGTGCCTTGATATATGCCACAGTCACAGTAGGAACCGGATTGGCCTAGAGGTTTGTCCATTGGCTTGAGTTGGTTGGCTTGAGTCGATTGCTCCGATCCCTTGCCATCCACTAATACAAACCATCTAGTACTTGCCATTGTACTGTTAATACTTAGTATTGTGCATGGCTATGTTGCAAATTTTACATCATCAAGTCACATTTAACTTGGACATGTCTAGGATTGTTGCACTATGTGCACCAGAGGTTTTTGATCTCATTCTTCTCAGTGTTTTCCATTGTTTTCTTTCCTTTGTCTTTATTCTTACTCTTATATTTCTTTCTTTCTTTCTCCTTCTTAGATCAAACTTTGTACTATTGGATTCGACTTCCAAGTCTAAACCAGAAGTTGATTCACTACTCTCATTAGTATGATGTTTTGTGGCAGATTTGCTAGATTTCTTCCCTTTTCTTGACATGAATTGCTCTAACTTAAGTTTTCTTCCCTTTTCTTGACTTTTCTTTTGACATGAATTGCTCTAAATTAAGAGCTTTTTTATAAAACGGGTCAATGCTATTACTGGATAAATCATCAGAAGTGAATGCTTTCTGAATAGGTTTATTGAAACCTTGGATATAGAAGGTATTTACCATTTTATCTTTTGATTGTGCATTTGGATCAATGTGATTGTTCAATATTGTGAACTTGGTGGTGTATGCCTAGACTGATCAATCACCTTACTTCGAATGGCGAAGTCTTTCAAGTTTTGGTGCTTTCATTCAATCTATTTGGAACTAGATATGGAAGGAATTTAGGGCTTCATTCCACGATGGCCAACCATGTTTTGCCATAAGCCAAATTGCAGCCTTCTTCCACATCGAGGATTCAAATATGGTGACTATGTGGGCTTCATTGACCTGACAAGGGTAGTTGACTATGTATGCCACATCGAACTTCCAAATAAAGGCATTTGAAACTTCATGGGAAGATCTAGAGAAATTTGGGAGGGATATGCTAGTTTGATGTGCCATTGGGATGGGAAGAATAGGAGGAGTTGTGACTATTGATGGAACACCTACCCATTTGAGTGAATCTAGGAAACGATTTGCTAGATTCAATGGTGTAATGGGCAAAAAGACAAAATTCCCAGGTTCACGTCCAATCGGAGGAGTGGAATGTGAATGATGCTTTTGGAATTCTAGAGAAGCTTTCTACGCTTCAGACATGCCCTCACGGATGAACGAAACAACCTCAGAAGGTGGTATCATTTGGCATTGTCTAGACTAGGACTGCCATAAATGGCCTAACACCGAAACTACCTAAGGGGGACCTTATGAACGCATATGCCTTCGTGTTAGCACATGGAGGAATGGTTATCGTGGTTGCCATGTTTAATCGGTGTCCAACCATAGCTACCACAGAAATGATGATGGGCATACTCAAAGCCAACACTGATAGACACTAACATCGCTTTCGGCATGTAGTGCTCAAGTTGTGAAGCGATATGCATTCATAGCACAAAGATCAAGTGGCAAATGTACTCAAAACTCAACCCAATATATGTACTGCTAAAGTTGAAATCAATACATTAATCAAGGACCAAATGGTCTCAACATAATTTCTCTAGGAACTACTATTGAACACAAGGACTGGGGAATAGTACAAGATAAGCTCTATTGTGAGAGCACCTAGGTTGGTAGTCAATGAAGACTTGGCTAAAAGACTCAGGAAGGATATCGTATAGAGTAAGAGGACCCTTCATTGCTTAACCTCTATGGCTATGCGTAAGCTCAAAATGACAACAACAACGATTCTCTTCCCACCTTTATATAGGCCACTGCATGCATCAGGGCATTTTCTTCACCCATGTGCCATGCTAGGTCACCTTTACTGCTTCTGCACCCATTGGCTCCTTAATGCACCACTAATAGCTAGTGTGTTTAATGCCACGGCCTTTAACAGTTGCAATTGTCATTGATTATTACATTTGCTGCGTGATTGCACTACTATTGTTGTATTTTCAATATTGAAACTATTTGCCTTTCCACCAACAGTTGGGTTGATCTTTTGTCGACACAATCCACTCCTATTCTAATCATCATGCTACTTAGGAGGTATTATATAGTCTATTGATGATTCTACTAGTGTTCTGTATTGCACATGGATTTTTCCATACCTTATGAGTGACATTTTAACAAAACTAAACTAGTATTGGCTACGTTTTGATGACTTTCCTATGCTAATGTGTGTCAAATGTCTTATCCAACTTGTGTTTTGATGATCTTGCTGGAATGGTAGTGTATCAATGAGCATGATGCTATCGATTTTGGAGTTTGTCATACTTAAATTTGGTTTTTATAGAGCCCTTCAACTTGTTTAAATGATCTTGCATGTGCCATCTATTTGCAATGGTTCATATGAGTATCATATTTTAGTTTGAGCTTAAATGTTAGTAGGTACATTACACTCCCTTTGTTCCTACTCTCTCCTAAGCTGAGAAGGTAGCATGTGAGTACTTTTCCTTCCTCATTTCCCTTCATTATGATCTTATTTGTTCCCTTGTGATCATGAGATTCACTATTCTAACATACCTCATGAAGTTATGGTTGTGTTACAACATAGAAGGTGTTGGATTATTCCATTAATCAATGCTTCCATCACAATGTGGTGATATACCTATCATCTACATGAAGGTGATGAGAAGGAATGGTGTGGCATAGTGTCACATTTGCAAAGAAGGAAGATAAGAAAGACATGTTATTACTTTGTGTGGTGGATATCATGGTCGTGCTTAGAAAAGCACAAGACCACATGCATGTCTACATCATCTTGGTTCACTCGAGGTCTACCAATGGTTTTAGTGGACAATTCTTCTTAACTCTAGTGATGCACACCCTCACATGCTCCTAGCAAGAAGGGGCAAGTGTGAGGGTGGAGAGAGGGCATATTGATGCTCTTGATTATTGGTGGATTTGATGTATGTCATTTAATTCACTTCTTCTAGTGATCCAAACCTTGGACTAATGTGTCTAGCACCAAGTTCATGCTCAAATGAGCGACATGATGTGGTCATATGGTCTTGCATTAGAGGACCCAAAGGGCATGCATATACTCTAGTGGAGGAATCTTGGTGTAACGGTGACCTATCCATGGAGCTTGTGTAGCTACAGGAGGTGCAAGGTGGCTAGCTCGACTCCTTTGCTTTTAGAGAGAGCTTATGGCATTTGGACTTCTTTAGGGTGCTTTCTTACCAAGGCACATCTAGTAGAGTGCACATTGTCGGAGTATCCATGGTGCATCTTGGATGTTCTTGTTTTGTTCACTTGTACTATGAGAGAGGGTATTAGAAGTGGTCATATCACAAGTTTGTTCATGTATACTATGAGAGAGGTTGTCAGAAGTAGTCATATCGTGAGTTTACAAGTTTGATTACTTGCACTATGAGATAGGGTGTTAAATGTGGTCATATCATAAGTTTACAAGTGCCCATGGCCTAATTTATGGGTAATATTTTTATTCTTTACTTGGTAATTGGCCAATCTATTTTGTGGTAGAACAACTCCTTTTTTTTGTCTATAAAAGGAGGGAGTGTGGCCACTATCCATTATCACACTTGTACTTGTTTTACATCTTGTGCATTGTACCTTTCATTAATCTTGTGTCTTTCATTATTCGGCTATGTATGTTGCTCTTCTAACAAGTTCTTTAGGATGCTACAATAGGAAATGGTATTCTGATGGTAGAGGGAAGTGAGCTTTGTCCACACCTCCGCTACAATCCCCAACTTGCATAGCATCATGTAGACTCATAAAAAGAAAGGACCTACCTCAAGAGTTGAGCCATTCCCATAGAGTGGCTTGGTCCATCATAGAACCAATGGCAGGATCCTCCATGGGTTGAGGAAAACGAGTAGTACCAAAATCCCACAGATCAACTTTGTAGTGATAGAAGATGGTGCATGCACTTTTGAATAGATTGTATTGCCAAAAGATAGTGATGAACTTCTGAATAGTTGAAATGTACCATGATGTATAGATAGCTTGTAATATAATTCTCTATGAATACATACATCATTGAGCTTTTTACGTGTTTTTGTGTTGCTATATATTTGAGTGGTGTGATGGGACTTTACAAGTGATTAGTGCTTTTTACCACTTTTTAATGATACAGTACCACTTTTTTGTGGTACAACATTAATTTTTTCTAAATGGTGATGCATCATTGGAATGCTGCAACACTACTGGTTTTAGACTTTAAAGTTTTTGCACTATTCCATATTTAGGGTACTCTGAATGTTTAAAATCACTTTTGGATTGTATAAGGCACCACTTTTGAGTGGTGTGATGGCACTTCAAACACAATTAGTATTTTTGACCACTTTAAAGTGATACATTACCACTTTTCAGTAGTGCATCATTAATTCTTTCTAAATGGTGATGCATCATTGGAATGTTGCAACACTATACCACATTTGATCACTTTTTAGTAGTACACAACCACTTTTAAGTGTTGTTGCACTATTGGAATGCTGCCACGCTATACTACTTTTGACCACATCTCATGTTTTGAGTGGTTTAACATAAACTATTTCCAAGTATTGCACCACCACTTTTCAATGGTGCAACATTAATTCTTTGCAAATGGTGTTGCAATACTATACCACTTCTCACCACTTTTCAATTGTGTTGTACCACTGGAATATTGCAACATTATATCAATTTTGATAGCTTTTCAATGGTGCAACACTAATTCTTTCCAAGTGGTGAGTAACCACTTTTGAGTGATGCAACTTTAATTCTTTGTAAATGGTGCTACATGAATGGAATGTTGCAACACTATACCACTTTGACCACTTTTTAGTGGTCTAGAACCAATTTTTAGTTCAATGGTATTGCATTAGTGGAATGTGTAATACTAAAGCACTTTTGACCACTTTTTAGTGGTTCTACACCGCTTTTTATTGGTGTAGAAATGTTTTCCAATGGTTCAGCACAAATCTTGGCTGGTGCAGCACCATTAGTTGTTAAAGTGAATGTAGCAATGCCAAGAGTAAGTTTAAGGATTTAAGGTTGAGAGTAAGTTTTGCAAAGACACGGTTCACTAAATGATACGCACTATTTTAACGTGGCGATGCACCACTCATTGAATGATGTGCATCATTTTAATGTGGCGATGCACTAGTTTAAAGTGGTGCACAACTTTGATGTGGTCAAATAGGACACCGAAACTTAATTACATGAAATGGGTCGAATGATGTTTTTAATCTTGGAAAGTTGTATATCAAGCTCTATTGTGAATCACCTCATTCAAAACAAAAACTCAACTTACAATTCAAAGGGTGTGCTATTATATATATCCTCATTATCTTTGCTGGATAACTCAAACACTTTGGCTATGCCATTGACCATTACAAGTTCCACAGGGAACTTTATTACCCTTATGTAGTGGGAATATATTAAAAATACCAGCTTATTATCCCTAGCTCATACAAGTTTTCTTGTAGAGATTTATACCAATGACCTATCACCATAAAAGTTTGGGTCTCTACCTTGTTGCCCCATGCCTCAATTTGCTCCTTAGTTGCAAGGTCCTTGTGGCGACACACTTCAAAATATAGAAGTCAGTAGCCTTCTCATTATTCTCTTTGAAAGGGACAATAAAATTGTTGCTAGGTGAGAGAGCATAAATCAAG
Organism: Lygodium microphyllum; assembly: GCF_053477565.2. Lineage (NCBI taxonomy): Eukaryota > Viridiplantae > Streptophyta > Polypodiopsida > Schizaeales > Lygodiaceae > Lygodium > Lygodium microphyllum. The sequence goes on along the minus strand of NC_141147.1, from coordinate 41,438,203 downwards.
GAATCATAATGCCTTGCATAGGTGGCAGCTTGGACCTTGTCATCCAAGTGTCCACATTCTTGGAAATCCTAGGCAATTGCTCCAAAGTGTGGTATAGCCACATCTCTATATGTGATCTATTCTTGCACCTTCTTTGTTGGCTACTCCTACAAAGAAAACAAAAGCATGACAACCATTTATTTGCAATGCATGACTGTTGGTGGTCACACAGAATACCCATTCACACAGTGCATTACTCTTGAGCCCTTCAATGATCTGCAAGCCCATTATTGGGATTGTTGAACATCACCAAGCTTGACCTTCAGAAGACTCTACTAATTTCCCTCATTTTCTTGTCATATATAGGCCCTTGTATTAAGGTGCATTCTCACAACAACTTCACTAGCACGAGTCAAGCATATACTATTTTGCTTCACCTACTCATGAGTCAAAGCACTTTTGATGACTGCTCCAGCCCCATCATGCTCTCCCTTCCCATGTTTTGAAATAAAAGAAAATTCCAAGTCATTTCCATGCCAATAAGACCCCAATATCTAGCAACAAAGTAAAACGGTCACTTACTTTGAATTATGAAGGTGCACCATTTGACCAAACCCAATGTTTTTAAAAGATGAGCCCTTGATCTCTCAGCCATAGAGACATATTCTCCACCTCCATCTGACCTAAGACAAGAGATATAGCAACCAACTCATTTTCAGAATGCTTCTTGAGATCTCTGAATGCATCAAATACTTCATCTTTATGTTTCAATATGTACAACCAAGTGTACCTGCTAAAGTCATCAATGAAGGATACATAGTAACGAGCACCTCCAAACGAAGCATTATGAGACGAATCCCAGACATCAGAGTGTATCAATTACAAAGGTCTCGATCTATTCTTTACATGTCTCATAAAGGAAAATCGTGCCTGCTTTCCAAACTGACATGCAGGACATACATGGCCAAAGTCATTATACTTGAATTTGGGCAATCCAAGTACCACCTCTTTCTGTTGCATAGATTTCAGCTTTTGAACATTAACATGGCCAATCCTCTTATGCCAAATCTCAACATCTAGTATAGCACCCTCATCATGTGCAAACATGGCTGCCTTAAGTTCCGGAATGGATGCATCCAAGGTAAACATCCTGCCATCCCTTCTGCCTCTGGCAATTAATTTGCAGTCGTTACTGTATTCTTCAATAAAGCATCCATCTTTATTGAATCTAACCTGCAGATTTTGTTTGGCCATCTATCCCACTGACAAGATATTCTTAGTTATTGACAGTACATGCAATACATCATGCGGACTCTTTTTCTTGCCATCAGGCATCATCAACAGAACAACTCCTGTGTGTTGAATGTCAGGCTGGGTGTCATCCCCAGTACAAACATAACCATGTGAACCTGCAACCAACTCATCAAACCACTCTCCATGGGGTGTCATATGGTTAGAAGCCCCATAGTCAATGTACCATCTCTCATCTCTTTTTTGTCTAAGTGCATTCTTAGACACATGTTGCATGGCAAACAACCTATCACCCTGCTCATCATGAGCACCGCTAGAAGATGCATAGTTCCCATGTTGTATGCCCTTAGCCTTCATACTTCTTATGACAATCCTTTGGAATGTGCCCATATCTACCACAATAATGACAATCCTTGTTCGTGTTGGACTGATCATTCGACTACCAGGATCCACCACCTGTGCCTTGGGCCGATCTCCCCCTACCTCTAAAGCCAACAGATCCACACTAGCCACGTGTATTTGTGCCATGCCAATTACTCTGCTGTTGTTGTCCATAGGTGTTTCGAGTGCCTCCTCGACCTCGAAACGAGCCACGGCCTCTGTCGCCTCTAGCACACTAGCTAGAATAAAGGACATGTCTCTACTTTGAGATGTATTAGAACCTGTGTTCAATCCAAGCTTTACTTCCTCATGCAATAGCAAAGCAAGCAACTCATCCTAGTCAAGGGGTTCAGATCTAACAGAAATAGATGTATCAAATGCTTCATATTCCTTGCCAAGTCCATTCAGAGTGACTGCAATCATATCATCCTTAGATACATGTGATCCAATAGTGGCAAGCTTGTCACTATGGTCTTAATCTTCATCGTGTAAGCCTGTATTCTTCTGCCATTCCTAGACATGTTGTTAAATTGCTGTTTCAACTGAATCTTTCGTGCATATATTACATTTCCATAGTTGTTCATGAGTATGTCCCAAGCATCTTTCAGGGAATCACATCCAGTGATATTGCCATAGCATCAGATATACATAAGGAAACCAATGTAGCACTTTGCATGCTCTCTCTGTCCACTGTTTGTGAGCTCTTCTCTGATCATGTATCGACCATTCAGGCAATTCAAGTTCAGCTTCATCACTAGTCATAGATGCCAATATTCTCTACCAACAAAGAAGTTTTTCATTCTGAATCTCCATAAGGCAAAATTCTTGTTATCCAACTTCTCACCAACAATCTGGGTAATGTTGTCAGTGCCCTATGCATTTTCCATGTTGTAATAGACAATGTCAATGCCTGACTTCCTGCAAGCCAACAAGTATCATTGATCAACTGCAGCCTTTGATTGTTTATGACAGTTTTTTGCAACAAATCCATTGTTAAAACTAGGATATTTCAGTCCATCAACATCTCAAAACCATCCACAAACATGTGGCATAACCCGTAGGTACATCAGTCAGTACATAGACCATTTAGTTGCTTTAAGTCTATATCATGCAACCTTATTGCCAGGGTACATACATGCAGTCTGAAATTTGCAGGCTGTAAATGACCAACAACTGATTTACAGTCAAAACCAAGGTGTATGCATGTCATACATGTCCGAAAAGCTCACAAGCATTTGCTAGTACATGTAGGGTTCTATACATGATCATTTGGGCACATATCAGTGCATATACATCAAGTACAAGTGTCAAATATCTTGCCTACAGGTTGTAGTTAGCAAATACTTAGCAAACCAAGCTGTATTTTAGCACAAAGAGTCTTCAAACCACTTCATACATGTGCTACTGTGTGTCGGGGTCAATACATGACCATACATACAACCATAGACACTATGTGGAACCTAAAGCCATTATCAGCTAGAACAAATGCTATAATAAATATTGAAAAGGCTTATCTACAATTGCTCTGCATGGTGGTAATGTTGTTATTGAACCAAATCTTCAAAATTCTAAGAATGGCAATTGTATCCCCAAAAAGACATCTATTGGTGGAGTGGTCCCTTATCACTTACAACCACTCCTCTAAACTTTACAAGGTGTCCCCTCCTGCCACTTGCAAGTGATTCTCCACCACTTGGAACCGGTCCTCTATCACTTGCATCGGTCCTCTATAACTTACAAAGGCTCATAAGTGATGTATCATCCCCTATAAGTCGTCTCCTATCACTTACAATTGCTCCTCTAAACTTTATAAGTTGTCCCTTACCACTTGCAAGTGATTCCCCACCACGTGAAACGGGTTCTCTATCACTTGCAACCAATCCTCTATCATTGGCAAGTGGTATGCTACAGATTGCATTTGGTCCCCTACCACTTATAAGTGGTGCACTACCACTCATAAGTGATGTGCCACCCCCTATAAGTGGTCCCCTATCACTTACAACTAGTCCTCTAAACTTTATAAACTATTCCCTGCTACTTGCAAGTGATTCCCTACCACTTGGAAATGGTCATCTATCACTTGCAAACCGGTCCTCTATAACTTACAAACTGGGTACCAAGTGTATGCAAACTTCCAGCTATGATGGCAGACTCCATCATGCGAGATAAGGTTTCATGTGGATACACCTTCATGGTTCTATGTAAATGAGGGAGTAGGCCAGCTTCAAACTTCCTTTTCTTCTCTTCATTGTTGATCTCCATGAAAGGAGTAACCTTGAGAAGAGTAGACCAAAACTTGTCCACATGACTAGTGACCTTCTCATGCTCTTTCCAGCCTAGCCATGCAAAACCTCGTATGAACCTTCTGGAGTATGAACATAGGCCCAAGAAACTTCTAACTTCATGTATAGAAGTAGGTGTAGGCCATTCAACAATGGCTTGAATCTTCTTAGGATCCATTCTTAGGAATATTGGTCTCTAAATGGTCTCATGGCCATGCTAGATCATCATCAACACTTAAAGAAAAGCGAGTCATTAATTTATTGACATAAATTTACTAAATAGAGAATGTGTAATAAGCAATCCATTTAGTAACAGTCATTGTTTCAAAGAAAAATAAGAAGTTTCGGATATGTGTGGATTATTGAAAGATTAATACAGCCATAATCCCAAATCCTTTCCCTATCCCTTACCTGGATGCCATACTAGATGAAGTAACTGACCACAATATATAATCAAGTGCAGCTTGCACTAGAAGACCAAGCTAAAACCACTTTCATCACTGCATGGGGAGTATATGTATGCACAGTGATGTGGCTCAGACCGGCCTCCTTTCAAAGAGACATGTAGGAGATCTTTGGGCCCTACCTCACCAATTTCATGAGGGTCTTCTTGGATGATTTTAGTGTGTTTGGAAAGGCTACTCTTCACCTGACACACATTTGGCTTTGTCTCACCAAATGATGAGAGGTAATTTTAAGTTTAAATCCACTCAAATGTGTATTTGATATTCAAGGTGGTATTTTGCTAGGCCACATCATGTCACAAAATGGCATCGTTGTCGACTCCACCAGGGTGGCAGCAATTATGCAAGCTTCAATACCAGATTCACCATCCGTGTTACTTTGTTTCTTAGGCAAATTTCAGTGGCATGGCTACCACCTATGTCTTTTGCCACATTTGGTTGTTCCACTCAACAAATTGGCGCATGTGGCCAAATCAACATATTAATGGAATGAAGAAGCTGACTTGGCATTCTGACGCCTCTAGCTCTTATTCTCAAAAGCTCCTATTTGTGATTTCCCCAGATTGGATGAAGACCTTCCATGTATTTGTTGATGCATCTAACATTGCTATAGGTAGCATTCTTATGCAATAGGATACTAATGGTTTATTTTGACCTATGCTCTATGCTAGCAAAAGATTATCTAATGTTGAGAAAAATTATTCATTATAACCGAAAGAGACTGTGTGGCATGATCTACTCCATCAAGAAATTCTAGCATTATCTGCTAAAATAAGACGTGTCTTTTGTCTTTCATGTGTATCATTTAGCACTAGTCTATCTAGTCAAGCAACAAAATGTCACTAGGCGACTTGCCCAATGGATTCTCATGGTGTAGGAGTTTGAATACATAGTTGTACATCTTCCTAGAACCCAACACATCATTGTAGATTTCCTTTCCCGTCTCAATTCTGCTGAGCTATTGGTATAGAAGATAACTTCCTAGATGCCGAGTTATTTTCCACAAAAGTGAATGTGCCCACCGCTAAATCCTCCTTGGTCATGGTATGAAGAAAATATGAATTTCTTGGAAACAGGAGTACCCCTCTCTCATCTCTAGAAGGACCAACTGAAATGACTAGCCCTTTGGAGCTAGCAATTTGAAATTACCATGGGACAATGTACTATCGTATGCTATCTAGAGTGCTACAAAGAGTAGTTCTCCCTATGGAGCAACTTGTTGTCCTAGAGGAAGCCTATCAAGAAATTGTTAGCTGGATTATGGTGGCTAACTATGCATGGTGATGTTCGTAAGTGGGTCTAGCATTATGATTCCTGTCATGGGCCAACTTGGAGCCAAAGAATGATTGCCACTCTGGTCCATCCTACCTTTGGAACCCATCTAGAGGTGGGGGCTAGACTTCATCGGCCCCATTTGTTTAGCTGTGGCATACATAAGAAACAAGTACATTCTAACGCCAATGGTTTATTGCATCAAATGGGTTGAAGCATGGGCCCTACTGGACAATATGACGAAGTTAGTCACCAAATGCCTCTTTAAGGATATCTTCATAAGATATGGCACTCCAATTGAACTTATTAGCAAGATAGAGGTACACATTTCATAAATAAGGTAATCAAGGAGCTCACGTCATTCTTTCTTATTGTACATAAGAAATCGTGTCCTTACTACCCATAAGCTAATGGCTTACCTAAGTCCACTAACAAAGTTTTATGTAAAATCTTAACCAAGTCGGTAGATTAGAATAGAAAATATTGGAAACTAGGCTTCCCACAACACTATGGGCTTTCAAGACATCCTTCAAAGTTGCCACTGGCATGACTTCCTACAAGCTAGAAGCCATTACCCCCCTAGAATTTGTAGTCTTGAGTTTCTAACTCACGGTGAAAGATCAATTCATTCTCGAAGAATCACATCCATTTCGGATGAAAGCCATAGCCCACTTAGAAGGAGACCAGATCTACAATATGTATATTATGTCCAAGGTCCAAGCCTAACAGAAACACCAAGTTAATTGACTGTCCAAGAAACCATTGTTCCATAAGGGCCAACTCATCCTGATCTTTTAAACATAAATATGGGGAAATTTCTTGGCAAACTCAAATTCCAGTGGAACAGTGCTTTTCAATAGGCAGTGTTGGACTTGAATTGGGACTAGAAGACAAAATCTAGCCTCCCCTAGTGGCAAATCCCCAAAGAAGTGCAGGATCGAGTGGCCTGAGAGATGAAGAGGACTGGTATCCCTTGCCCAGACTAGGTTTCCACAAACCACCCTACCTCAAAGCACCAACAAAGTGCTCGCCTCCATCCCATGGTCAAAGCCAGGGATAAGAAGTGCACTAGAGCCTGGCACCCGAAACCCCCAACCCCGATAACCCAGGCCAAGATCAGCGAGATAGCAATCCTCATCCAAACAATCCATTCTTTGAAAACATCTCCACCTGCACCTCCGCCATCATGAAGTTGGCTATCATTGCCCAACTCTAGGCCCATCTAACTCAATCCAAGGCCCTCTCCCTCAAACATTGGCACCAAATGCATGCCCTTAATGTTGAGTCCCGACACAAACTCAAACTAGAAGGAGTCTAAGCTTGCCTTGTATGAATCACTTTTATATGGGACCAGCTGTAGCAACAAAGTCGAAAATGTGCCATTTACTTGGAAAAGCTTGCAGCAGCCGAGCTCATCTACCACAATTTTCCATAGTCACTCCTCTGGACTCACATTGACCTATGGCTACAACAATACCACCTCTAGTACAATCCCCTCCCACCACTCTGCCACCCACCAAGAGGCCCATGACCACCTCAACTTTGGTCCCCACCCAATCCCAACCCACCTTACCCTCTATTACCTCCCCTTCCACCACTAGCCATTCTAGCCCCACCTCTGCCACCAAACTAGTTCCAAGCTGTGACATAGAGGATGATAGTGACATCAACAAAGTAACTTCATGGCTCCAAGTCCATCATGCATGCCAATGTTAAAGGCAATGGCAGTATTAAACACGCGAGCCACCAGTGGCACATTAAGGAGTCGACGAGTGCAGAAGCAGTAAAGGTGACCTATCATGGCACATGGGCAGAGAGAATGTCTCATTGTAGGCAGTGGCCTATATAAAGGTGGGAAGTGAATCATTTTTTTGTCATTCTGAGCCTACACATAGCCATAGAGGTTAAGTAATGAAGGGTCCTCTTGCTCGATGCCATTTGGTCCTCTTTATGCTAAGTCTTCTTTGACTGGCATCTTCGGTGCTCTCACAACTGAGCTTATCTTGTATTATTCTCTAGTCCTTGTGTTCAGTAGTAGTACTGCCTTGGTCATTGTATCTTACAATCATCTTTTGTTTCCAGAGAAACTATGTCGAGACCATTTGGTCCGTGATTAATGTATTGATTTTGACTTTAGCAATATACATATTGGGTTGACTTTTGAGTGCATCTGTTGCTTGATCTTTGTGCTATGAACATGTATCACTCTACAACTTGGGCAATGTATGTCAAAAGTGATGTCAATGTCTATCTATGTTAGCTTTGAGTACGCCCATTGTCATTTCAGTGGCGGTTGTGCTTGGACACCAATTACAGCAATGAGTATCCATCAAACAACAATGAAATGCAATAACAAATGAAACCTGAGCATGATGATGAGCAATGTGGATTGACCAAGTAACAGTCGAAGAAAATGTAGCAACACGATAAGACTAGAAGGCTTACAAACACAATAGTCAAGCTAGTAGGAAGGCCACCATTCTAACCATGAATGCACCAACATTTTCTTGACTATGTCACCTACCCATTAAAACAAGTCCCTACTAGCTCTGCAACAAATGCAATGGACCAAAAGCCAATCACTATTAAACAAAACAATATGAGCATATCTCAATTAACAAACCTTAACATCTGATACTGTGTCAGAAGAGCGAAACACACAACAAAATAATAAAAGACACAAGATTGATGAAAGGGACAATGCACAAGATGTAACCAGGAAAAGGAATCCACTATGACAAGAGTACAATGGTTGAGTGCCAACTCACACACTCCATAAGCTCCCTCTCTCCACACAAAGAATCTGCAAGTACAAGCATGATAATGGATCGTGGCTACACTTACTCCTTTTATACACAAAAATAAAGGAGTTATCCTACCACAAAATAGGTTTCTCTATTACCAAAAATAAAGAATAAAGAGAGTATGTAGAAATTAGGCCATGGGTGCTTATAAACCTATAATATGACAACTTCTAATAGAAACTCAGGGTGCTCTCACTTGATGACTCTCCTTCTACGAAGGATCACATCAATAAGATAGAGAACATGCGAGATGAGCTTGTATCCCTAGTTGGGAAATATCTTCCAGTTGCCATCTCCAAACATTGATGTTTTCTACACCAGTTCGCTTACCTGTGGGGTACGTAAGACTCTTCTTTAGGAAGAGCTAGCTCCACTTGTCATGGAGTATGACGAGAGACTCAAAGGGATAGGAGCGGGCTCATGGATAGTGGAGCCTCTTCACATATGACCTACTAATAGGATTGGCTTTAAGATCTTCATTCCAAAGGGGGTTCAGTCACTTGTGACAACTCTTCCATACCCATTTGTGAAGTTGGGACTATTCCCCTTTTGCTAGATAGGTAAGGTTCTTTCACCAAAGTTCTTACTTTTCCCTCTTCAACTAGAGCACATATGCTTGCAACTTGGTCCAATATAGAAAAAGTTTTGATTGCTAAAAGTGAAGGGTATGAGCCCTAAAGTGGAAGCACAAAGTGAAAGCAAGAGCCATGGTGGAAGGAGCAAGAGCAAGAGAGTGAGAGAGAGACAAGATGTGGGAACTCCAATAGTCACAATGTGTGACGGGCCTTCCCTTTATTCAAATGTCACTGAAAGAATAAAGAAAAAAGTGGCAATGATGACCGCCTACTACCTATAGTGTACATATATGCAGATACCTAACACATGGTGTGGGTACTGTCAATGTAACTAATGCACAGGCGACTAGACACATGCATCTAGAGGTGGACTTCCTACTGTTTGCATGTCACGCATAATCAGAGTCAGTGTATCCCATGACTCTTATATCCTAGCCACCATAACAAATGCACATAACTGTTGTGCCCTTCAAATACCTCATGATATCTTTGACGGCATCCTAATGCCATTGGCTAGGTGTAGCCATATAGCGTGTCAGGGTGAGTAGCTATTATGGCATACATCAAATTGTCCACTGCAGATGCATAAGGGATCTTGGCCATCTTGGCCTTCTACTCATCAAAGAATATAGACAATCGGCCTGACCAACCTTCACATGAGAAGGTAAAGGATAGCCAATAGGCTTAACATCTTGCAGATGAAACTACTCAAGGACCTTCTAGATGTACTCCTTCTATGACAAGCAAAGGAGCCCCTTAGAGCAATTCCCATGTCCTTTATCTCAAAGCTCTTCTTGAGCTGACCTTTTAAGGCATCCAGCTCAACATGAGCACTTCCAGCAATCAACATATCATCCACATAGAGGATCAAAATCAGTAGGCTTCCATACAAGCCTTCTTTGTATATAAACACAAATCCTTATCACTATGGGAATATCCCTGTGAATGCATAAAAGCATCAAACTTGTGGTACCATTCCCTAGGTGCCTGCTTAAGGCCATAAAGACTCTTTCTCAATCTGCACATTAGGTGATCCTTGCCATGTTCTACAAAGCCCTTAGGTTTCTCCATGTAAATCTCATCATGCAAGTCCCCATGAAGAACGTTGAGATTCAGCAACAATCACACTCACTGACAGCCTCTTTGTATGGAGCTTCAGGGCCAAGGACATGCAAGCTTACCTATCCCATGTGCACAGTGGTGCCTACTGCAGTTTCCTACTTTCCTATAAAGCATTGTACTTGCTTCCTTTTCTTAATGCAATGATAGTACTCTTTTCTTATCAGTAAAGTGTCAGTGTCATTGTCCACATACACAAGATTGTGTTTATGAGTCCAAGTCTCAATCTTGGAACCTAATTCACTTGTGTAACAAATAGTGTCTTTGTCTCCTCCATCATGAGTTTACTCTTCTTCTTTTATCCACCATAACTAACTGCCATGCTCTAGATCCATGTACTTTCACATGGTATCAGAGCTCAACTGAGCATGGCTTAGCTCTCCTTTACTCTCTCTCAGCTCATCTTAACCTCAGGTCAGCTCAAGTCTAGCTCATGGTTCCATTTCTCACCTCCATCTCTACTTGACCTTCCTTGGCAGCCATAGCCAGCTTGCACCCTGCCTGCTTCAAGCTCTTGTATCCCACTCCACAGGTCACAAATCTCTTGGAGCTTCCTTCTGGAAAAGTGTTTCCCTACTTCCAAAGGTTCTTTTTGACACCTCAATCAGTGACGTTGGGCTCCTATAGCTCCATCATTGTCATTCTTCTTTGCTTCTGTCCTATGGCCACCATAGCCAGCCTGGTCATACCTCTGATATAGGGCTGAGATCTCCCTCTACATGTCAAATTAGCTTATGACCTCTTCTTAGAAGATGTTCCCGAACATTAGGCACAACTGCCTATCACATTAATTGATGATATTGTTGCTCTCTGGCCCCGACATTGGAGAAATCGACTGCGCATGTCCTGATCTACGCCCGATCTGATTTCGTCACTTTGATTGCCCTGCACGCGACGCAATCATGACGAGTACTATAGGGCTTTGATAGCCCATGTAGGGAGTGTAATCAGATTAAACATATAGATCGATAGGAGTCCTGCAGCCACAAACACAGGTATAGCCACAAACACATGTCTGAAACCCTAAACTGTCAGCCATAGCCATTCTCATCAAAGCTCAAAAATCTCATCATTTTCTCTCTCATGCCACCTAGAGCAACCCACTGCCACTAAACCAAGCTAAAGCCTACTAAATCTGAAGTTTCCAGCATCAAATCAAGGAGGGGAAGATTTGGATTTTGAAGATCTTGAAGAATTTTGCAGATTTGGAAGACTCAAGGAAGAAGTTACAAACATAGTGTCCATTGACACTCATCTAGTGCTCTTAACACTTGTGTCTTGTGACACAACCAACTCTTCTGCTTCTGAAATCTGAGAAATTGGTGCTGATTTGCTGCTACTTCAGCCATCCAACATGGGAAAAGACTCTCCAAATGCTCGGTTCAAGGGAGTCGGGTTTCACACCTAGCAAACCCACATCAAGCTCATTCTAATGAAGAAGGGTCTTTGGGCCATTACCAATGGCAAAGAGAAGAAACCTTGGGATGCGGACCTTGCAGTTACTTGGCAGAAGAATGATGACAAGGCACAAGCCATCATTAAGCTGGAATTGGATAACAGCTACATCCATCATGTGGATGCCTGTGACACGTCCCATGACACTTGAGACAAATTGGATACCTTATTTGGTGCACAGTCAAAGTCGTCTAAGTATGGTCTATTGATTGAATTTTTCCGACTTGATATGAAGCCTCATACATCCCTGGCATCCCATCTGAACTACATGGAAAGCCTGCTTACTCAACTTGCAGGGATAAAGCTAAAAATGGATGAAGATGTTTGTATTGGTGTCTTGTTAAAAAGTCTGCCTCCTGCCTATGATAATGTATCAACCACTCTAACCAATATGCCTGATCCTCAACTTGTTGATATTAAAGCCTCTCTGCTAGAGGAAGAAAAGAAACTTAAAAGCAAAGAAGAGCCTAGTACTTCAAAGGATGAACAAATGTTATATGTAAACAACAGATACAAAGGTAAAAAGGAACTGCTCTTCTGTGACTTCTGCAAAAGGACCGGACACACTGAGAAGTTCTGTCATGCTAGGAAGAGGTCCCAAAAGGCCTATCTTGCAGCTGTGAAAGAAGAAGAAGACCATGGACCAAAAGATGAAGATGAAGACCACCAGGATTGGAAGGACAAGCCTCATCAGTCCTTCTACTCTCATTACTCTGATAGACAGTTTTAAAAACCTTGTATTTACTTGCCCTAATGCTTCCTGCCATAAGTTTTGTAAACTCCTCATGTAACTTGGCATTACAGTCCCTGTACACTTTATGAGGCCCCTGTTACAACCTCTGGATGTCCATCATGTTTTGGTGCCCACACTTAGCCTTTTCTACGACAGCCTCTGGTGTCTACCATGTTTGTGGTGTGCCCACACTTTGCAGGTGGTTCTCATTACAGCCTCTACATACTTTGTGCCTTTCTAGTTGTGATTGAGGAGGGGTGTTGAGATTTAGCAATCACACTCACTAACAGACTCTTTGTATGGAGCTTCAGGGCCAAGGACATACAGGCTTACCTATCCCATATGCACAGTGGTGCCTACTGCAGTTTCCTACTTTCCTATAAAGCATTGTACTTGATTCCTTTTCTTAATGCAATGATAGTACTCTTTTCTTATCAGTAAAGTGTCAATGTAATTTTCCACATACACAAGATTGTGTTTATGAGTCCAAGTCTCAATCTTGGAACCTAATTCACTTGTGTAACAAACAGTGTCTTTGTCTCCTCCATCATGAGTTTACTCTTCTTCTTTCATCCACCATAACTAACTGTCATGCTCTAGATCCATGTACTTTCACAAAGAAAAGCCGTCTTGATATCCATTTGTTAAAGATCCAACTCAAGCTAAGCAACCAAAGCCAGTATCAAACATAGGGTAGTCATCTTCAACACAACAAGAGAAAAAACTTCATCAAAGTCCACACCATGCTCCTCCTTTAAACCCTTAGCAACCAATATGGCCTTGTATGCTAACTTGGGGCATCCAGTTGATACCTTTCAACTTGTACACCCATTTCCATGGCAAAGCACGCTTTCCACTAGGCAAAGGAACCAAATCCCATGTAAGATTTTTCTACAATAATTCATACTCTAATTGCATAGCCCTCTCCCAAGAGTGACTATCATCTCTATGCATGGCTAAGCATACTATCATCAACTAACTCTTAATATCCCTCTCGTCACAAATCTACTCAAAGGCTTTAGAGACAAACTTGCCCCCATTATCCGATCTTAGGCATTTCAGCCTATACCCACATTGGTTCTCAACTAAATTAAGGCAATGTTGAAATGTAGCCAAGACTTTTGATTTTTGCTTAATAAGATATGTCCAATGTGTATAGTCATCAATGAAGGTAGCGAAATACTTCCTACCACCTAACAACTTACAAGGCATGAGACCACATACATCCGATTGAATGAGAGCCAATGGCTCACCCATGCATGTCATACCAAACTTTTTATGTGTATTATGTGTCTATCTACCATATAAACAATGATCACAAGACTCAAAGTACTTATAGTCAAGGGGTGGAAGATACTACAAATGGGTAAGCATTTTCATTCCTTTCAAGGACACATGCCCAAGGCGATGATGCTAAAGAGATATATGTGGAATTGCATCCACTGCCAAAACATGGTCAATTGTCCCAATTACAAGCAAGGGGTAGAGAGAATTGAACTTAGCACATGCAATGACAAGATTCCTACGGGTAATCTTCCATGAGGAATCGCCAAAAGAAACTACATAACCTGCATCATCCAACATGCCAGCAATAGAGATAAGGCTCTTCGTGAGAGTGGGGACATGACATACATCATGAAGCATAAACATGCAATTGAAACCAAACTGTAGCTTAACATCACCAATACCAACTATCTCTAGTGCCAAATCATTACCCAAAAGGATGGATCCAGTCAAACTATGATAGAAGTGGAACCACTCTCTATGAGGGATCATATGGAAGGAAGCCTGGAGCCCCAAGAGGAACACCAAGGAAAAGGGAATTCTCTTGCAAGAAAATCTATCTTGTAACACCAACAAGATTTTTTATTATGTTTCATATGATCACAATGAAGAAAAGAACACCAGGCACAACAAATCTTCATGCAGCATCATGTATATCTCTCCCACGGATTTGATAGAATCAACCATATTCTTCAATATCTTTACAAAATCCATCAATAGAACAAAGAAAGCAAAGGAATACACCATCTTTGAATGGAAATACATCACATAGTATTCATCTTCATTATCTTCATAGTCTTCTCTCTCAATCTCTCACATACAATCACTCTGTTCAGTAGAATTGGCTATCTCTGACTCTCTCTCTTTCTCTCTCTCTCTCTCTCTCTCTCTCTCTCTCTCTCTCTCTCTCTCTCTCTCTCTCTCTCTCTCTCTCTCTCTCTCTCTCTCTCTCTCTCTCTCTCTCTCTCTCTCTCTCTCTCTCTCTTTATCAATAATACATCATCTCCTCACTACAATCTCTCAAAATCACTCTCAATAATACTTCTTAGGTCGTGGATACCCCTCCCAAGAGGTATGTTTGATATGAAGAGTCACCAGAGCCACTACAGTGTCTTTTCATAGCTCACTACTGTCACTTCACTCCAGTCTTCACTTGAGTCTTCAGCAGCTACTTCTTTCACTTCTTTCAGATCTTTTGCACTTGTATTCACCTCTTTCCAAGGCTAGAAAACTTTCCCAAGCTACACTCTCATCCATCAAAACACATACAGAAGAATACAGAACAGTCACAGTACAGTACCAGAACAGCTACAATACAGAACAGAACAGAGACAGAAGCTCTATAGAATACCTACAGAAGGTTACAGAAGGTCATCAAAACCTCATAACTCATACTCAAACCATTCCAAACTCTCAAAAACCATTCAATAAGCTTTCACAATATCTCAATCTTCATCAATCAATACTCCATCCCTCCTTACAGAAGACAATCAGAACAAAACAGAACAAAATAGAAGCTATACAGAAGGTATACAGAACCAATCAGAACCTATCAGAACATCACAGAACCACTGATAAACATCATGAACTTCCAAAACACAATCAATATCATCCAAAACACTCTCAAACGACTTCCAAACCAATCAATCATCTCATAAAATCAACCATTCAGCTCTCAAAAACAACAAAAATCAGCCAAAAAACAAGTCATTTCAACACTCAACATATCCCCACACTTAATAAGGAAGTGTCCTCGCGACCCAGGAAAAAGGGAATACAAGTTCATCCCAAAAGCTCAACTTTGATCTTCAATATCGCTTCAAAAACAATCCATCCAACCACGACCCCAACTTATAACCTGTATCTGATATAAAAATACAATGAAAGGAAAACCCTTTATACATTAACACTTCTTATCAAACTAGAAATCACAACAAACTTGTAAAGGATATAAGAGGTTTCTTCTTCTTCATCTGCATCTTCAACTCTCCAACCACGACCCCATCACCACAATTCTAAATGTAGCTTGCACGAAATCCAATCCAATAGGAAACCACCACGTTCGTATTACATAAATGAACTCACAACACAAACACTACACATAACACAACCATCTGAATGACTTCTCCAAAAAGAGAGATTTTCATTAAAAAGCATCCACCATACATTGGAAAGGGTATCAATGAAGATGATCCCTCTTAAAAGATTGATGATTTCGAAAACGATCCATAGACAAGGATTCATCTACAAATATTTTGGGAGGATTCTGAAAAAACTAAAGACAACACATCCTTTCCAAGAGGACAAGGTATCTGCTAGGCAAACAAAGGGCATGAAAATACAATATATCCAGCTGCTGGGAATCAATGCTCACATTGACATTCATGCACAACTTTGGAATAGGCTTGGAATCATTATGAGAGTGCCTATCATATACGCCAAGTACCAAACAAAGTGAGCAGTTAATCTCACTGAAGGATCTGCAGACTATGAATACTGCTGAGCAAAATGAATATAGTTCTGATATGCTTGACTGGCAGCTGTCCATTCTCCTGGAATTACTGGCCAATTTATCTGAGGTCCTATAAGGGAATCATTCGAGCTCCATCCCCTTCTTCTGGAAATCTGATTATCAAACCCGTTATAGTCACTAACCAACTGAGGGGGTTGAGATATAGAAGTGTTAGGAGAGGAAAGTGGAATAAGGAAAAGTGGATGAAGAGATGGGTAGGCAAAATCATAAAAGGAAGAATGATTTAAAGAAGGAGTGGCAGAAATTTGTATGGAATCACTAAGGAAGGGTGTTAACTGATAAATAGGAAATGTAGAAGGTACATGAATGGATGGAGAAGGACATGGTGGAGAAGGGGAAAATACTCGATCCTTAATAAAGGAACAGTATGTAAAAATGGGAATTTGAGGAAAATATGAAGGTTGGAAAAGAAGGGGTAAAATGGTTGTGGAATTGGATTGACAAAGGGAAAGATATATATCATATCGGTGAGCCATTTGTTGGTAATACAGGAGGGAAGGAACAGAAGGTCCTAAGAGAGATCTTCTATGATAGGCATCAAAGAAGGTAGAATCAAACGGATTATGTTTTGAAAGATAAGCTAAGAGATCCACCCTCAGTTGATTAGTACTCTGGGCATAGGTAGGGGCTGTGTTCTGTCTTTGATTCAGGACCACAGAATCAATCATGGTATGCCAGGAATTATTAGTACAATTAACCACTGTGGAGGAGTAACTCTGGAACATATCAGCTATGCGCAACTCCAAATGGTTGACATACAAAACAGATTGTAGAACCACGTTCCCCACATACCATGCCATATCCACCTCATCTGGAATCAACAAGTCCCCTCATAGATACATGTATGACATCAACATGGTATCTGTCGTGACAGAATCTTTAAACACCATCCTCACCACCTCTATCAGCAACTCAGTAGACCAAGCCCCAGTCCAGCCATCCTCTGGAAAAGGTAAATCCATCGTGGAAAGCTTCATGTAGAAGGCCAACTTCTGTAAGTGGTAGTGGACAAAGAAAGAATGGTCGGGAGGAACATATTCCTGAAACTGCTCAAATGTAGACCATAACAAATCCATTCTGGATTGCAATCTTTCCACTTTATCTTGGAATAGAGGACACAAGGTAGCCTGTCTCTGAAGAGCAGCCAAGTCCTACTGTGAGAGAGAAGGGATCAAGGGAACATTAGGGCTTGGAGGAACAGACCTTGACTTTGCCAGTTGATCTTGCAACTGCTTGATTTGGGAAGCTTGGGATGCCACTGTGTCATTAGCAGTCTGTAAGGCTGAAAGTTTGTCATCTAAAAGAGTTTGGAACTCCTGCGCTTCTCGGGACATCCTCTCCTTCTCCTCTGAAAGGCTAGTAACCTCTGATTGAGCCTCTAGTAAAACTGGATCTTCAAAGAAGATATCTCATCTCTTTGGGTTGCAACCAGTTGGGTTTGTTGTTCCATCTGCTTAAACAAATCTGCTAGGGTATCCTTAGCAGAGGCTAACTCGGATGTTGCCTTATGCAATTGGTCCTTAGACTGCATCAGCTTTTCATAAAAGGAAGCATACAGCTGTTGAACACAGGGTGTCACTGACAATTCAATGGAACTCTGAATGTCTTTACAGAGGAAAGGAATTGCATTGCATGAGACTAGACTGTGCAGTGAGGGAACTGATATGTCCAACGAACCTTCTCGATGTGCTCTGAACAAGTTATTACAAGTGAGATAACCAGGGAGATCACTGCCAGAGGTAGCAGGAATGGGCACTGAAGGAAGAACTGAAGGAGCTTTATCCGCTACCCGCTTCAAGCGTTTGCGCTGTATGACCAGGGGAGACGGAGAATCATCATCCTCTATATCAATGGGTTCTGACTCATCTGAAGGTGGAGGAGGAGGTACTGGATCTGATGGAGGAGGTAGAGGCACACTCTTCTGTAAACCTGAGTAGGTCAAGAAGGCAGACAAATACGATCCATAGGTGACATTGGTAACATTACCCCTGGTGACTTTGACGAAATATTGATCCATTTTAGTGAGGAGGTAAGTGCTCCAATCAATAGCGACTCCTTTCAACACCATCCTTGAAGCTATGAAAAGCTCTTTGGACAAGTACTGGGATGGCGTTTTTGCAGGCATAAACCTGTCCTGGAGAAACTAACAGACCATCTTCCACACGGGATCAGTGATCATGGAAAAGGAAACTCCTGAAGAGTTAATCACCTTCTTAACATCCAGCAATTCCCTTGTCTGTTTTTGTAACAGCTTCAGAATCTCTTCATTAGAGAAAAGCTGACGAGTGGTAACAAAGGGTTCACCTTTGAAGGGAAGAGAAAGAGCCTTCCCTAGGCCTCGAGGTGTCAAAGTCATAGAAATACCCTGGACCAGTCCTGACTTCTTGCTGTAGGAGGCCAGAAACTCATCACACAACGATGGATCCTCTGGAAGCAATGGAAAGGAGGTAGCCACAAAAGCAGCGAGTCCCGCCTTCGTGAGAGGCTCAAAAGTGAGTAGGGAAGAGTAATCCCTATTGACGAGTGGGACATACTGGATAGGGGGAGGAGCGTGAGAAGGCGCCATTCAGATGGTTACACACACACCACAAACACAGACAATCAAGGAGAATGCCTGCAAAGCAAGAGACAAAAAACCAAGGATAAGAGAACAACCAAAACAATAAAACGTGACTCGACCAACTATCCCCAAGCAAACCACAGCCTAGAAAAAATTCGACATGACCTTGAGACTTATGCGACCGAAAGCTTCATGCTATGCATCATACAAACACCCAAATCCCCGTATCAGGCAATAAAGAAAAAACTACACACCGTACCCTTAACCGTATCAAAGATACTAAACCAAAACATCACCACAACCTACACACATCAAGACCACATCGTTGATAAACCGGTGTTGGACCATGGAAATAACTCCAAAGACTGCGCATACCCATCCCACGAAACGGGTTCGTTAAAAAGGGGAATTAAGTGCAGTGAGGGGGAATTAATTTAATGAAAGGTTCATTTTAATAAATTATTAAGAAATGGGTGAAGTTTTATTAAGTGATAAACCTTATCAAGAAAACGGCGGTTCCTTCTTAAAAATTTAATTACCAATTATTAGGTTAAAGCGGTGCTTTAATTCGAATCCCGGACTTCAATACCCAAACTGGGTCTCTAAATGCAAGTTCATTAATTACAAATTAAGGTGATGTGGAGCATTTTTTTACCAGCGCGTGCTCTTGTGACGGCTGGTTCATTTTAATTAAAAATATTAAAGTGCCTCTTTAGTGCACTTAGCGCGTGCGAAGTGAACGGCGGGTTTATTTTTATTTTAAAAAAATGGTGTGTTTAGCGCGAATGCGCGTGCCATGGTGGTGTTTAGGTTTCTTTTTTTTATTATTATTTGGTTGTTTGTTTGTTTGGTTTTTTTTTCCTTGTTTGTTTTATATTTTTATATTAACCGTGGGTTTTGGGGTAGCTGAAAAAAAATAACAAATAAAAGGGAAAATACCTGGTAGTGGGTGTATGTAAATGCAAAGAATGCGCTCTCCTCAATCCAAAAATATCTGGATTTTTTTTTCTAGATGTTTAGTTGGTGTTTGGATGAAAAAGGGGTTTTTTTTAATTGATTATTTTTGTGTATTTGTAAGGAATTTAGGTGTGAAATGAAATATTGTGACAGCTGAGAAAAATATGCCAAAAATAAAGAAAAATGTTAATGGAAGGGTTAGGAATTTTTCAGAAATTAATTTGGAATTTTTTAGCATTTTTAATGAATTTTTGCAAATTTTTGGGTTTTTTTTAAGAATATGGAATTTTAAAATGTTTTGAATTTTTTTCCTTGAAATTTACAGGTTTTAAAAAAAAGGCAATTGGTTGCAGAAATAGTAGAAAGTTTTCTAGATTTTTCTGGAATTTTTTCAGAATTTTAAAGGTTGTTTTTTTTTTTTTTCAATGTATTTTTTTGGTTTTTTTAAAAGGTTATCGGGTATTGAATTGAAAATCTAGGAAAATACCCAGAAATAGGCTGCGTGGCAGGTGCGTGTCAGCAATCGGCTAACTAGCTCCCGCACCCGCGCACGATCAATCGCGAACAATCACACTCGCACGAACAGCCACGTGCGTACACACCCTTTGCGGGTGTCAAGGGCGGAAAAGAAATGCCGGCGGGTTTCTGCGTGACGGGGGGTTAAGGAAGGGTAAGGTGCTGCGGGTCTCCCGGGGGTGTGAACAGGACTTAGGGAGGGCTTGCGGTGGTGGGGTTCCTGCGGGGGGGGAACAGGGGGTTTAGGAAGGGTTAGTTCCTGCGGGGGTGCCTGTGGGGGGAAGGGGGCTTAGATAGGGGTGTGGGCCTTGGGATTTTGGTGTGCTGGGGTGGGGGTAGGGTAGTGTGTAATGGTGGGAAGGGGGGCTTGTGTGGGAGGGTGTGTGGGTTTGCTGGGGGGTGTGAATGGGAGCTAGGTTGGGGGTGGGGGGGGAGTGTGTTTGCTGGGGGGGAAAGGGGGTTTGGTTGGGAGTGGGGGGGAGTGTGTTTGCTGGGGGGGGGGAAAGGGGGTTTGGTTGGGGGTGGGGGTGGGGGTGGGGGTGGGGGGGGGGGGGAGTGTGTTTGCTAGGGGGGAATGGGGGTTAGGTTGGGGGTGGGGGGGAGTGTGTTTGCTGGGGGGGAATGGGGGTTTGGTTGGGGGTGGGGGGGGGGGGGGGTGGGGGGGGGGGGGGGGGGGGTGTTTGCTGGTGGGGAATGGGGGTTTGGTTGGGGGTGGGGGGGGAGTGTGTTTGAATGGGGGGTGTGAATGGGGGCTAGGTTGGGGTGGGGGGGGAGTGTGTTTGAATGGGGGGTGTGAATGGGGGCTAGGTTGGGGTGGGAGGGAGTGTGTTTGAAACTGTGGGGGGCACGTGGCTAGGAGACGCGAAGGCGGGAGGCTTCACGACAGCAACATGTGGCAGCATGGCGGACTCTGGCCGGCTGGCGACGGCAAGAGGCCTGGCGGGCTGACGACATGGCAGAGGGCGTCGAGGACGAGGCGGGCGGCTGGCGGCGTTCAGGGCAAGGGCGTCGAGGACGAGGCGAGCGGTTGGCGGCGTTCAGGGCGACAACCGGGAGGCCTGGCGGGCGAGAGCGGGGGCGCTGCAGGACGGGTGCTGACGGCAAGCAGGGCGACGACCGGGAGGCCTAGCGGGCGAGAGCGGGGGTGCCGCGACCTTGGCGACTCATAGGGCGGGGCGCCGGCGACCTGGGGGCGGCGTGGCAGCCCACAGGGCCACAGGCAGGGCGGGCAAAGGGGGAGGGAGGGAGAAGGTGGAGGGGAAGGAGGGGAAGAGGAGAGGAGCAGAAGAGGAGGGGATGAGGGTAGGTGGGAGAGGAGGACGTAGAGGAGGAGGGGAAAGGGAGGGAGGGAAACGGTTATGGTGGGGAGGGACGGGGTAGGGGAAAAAGGGTGAGGGGTAGTGGGCGGGGTAGGGGATAGGGGTAGGGTTAGGGGATAGGGGTAGGGTTAGGGTTAGGGGTAGGGTTAGTGGTAGGGTTAGGGTTAGGGGTAGGGGTAGGGTTAGGGTTAGGGGTAGGGTTAGTGGTAGGGTTAGGGTTAGGGGTAGGGTTAGTGGGCCCAAAAAGGAGGCGTACCCCCCGGTCCCGCGCACGTGCGCGGGGCGAGGGTAAAAAAATTTACCGTGACGGGAGTGAAAGGGCGCCCGGATGCGGGGACGAGGCACGCGGATGCGACCGGGGCGCGTTAAGATGCGTAAAATCGAACACGGGTACGTTCACGCGCGGGACGGGCGCGTAAAAACACATAAAAATAAAGAAACATTAATATCTCCCAATCCGGACGTCAAAACGAAATGGCATAAAAACAAAAAGTGGGTAGGACGACAGGGGGAAGACAAGAAAAATGTGCAACGGGAGTTTCGGGGGGGTAAAGGGTGGTCACGTGCAAAAAACACAAAAAACGGGTCCAAAAACGCAATTAAAAATTAATATCGGAAGATCTGTACATCGGAACGAGGTGCAAGAAAAAGGAAAAATGTGCAAAAAGACGTGCCCGACAATCCTATCACGTCAAAACATAGTTCTGACTAAGATAAGACGTGTTCACGTGGGAAAAATCCAAAAAAAATCCGAAAATGGGATCGGAAATTAATATTGGACGAACCGTTTACCGGAAGGACATGTAGTAAGAAGGAAAAATGTCCGCAGGAAGGAATGGCACAGGGTTGCCATGTTAAAACCCAGTTCTGGTGGAAGTAGGAGGGGTTCACATGCAAAAAACTCCAAAAATACACCCAAAAACTCATTTAAAAATTAATAATAATAAATCCAGAAGGCAAAAGAGGGTGGAGGAAAAAGGAAAAAGGTGGGGGAAGGCACGGAGGACATGGCTGTCAAATCAAACTGGAATTCTGATCCAAAGAGGGCAGGTTCACATGGAAAAATGTCAAAAAGATGCACCAAAAAGTTTCGAAAAACCGGAAAATTAATATTGGACAAATCGTGCATCGAAATGACACGGAGTATAAAGAAAAAATGTCAGGGATAAATTTTTTTTCAGGGCTATAATGTCAGATCACGGTTTCGAAGCAAGAAAAGCACGTTCACATGGAAAACCAGCTAATTTACGTAAAATACTTCCAAAATTAATAACTCAAAAACCGTGCACCGGAACAGGGGTAGGTAAAAAGGAAAAATGGTCAATTCAGAGGGAGGAATAGGGCTATAAGGTTGGATTTGGGCTTCGGTGAACTTAGGATACATTCACATGGCAGGACAGCAAAAACAGGGAATTAAGGAAAACTGCAAGGGAACAGCCCCAAGGGTGGGTGGAAAATGAACGGTTGGGTGGGAAGGGACCCCATCAGGGTGAAAAAAAGTCATGGCATAGAGGCATTAGCAGGTTGAGGCATATGCAGAGGGGTATACAATGTAGACGTGCAGGGACGCGTCCCCACACTTAAAACCCTAACGGAGAGGGTTAACCGAGCAACAGGGCTATAAGGTTGGATTTGGACTTCGGTGAACTTAGGATACATTCACATGACAAGACAGCAAAAACAGGGAATTAAGGAAAACTGCAAGGGAACAGCCCCAAGGGTGGGTGGAAAATGAACGGTTGGGTGGGAAGGGACCCCATCAGGGTGAAAAAAAGTCATGGCATAGAGGCATTAGTAGGTTGAGGCATATGCAGAGGGGTATGCAATGTAGACGTGCAGGGACGCGTCCCCACACTTAAAACCCTAACGGAGAGGGTTAACCGAGCAACAGGGACCTAGGACCATGCCACAGACCATCCACTAACGTCCCCACACTTAAAACATGAACGTCACTGAGAAACAGGATGTAGGGTTAGAAGAACTTGGCCGATTTTGTTGAGGATCAAGGTTGATTGTCGATGGCACGTCCGTTGTCGTTGTCGGCTGCAGAAGGTACCAAGGCATCTTCACAGCACACATCCGTCATGGCAGGGACCACGCGGCAGCACCCAGGGAGGTAGCTGATTGAAGGAATCGCAAGAAATTTGTCGATGATGAGGGATATTACACTCAACTCACAATCACTCAAATGGAATGAAAGAATTGTCACTCGCCCCAGGACTAATATCACTCGAGGAATAAGGATTGAAACCCATATCTCATACCCAGGTTAGGAATCGACAAGGGAATGGTGCAGAGGGAGTATGCTAGGGTGCACAGTTGATAGTACATTAGTGCATCCAACCCGTCTGGCATAAGTGCAAGGAGGAAGGCAATGGAGCCTTACAGTGCAGTGTACAGAACAGGGTGACGTGTCTTGTGATGACGGCAGAGACCCATCCCGTGGGCGCATAGGGAACTGGAACATACCTGACTCCAAGTGTCGTAACGTCCCTCAATCTCATCTCTCGGTAATTGATTGAAGAAATTCCAGTCACACTCAGCCCACCCTCTGTTTCACGCTCTGTTGATGGATACAGGAGGGCAACCATGTCCTGAAACCCATTGATGTAATCCTCACGGTCACTTGTGCAGAGGTTATATGCCTTGTGCGCATTTGATGGTGCAACTGTGCATCCTGCCCTGTGTCGGCATACGGTGCAAGAAGGAAGGCTAGGGAGCCTTATAGTGCAGTGCACAGAAACAAATCGTGCTTTGTGCATTGAGAGGCCCGTCCCGTGCGTGCAACACTTCATTCACACTTCTCACCTCTCAGTTGATTTGAAGGGAAAAGACTGGTCTCTCGGCCCACCCTCTGTCTCACTCGTTGTTGATAGTTACAGAGGGCAACCCATACTCACTTCCCCATCCGGTTAGGATGAAAGCTCGCGTCACTCAATTGTTTGTCGATGAAGATCGCGTCATCAGTTGTTGAAGAGGCGTACCCAGGGAGGTAGCCATCAAATCGAACATTGTGTTAGATAGGAACATATCATCTGCGAGAGAACAGTTAGACACTCTGCAGAGAGACCCAAGACACAGCGTACCAAGGGAGGCAGCTTCGGAATTGGATCCTGGGGATATCAATTAATGATTCCACTTTCTAGGCTGCTGGGTGTTGCCACCTTTTCCACAGCCAGCCTCTCGCCCAAGGGTGTTTACCACCTTTTCTTGGAACGAGACCTGCTATGACAGGGAATTGCTTCCTTTTCTCCCATAACAGATTTTTTTTTTTTTCTCTTGTTTTTTTTTCTTCTTTTCTTTTTGTTTTTCTTGTTTTCCCCTATTCCCGAGGGTGTTTCCACCTTTTCTCGAAGAATAGGTCGGCATGACAGGGACCTAAGTCCTTTTCTCCCATGACTGATATGTATATTTTTTCTGTTTTTCTTTTTTTCCCCTTGAATTAAGCAAGGGAATGGTAGAAAGACCATGTATCAGAACCAACCTCGCCACTGTCTCACTGGTGGAAAATAGAGGATAGAAGATTAGGGCTGGAAGGTGGGGCTGAGGGGACAGAGGGTTGCGTCCACCTCATCAAAAGTGGTTGAAGAACGGCTATCAGAATTAGCATCATAAGAAGTACAGTGCCACGCCAACGGGGGAAAGGATCAAGTGACCGTGATTGTCAAGATCCCCAAGGAGGGAAGTACTTCTTCAGGCGATATCCATTGATCAGAAAGGGATCATTAGAGGCATCAACGGTCTGCACTTGGACAGAGCCATTAGGGTTGACAGCAAGTACCTTATATGGGCCCATCCACCGCTGTTGGAGCTTGCCAGGAAACTTGCCAAATCGGGAAGTATAGGCTAGGACCAAATCACCTTCTTTGAACTCCTTGTGCTTGATGAAGCTATCATGGTAAGCCTTGCGTCGAGCTTGCGTGGCTTCCATGCACTGTAGAGCCATCCTGCGAGTTTCGTCCAAACATTCCAAGTGCAGGAGACGACGTTGCAGTGAATCATCGTCCCCCAAACGCTCTTTGTGACAGCCACTCTCAAAGAGGGTAATTCCAGTTCAACAGGGAAAACAGCTTCTGTACCATACACCAGCTGGAAGGGTGTCTGTCCTGTTGCTGCTTTATGGGAGGTTCTGTACGCCCAGAGGGCCTCTGTAAGTCGATCGTCCCAATCACGATGATGTGCGGCAATCATTCTTGTCAGAATCGAGCAGAGGATGCGATTCGTGACTTCGACTTGGCCGTTGGCTCTGGGGCAATAAGGAGTGGACTTGCGATGGCGGATCTTATACAACTCTGTCAACTCTTCCATGACTTTATTAATGAAATGAGTGCCTCTGTCACTTACCAGCT
This sequence comes from Lygodium microphyllum, assembly GCF_053477565.2. NCBI lineage: Eukaryota > Viridiplantae > Streptophyta > Polypodiopsida > Schizaeales > Lygodiaceae > Lygodium > Lygodium microphyllum. The sequence goes on along the minus strand of NC_141147.1, from coordinate 41,412,370 downwards.
CTAAGGGACTGCCAAAATGGGTGATGATATTCTCGTACATGAATAGGGCCACACTGTTACCATCGTCCCGCTTTAGGGCTTTAGCTTCACACCACTTTGTGACATAATCCATACATACGAGGATGTATCTGTTCTATTTCCTTCTGGTAGGAGGATCGATTGGACCTACGAAGTCGATGCCCCACTTCTCAAAAAGCTTCAGGGGAAGGATAGGTTGAAGTGGCATGGCACTTGTCTTCGTGGGTTTCCCCATTCTCTGACAAGCATCACATCTTTTACAGTAATCATAGGAATCCTTGTGAAGGGTAGGCCACTAGTATCCTGCTAGCAGAGCCTTCCTGGCTGTAGCTTCTCCTGCAAAGTGGCCTCCACATGGCTCGTCATGGCAAGCCTTCAAAACAATCCCAATCTCATCTCCTGCAACGCATCTTCTAAGCACTTCATCTTTGCCTTTCTTGTACAGTGCGCCACCTAGCAGGGTGTAGGGGGCTGATTCTAACATGAGCTTCTTCCTCTCTCGACTAGAAATGCCAGGAGGGTATTGTTGGGTTGCCAGCAGATTGGCAATGTCTGCATACCAGGGGGTTACGGTTTCTACCAGGAATAGGGAAGCATCAGGGAGGTCTGGATCATCTTGCTCCTCGTCTGTAGTTTGTGGGATACGCGACAGATGATCAGCCAGAACATGGGAACGACCCGGCTTAGTAATTACCTCAAAGTCAAACTCCTGGAATAGAAGGAGCCATCTCATCATTCGTCCTTTCACATCTGCTTTGTTCATTAGGAAGGACAGGGCCTCATGATCCACATAAAACTTAAAGTGGGTGGATAGGAGATAGTGGCGAAACTTCTCTAGGGCAAACACCATTGCCAAGCACTCCAGCTCTGTCACTGTGTAGTTCCGTTCTCGATCAGTGACTTTTCGGCTTGCATAATAGATGGGTTGATCCAGCTTCGAGGAGCCCTTCTGGCAGAGAACTGCGCTTAAGCCTTCAATGGATGCATCAGTATGTACATGAAACTCCTTCGTCCAATCAGGAGGTTGCAGAATGGGTGCCTCAATCAGACACTGCTTCAGAGTGTTGAAGGCTTTGTCACATTCTTCCGTCCAAGTAAACTCTGTATCTTTCCTCAAAAGCTTGTGCAAGGAGGTTGCCTTTGTTGCAAAATGGGCTATGAACCTTCTGTAGTAACCCACATAGCCTAGGAATCCCCTCAACTGTTTGAGGTTTGTGGGTGGTGTTAGAGCTGTGATCTTTTCGATCTTTGCAATGTCTGTTGTTATCCCTTGTGCAGAGACAATGTGGCCCAACAGAACTCTAGAAGAGACCCCAAATATGCATTTGTCGGGGTTGAGGGAAATCCCATACTCCCGGCATCGGTCAAAGCATTGTTCCAGGTGTCCCCAGTGTTCACGGATCAAACTATAGACATAGAAGTCATCCAAATATACCTCAATAAAGTCATGCAGATGATTTTGGAAGCCGGCCATCATGACCTGCTGGAAAGTAGCAGGGGCATTGCGGAGTCCAAACGGCATCACTCGATAAGCGTAGGTCCCCCATTCTATGGTGAAGGTTGTTTTGGATTGGTCCTCTTCTGCTATCTGCACTTGGTTGTATCCATTGAACCCATCCAGATGGGAATAAAGCTCATGTCCTGCCACTGTGTCCAACAGTTGGTCTGTGAAAGGAATCGGAAAGTGATCCTTCTTCATCTTGGAATTAAGCTTTCGGAAGTCCACACATATTCACAATTTGCCATTCTTCTTGGGTACAACCACAATGGGTGAAACCCATTCACTATTTGCCACTGGATAGATGAACTCGGCTTCCAGAAGCTTCAGCAGCTCTGCTTTCACCAATGTGGAATAATTCGGGTTCATTTGCCTCTGTCGTTGCCGTACTGGCTTGGCATCAGGCTCCAAGTCAATATGATGCTGACATATTGTGGGATCAATCCCCTTTAGGTCTTTGTAGGACCACGCAAACACGTCCAAATCCTCTTTCAACAAGTTGTACAAGGTTGACAACTCCTCTTCTAGGAGGCTGCTGCCCACCTTCAAGTGGCGTTCAATGCCTTCTGCATCCACAAAATTTAACTGCCTTTCACCTTCTACTTCACGGATGAAGGTCCCGCGGACTGCTTCTGGATACAGATCTGACTCCTTCAAGGGAGTGATGTCCTCTTCTGATGTCCCATTAGACCCAACTTCTTCTTTTGGTGGAGACTTAGGTTGCTCCTTGAGATGTTGGAATGGGATTAGAGCCGTTTCGGGTTTGGTTTCAAAATTAATTACCTCTTGGATTGAAGACTCATCTTCTGATGACATGTCCAGGAACGTCACATAACAGGGACCCTCTGATGCCTGTTGAGTTTGTGGGACTGGTGCTTGTTGGCACAGTGCATCATCATCATCTTTCTTTGGCAAAGGTGGCTGAGGGCAGCAAGAGCCACTGTTGAAAGATGGCTTGGTCTTCTTCAACCATTTCTTATAAAGATTTTGCATATAAGAAGATCCATTTACCAGACCAAATGGTACCATCGTCATTCTGTCCCATAGCATGAGCTCGTCTGGTTCTGATGCTTCTGGAACTTCTTCTTCATATATATTTGCTTCGGGTGGGATAGATTCTTCTGGTTCACTTTCATAACCTTCTTCTTCCATATCATCTCCATCCTCTTCTATCTCTGTCTCTGTCTCTGTCTCTGCTTTTGTCTCTGTCTCTGTCTCTGTCTCTGTCTCTGTCTCTGTCTCTGCTTCTGTCTCTATAGGAGCTTTGTAAGAGAAGAACAGGTTCTCTGTTTCCTCTTTTGCCTCTGTCTCTGGCTCTGTTATGGCCATGTAACAGGGAGAGCAGTACATCCATGCTTCTATCTCACTGTCAGAAGTGATTTCAGAAATCATTCCTGGTTCAGGCAGGAAGTATTCACCCATTGATAATGGATTTGCACCTTTTGGAAGTCGGCTTACAGTATCCGCTGTTAAGAACGTGCCACTGTTTTCTTGGGAAGGATTTGTTTGACAGCATCTTCGTCTGCTGATGTTCCATCTGTAGCCTCATTAGGCGAGTCAGAAGATAATTCCAAGGAGGTGGATCCATGTCCTTTTTGAGAACCATATAGCTTCAGCACCACTTTGTTGGGTCCTCGTCCCAAGGTCAAGGTTCCTTTGAACCAATTCGTCCTTGCTCGGGCTTCAAAAAGCCATGGTCTGCCCAGTAACAGGGGATAGGATGTACCATAAGAGTTTGGCTTCACCACTAGATAGGTTAGCCAATAATCTTTTCCAGCCACTGTAGTCTTCACATATGGGAGAATGCCCAAAGGCTTGATTCTGCTCTGATCCACCAGTCTGATGAGCCATTGGGTGGGTTGCACACCTTGCAGGCCTAGATCCTTCATTGTTACATCCGTCATAATGTTCACTGATGAACCTCCATCAATCAGTGCATTTGCAATGAAGCAGCCTTCAATCCACATGCCAGTCTCTGGGGTACCCGGATCTAGGAGGGCGTTAGCCACATCCACTTCTTTTACAAGCTCTGAAGCTTTGTTGGACTTTGTTGCTGTTGAGGGAGCAATCCTTAATCCACGTCTTCTTGTCAGTATACTTTTGAACCTTTTTCGGCAACTGGGAGACAACATCAATAATTGTCAGAATGTGAGGTTTGGTTTAAAGGTATCTAGATCTCTGACCAGATCGTATTCCTTAATAGGATCCACTGGCTTCTCTAACCGGTTAGGGAATGGGGCAACACCCATTTTCATTATCCCTCTTTCTTCCAACAGAGGCATCATGGGAACTTCTTCTGCCACTTGTGGCACTTCCTCCTCTTCTATCTCCTAGACCTCTGGTCCTGTCTCTGGAACTCTCTCTGTAACTCTCTGTGGCACTGTAGTGCTCTGTACGGCACTGTCAGGCTCTGTTCTGTTCTGTTCTTCTGGTGGAAGATTGAACTTCACTGTTCTGGCAAGAGGATTGTTTTCTTTCTGGATAGGTGGTTCCTTCTTCTTTGCACGTGTGATGGCAGCAACTTCCAATTCCACTAAATTGGAGGTAGGCTCTTGGGCCTTGGCCGGACTATCAGTAGCACTGTTTTTCACTGGGGCTGGGCTTGGACAGTCTTTTGCAGTGTGGCCTTCTCCTTTGCATCGACTGCATAAGGGCTTATAATCCACTGACCTTCTGGGATTTGGACAATTTGGTGAAATGTGTCCCTTTTCTCCGCATCTGTAACACTCCACTTCTGATCTCTAACCACCGCCAAACTGTCTTCCTCTGTAACTTTGAGAGGGAAACCTTCTGGGTCCAAAATTAGGACCAAACTCTCTAGGCTTGGGTCCAATATCCTGTGTTGTCATTTTGGATTCCAGCAAGTTGAATCTTGCATCTTCTTCCTTTCTTCTCCTATCATGCATCTCTTCCAGAAAGCAAATGTCCTCTGTATGGTTCTTCCGCAAACAGTAGGAACAGAAGGCTCCAGGAATGGTTGGTTTTCGTATACATTCAGTGGTTAAATGACCTGCTTGATGACACTTACCACACCAAGTATTTGACCGCATCATATCTCTTCCTGCTCCTGCAACGTTGGATATGCTAGCGGTATTCACTTTCAGCGTCTGTAGCTGCTCTGTAATCACATCCATCAACTCCTTTTTAATATTTGCAACTGAGTTGGATAAATAATCATTCAAGCTTTCTCCTCCGGAGGTACTGGCAGTAGGGTTTTGAGGAGTCTCTGTAATCACTGCATAAACAGGTTGGGCTGGTGCAGAGGGATCTCTGCTCTGATTCTGATTCAGAGCTCCTGTTTGAACTGTTGGGGCTGTTGGCTCCAATCGGTAGGGTTCCACTGTTGCTGCTGATTTGGCATTGAGGAAATTGGTTGGGACCATTGTTGTTGTGGTTGAACCATCATTTGAGGCATTGATTGTGGCCACTGTGGATTTGGTGCACTGTACTGTGATACTGGGGGCATCTGTTGGGTAAGGGTAGGGAACAGTCCCTGGGACTGCATTTGGTGGATACATCATTCCTGGCATCAGAGAAGGTAGGACCCCTCTTCCTGGATTCATCGCCAATCTAGCTTCCACTTCATCATACAGTCATGCACCTTCTGTTGCAGCTTGCAGTGTGGCTGGTCTTTGCAGCTCCACAAACTCATGGACTTCTGGTTGTAACCCTCTGAGAAACACCCCCTTCTGAATGCCATCATCTAGATTATGGTTAGTCCATCTCTTCAGGATGGATTCCATTCGTGAGACATAAGCTTCTACTCTTTCTCCAGAGGACTGACTTAGGTTCATAAATTCCTCTCGCATCTGCTCTTCAAAACCTTCACGCCTGAATTTAGTGAGGAAGGCCAACTTTAGGTCGTCCCATGTGCCAAAAGTTCCTGCTGCTTGTCTCATACCACTGAAACGCCACGCCCTTGAAAGTGGCGGGGAATATTGCTAACCAATGCTCAGGGGTTTTGGCATTGTTAGCCACACATGCTACCATAAACTCTGCTACATGAAGATCGGGGTCTTCATTATACTCTCCCTTAAAAACTGGCAATGGAACTACATTCGCTGGCCTGTCATCAATATTTCCAGGACGGATCTGGATTGGAAGTAGACCTCCAGTAGGAGGAGGAAGGGCTTGATGTGCCATTGGGACTTCTGTAAAGAGTTCCGCAAGGGCGTCAAAGGCAGCTTCTACTGCGAGCTCGTTCTCAGCCTTGATTTTTGCTTTCTCTCTTCTCACGTACCTCTAGACTCGTTCTAACGCTTGCCTCTTTATTGCGTCATTCATCAGGGGGTTGGCTCCACTATGTTGTTAGTGCTCCACAGAGGGTTAACAGAAGGCTTCAGTCTCTGGAGGACTCTCTTGCCAACATTTCTTCTACTTCTTCCTTTTCAACGTCTCTGAATTCTGCTTTCATGCCACTGCACAGAGGAAGGTATTCGGTCCTGAAGGTGTCAAAATGCATACGTCTAAGCATTGTGGTGGTGCCATCATCATAGTAATGCCAGCTTCTGATGGTTTCAACAGTGTATGTTGTGAAGAACACTCTATCTACCAACTTCCAGTGGGTTGCCAATTGAACAAACAGAAGATTATCAGTACACCAAGCATCCCATGTATCTTGCTGTTGAGCATCCACGAACAAATTCCAACTCTTTTCCTTCTTGTCTCTGTGAACCTCCACAGACCAAGACTCCTGAAGTTTCTTCACAATCTCCCACTTGATGATGTCTGAAAACTTCTCAATGAATGCCAAATCTTCCATGTATGGTCATTCTCTCTGTTTCTGCTCTTCAGTTTGTTCCCAAACAGTTTGCCACCAAGATGCAAGTTTCTGCTGCTTCAACAGGAAGAGGAAATTGTCCACTACATAGAGCATGCATCATGATGGTGATGTGTTTCTGCCATTGTGGGATGAACTTCTTGTGGAAAGTGGCTCTGATTATGAGAAATTCCAACTCTTCAATGGAAGAAGGAACTTTACAAACATCCATTGAATTCTTCTCTTCTTGGCCATGCCATTTCCTTCATTTTCAGCCTCTTCTGGTGCTTGTTGATGGCAAGTTTCCCCGGCTGCGCACCAAAAACATGAAGCCCCAAGAGGAACACCAAGGAAAATGGAATTCTCTTGCAAGAAAATCTATCTTGTAACACCAACAAGCTTTTTTATTATGTTTCATATGATCACAATGAAGAAAAGAACACCAGGCACAACAAATCTTCATGCAGCATCATGTAGATCTCCCACGGATTTAATAGAATCAACCATATTCTTCAATATCTTCACAAAATCCATCAATAGAACAAAGAAATCAAAGGAATACACCATCTTTGAATGGAAATACATCACATAGTATTCATCTTCAATATTTTCATAGTCTTCTCTCTCAATCTCTCACATACAATCACTCTGTTCAGTAGAATTGGCTATCTCTGACTCTCTCTCTCTCTCTCTCTCTCTATCAATAATACATCATCTCCTCACTACAATCTCTCAAAATCACTCTCAATAATCCTTCTTAGGTCGTGGATACCCCTCCCAAGAGGTATGTTTGATATGAAGAGTCACCAGAGCCACTACAGTGTCTTTTCATAGCTCACTACTGTCACTTCACTCCAGTCTTCACTTGAGTCTTCAACAGCTACTTCTTTCACTTATTTCAGCTCTTTTGCACTTGTATTCACCTCTTTCCAAGGCTAGAAAACTTTCCCAAGCTACACTCTCATCCATCAAAACACATACAGAAGCATACAGAACAGTCACAGTACAGTACCAGAACAGCTACAATACAGAACAGAACAGAGACAGAAGCTCTATAGAAGACCTACAGAAGGTTATAGAAGGTCATCAAAACCTCATAACTCATACTTAAACCATTCCAAACTCTCAAAAACCATTCAATAAGCTTTCACAATATCTCAATCTTCATCAATCAATACTCCATCCCTCCTTACAGAAGACAATCAGAACAAAACAGAACAAAATAGAATCTATACAGAAGGTATACATAACCAATCAGAACCTATCAGAACATCGCAAAACCACTGATAAACATCATGAACTTCCAAAACACAGTCAATATCATCCAAAACACTCTCAAACGACTTCCAAACCAATCAATCATCTCATAAAATCAACCATTCAGCTCTCAAAAATAACAAAAATCAGCCAAAAAACAAATCATTTCAACACTCAACAAAGCCCCTGAATCTATCAGCCCGACATTTAGTATATCCTAACAAAGCATCAGTCAGTTATGAAGTATTAATATAAAAAGCTGCAAGTATGAAATCATCATCAGAATCAATCTCTACATAACATTAATCTCTTCAATCTTAAAGCTTGACTTGCTAGGAGCAATGCTACGATTATCATTTTTATCCTATACTTTACCCTTGCCCTTTTCGTTGCACTTGTCCTTGCGCATTTTGTGGCACTATGGCCAAATATGCCCTGCTTTCCCATAGTAATGACAAGTCAATGAGGACTTACAGCCACGGGACTTACTGCAAGACTGTCCACGTGACTGAGAACGAGACTGCTGGGAGTCTCTCCTAGAGCAATCATTACTACTCCTACCATTATTGCCTCTAATTGTCAAAGCATGAGAGGTCCGGGAAGCATCGACATTCTTTCTGTTAACCTCTTCATTCAAGAGTTCACCCTCTACACCCTGTAAGTTTAGCCCATCAGTAGTAGGCATGTTGATACACATAGTAGTATGAAATGTATCCCATGATTCAAGCAACGTAACCAAGAGGAATAAAGGAGGAAGATTGCCCTTGAATTCAATCCCCCTATGAAAACAATTTGCTGAGAATAGAATGAAACTCATTTAAGTGGGCTGACATGGAAGTGCCCTCCTTCATGCGAAGGTCCATGAGTTGCTTCAGCTAGTACATTTAAGAAGTGGGGCTCTGCTTGTCATAGACATTGCAAATCTTTTCCCATAAGTCCCATGCGGATCGCCCATCAGAGACAACATTATAGAACACTTGCTTAGAGAGGGACAATATTATGGTGGACTTACGTGGCTCATCTAATTCAGCTCAATCCTCTGCATCAATATGTTCGGGCTTGACACTCTCATGTTTCAAAGGCTTAACCTTCATTTTTTGCACTAAAACTTGCTAGATTTGGGCCTTCCAATATATGTAGTTTGTGCCATCCAACTTGTCAATATTAAAGATAGCACTATCATCGGAACCGCCAGCAATATTGAGACCAAGTAAATGCGAAAGGGAAAAACAGATTGCTGTAATAACATGTAAATCAACCCCAAAATCACTGGTAGATCAAGTTGAAGACAAGAGAAAATGTTGAATCAAGAAGTTGTCCACAAAGTATAAATAAATGACTCTCAAACGGAAGTGACTTCCCTCATTAAAACTTTAAAAAATCCACAATTACAATTTGTTATAAATAAAGTACAGTGGTAAGAAAACCAAGCCAAAACTAAGCTATCACTGAGACATGACAAATTGGAACTACTAGGTGATATCCTGCATCATGTGGGGTATGTAATAAACTTTAGCAACCAGCATACAAAAGACAAGCACCCAATGTTGTCAACTACAATATGTCAATGCAGTATACATCAAATGGCATAACATGCATGCATGTAGCAGGTCTCAGGGTAACAGAAGAGACCCACCAAAGGCATGACTAACTGAGCAAAATCTCAATAAAGAGCCAAGACAAGTGTATGCATAACTGACAAGGATCTGATAGAGGTTGGTGCTAGTCCAAGACAAGTGTCAACTCAAATCAACTCTTAAAGCATAAACTGCAAACATATAGCATATACACAAAGTGAATATCCCAATGTGTCAATAATCAAGCTCAATTGTATAACCATGAGCTCTATATAACATCAAAGTCAATGGACCGGCTCCCACTGGAACAAATTCAAATGTGGAATGAGCAAGCAAAGCTCAGATACATCATATACGTAGCATCAAACATCCAAGATCCAAGCTCGATCCAAGTGTATACATTTGGAGCATCCAAGTGAACATAGTCGACAAAGCATCCACTGTAACATCCAAGTAGGTAACTAACAACCAATGACAATGTCCAAGCTCCAGAATAACTCAAATGCAAGTCAAAGGCAAAGCCCAATGTCCATCAAGCATAGCCAAGACATGTAGAATCCATATTAGACATCTAACATCCAAGTGGATAGCCCGAGTATCATCCAAGGATAATGGGCATAAGTTGTCTCAAAGAATGCTTAATGTAGGCAAATGACAAACAATGTCAATCAAAATGAGCTTCAATCACTACTCAAAAGCATTCTGGAGTCATGACAAAGTATGCATAAGCATCAGTATATCAACCCAAGTAGTTAGTATAAGCACCCAAGAAGCAATATGCATGTATTGCATTGACAAATAACCTTCAACCCTGTTAATTATAGTGGTCAAAAGAAATTGAGCAAGAATAATGCTCAAATTCATGCCAAAATGAGCTCAAAGCATAGACATATCATCCCCAAATATGGTAGCATCATATATAGCCATTTGGGCATCATATAAGCATGCCACTAATCAAATGAGCTTCATCCCTAGTTATTATTGGTGCACAAATCAGATACTGTATACACGCATAGTGAACGTCGGAAGGTCCCCAAGAACAAATAACTTTACAAAAGCTCATAAAGCAAGAAGAAAGATTTGCACAACATGAGGCAAAAAGACAAATTGGGTACAATCTCCCCCCATGCCTTGTGTGAGCGTTTCACAAGGCATGTATTTATAAATTTATTAATCTCCAAGCTCAAAAATAGCCCAATTTACAATTAGCATGCTTTGGCTTTTGTGTTTGCTTTTGCTCAAATAAAGAATAAAGCGCTTGGGCATCCAAAAAGTCAGGCTATGCCCAAATACAATGTCTAATAATTAAATATTTAAACCGAGCACATACACACATACAAAATAATAAATGTTTGTCAAGTGCTTTAATAAATAAGCGCACCTAAATAAATATTGATGCCACGCCTTTAGTGATAAGACGTGCGCCCCATCAAAAATAATAATTCTTCTAGATAATCTGAATACACGCCATCACTCGATGCTTCCCAACGCCACAAAGCATTCACAATTGTTAGAAAATAATTAAACCGACAAAAGTGAATACCTAGCAGTCTTTAGCTACAAAATAGATAGATAGGTTGGAACTCTGTCCTAACCTTAATTTAATATGAGTGCACTCTAAACTCATAAACGTCCATTAATTTAAATATGTATTTGCGGAATCACCCACGTGCAATCTGATGTCCGAAAAGGACAGGCGTCCCTGTCAACTTCTCGCACAAGGAATCCACCTTGCGTACAAAACCCATCAAATAAATATAGTTTTACGGAATCCACCGAAAAACCTCATAGAATCCACCGTGGTCTCGCGGAATCCACCGTGGAATATACCTCCTGGCATCATACCCCCGGGGTGGGATAGCAATTGTCTTTAATTGCTATTAGCTCAATGTGGAGCGAGCAGTGAGGGGTAAGCACTTAGGTTGTGGGCGTGCATCCATTGGGCCTCTTCAACAGGATGATTTTTAAACTTAACCAAGTTTCTAGAATATCTACGGCCAGTTCTAGTGGTCATAAAGTTTGTATCTAGAATAGTTTTAGGTTCAAGGATTTCAATTTCTTCTTCTAACAAAGGAGGGCTTTCATAGACAGGGTGGACATGTAATTGGCCTCTAAAAGGTCGTAGTAAATTGATATGAAAAGTATTATGTATCTTCCAGTGTTGGGGTAGTTCTAATTTAAATGCATTGTCATTGATCTTGTGAATTATTTTGAAAGGTCCATAAAATCTAGGTGCTAACTTAACAACAGGGTGTTTCTCAACACTTTGCAATATTCTCTTTTCAATGCATAACCAAACATAATCATCAACATTGAAACTCATGGCTTTTCTTTTCTTGTTAGCTTGTTTAGTGTATGATTGATGGGCTTTCGCAATCATATCTTTAACTTCAATAGAAATAGTAGCATGCGTATTGGCAATATCATCAACAGCTTTAACTTTGATTGACAATGATGTAACAGGTGTACGCAATCTATGTCCATAAATGATTTCAAAATGTGCTTTTTATGTAGCTGTATGTGGTGTATTTTTGTATGCAAATTGAAGTAGATGCAAGTGTGTATTCCATATTTGTGGTTTTGAAATTGTGTATGCACACAAGAGATCTAGAATTGTATTATTAGTATCTTTTGTTTATCCATTGGTTTCAGGATGAAATGTAGATGAAAAATCAATCTTAGTACCTAAATTAGCAAACAAAGTAGTCCAAAAATTATTGCAAAATTTAGAATCACAATCAGAAATAATAACTTTTTGCAAACCATGGTTAGTGAAAATCGTCTTCAAAAACAATTGTGTAGCTTGAGATACAATTAATGTTTTCTTGCATGGTAAGAAATACGCTTGTTTACTAAATCGATCTACTATAGTCCAAATCATATCATGATTAGCTTGTGTGTTAGGCAAACCGGTTATAAAATTCATTGAAATATGTTCCCATGGTCGTTCAGGAATTGGTAAAGGCATTAACAAACCATATTGCTTACAATGGTGTCGCTTGACTCTTTGTCAAATTAAACACTCAGAAACAAAGTTAGAAACATCAAATTCCATTTGTGGCCAGTAAAAATCTTCAACTAATATTCTTAAAGTGGAAAGAATACCTCTATGGCCTTGATATGGAGGACAATGAATTTTGTGCAACACAAATGATCTAAATGGAATAGTGACACACGATCTTTTCTTATAAAACATAAGTCCATCAGAATAAGACAAATAATCAATTGGAATCTAGTTATTAGCAATCAATTTATTCCAATTAGCTTGAAAACTAGGGTCATGCTCATAGGTATTCTTCATAGGAATAAGGGAATCAAAAGATAAAATGGAAATATTATGGATACTTGGTCTTCTACTCAATGCATCGGCAACAACATTCTCTCTACCGGGTTGATATAGGATAAGTGGATGAAAACTTTGAATGAAAGCAGGCCATTTAATATGACAGTCAGAAATTTGTGGCTGATTAAGAAGATGTTTGATACTTTTTTCGTCAGTTTTGATCATAAATTTGGATCCCATTAGATAGTGTTTCCATTGACGTAAGGCTTGAACTATAGCTAACAATTCTTTATCATAGGTGGAATACTTCAATTCAAAGGGTTTAAGTTTGCAAGTAGAATAGGCTATGGGATGTGAATCTTGCATAAGGACAGCTCCTATTCCTGATTCGCTAGCATCAGTGAGTGACTACTAGACAGAATGGTCGATTAAAATCAGGTAATTGCAAAACAAGTGCATGTGTTAAAGCATGTTTCAATAAAGCAAAAGACTTTTGTTGGTTGTCAAACCAATGATATACAATACCTTTCTTTAACAATTTCGTCAAAGGCAATGCAAGCAATGAAAAATTTTGCACAAATTTTCTATAAAAGCTAGCAAGACCTAAGAAAGAATGTAACTCGTGTACATTTTTAGGGATTGGCCAATTCAAAATTGCCTCTATCTTTTTAGGATCCATACGAATACCATCATAAGAAATAACGAGACCTAAGTATTCAATTTGGGTTTGGAAAAATTCACTCTTGCCAGGGTTAGCATATAATCGATTCTCTTTCAACAATTTGAAAACCAAATATAGATGTTCACAATGTTCGTTCTCATTCTTACTAAAAACCAATATATCATCAAAGAAAATAATTATACTATTCTGATACTTCAAAAATATACGATTCATCATATGACTAAATGTAGTTGGTGCAATAACCAAACCAAAAGGCATAATAAGAAATTCAAAATGACCAAACTGAGTTCTAAATGCAGTTTTGAAAATGTCAGGTGTATCCAATTGTACTTGATGATATCCAGATTTGAGATCTATCTTGCTAAAAATAATGGCTCCTTGTAGTTTATCCATAAGGTCGTCTACCCTAGGGATCGAATATCTATTCTTAACAGTGATCTTATTCAGGGCACAATAGTCAATGCATATCCTATAGGTATTATTTTTCTTCTTCACTAATAGGACAGGTGCACCAAAAGGAGAACTACTGGGCTAATAAGTCCTCGGTTTAACAGTTCTTCAACTTGTGCTTGGATTTCTTTCTATTCAATTTGATTGTGTCTATAAGGTGCTTTACATGGTGGTTGAGAACCAGGGATTAAATCTATTTTATGATCTTCAGGACATGTAGGTGGTAGACCAGGGGGTAAATAAGCAGCAAAACAATCTTCAAATTGTGAAAGAAATTATGCATGCCTAGGATGCATCTGATTTTCCTTAGCTTCAATTTCATTGACCCATACTAAGTATGATTTGCTACCTTTTCTCAATGCATGTTTAGTATGTGTGTGACTAAGCAAGAAAAATTATCAAAGGTGTGCGTTCCATGTAATGTGATTTATTTTCCGTTAGAATGAAATTTTATAAAATGTGTGGAATAATCAATGTTGGGATTATATTTATGACAGCAAGGCATTCCTAAAATAATATCACTAGCTTGCAAAGGTACAACCAAGAAATTTGTGTGCTCAACATAATCACCAATTTAAATTTCTAAATCATGAACTTCTTGTATACCATTGTATCTAGTGCCTAAGAATGCAGCCTTTATGCGATAATGAGTTGGAACAGTAGGTAAATTCAATTCTTTTACCAACTTTGTGGATATAAAATCATGTGTGCTTCCATCATCATGCAAAATAATCTTTTCTTGACTATACACAAAACATTTTATCGTTAATAGTGAATGAGGATTTGGCATACCTGGTAAAGTATCTGAAGCATCGCCGATATCATTGTCATCTTTAGTGCAGTTTGACATATCTTCATGGTCTTCGTCTTCAGTCACTCCCAAGTGATTGATTTGAACAGCTTGCTTCTTGGGTTGACAGTTCACTGCTAAGTGTCCAGGTTATTGACACTTGTAGCAAACTATTGACTTTGGTTTGGAAAAATTATTGGTAAGAGCTGAAAATTTAGGTATGTTGGGATTTGGTTGGAGAGAAGGCTTAGGGTTTGAATTTGTATTTGATGGTAAAGTAGGGGGTCAAGTCCAGGGTTTACGGAAAGAAGAAGGAACAAAGCGATTTTGATTGAATCTTCGAAAGTTAGAATTGAATTACTTTGTACCAAAGTTACCATTAGTTGAAAATTGTTGCGGTCACTTTTCTCGTCCACGAATTTTGTCTTCAACATCATGCGCTAAAGAAATTGCATCCTCCAAAGTCTTTGGCTTGAACATGTTCACTTCCGCATAGAAGTGACCAAGCAAACCGGACATATACTTGTGCTTGTGGATTGCCTCAAGAACATCTTCAAGCATTTGAATTTGTAGTAAGGCAGTCCAGAAATGCTCAGTGTTTTGCGAAATGGATTCACTATCTCTTTGTTGCAGAAGATCCCACTGTGCTTTTTCATGGAATTGAGGTGGAAGAAAATTTTACAAAAATTTCTTTTGAAAGGCCTCCCAAGTAGAGGGACAATCAATACTCTTGCGGACAACAATCCACCATAACGATGCTCTATCTGCTAGATGGTTAGTGACGCATTTAAGTTTATCTTTTTCAGCATACTGCTCTTCATGGAAATAATAATCAAACTGACTGATGAAAGTGAGAATAATTTTTCCGTCACGTTGCCCATTAAAAGTACGAAATTTGAAATTTCTTTTACTTATATTGGCTTCTTTCCTGAGAGACTGTGCATCGAGTGTCGCATCAATTGTATGTTGAATAACATCTTTGGGTTGCGCTCCATCTTGATCAACACTGGATCATTGAAGTGTAGCTAGTTGTGCTTGCAAATTTTGACGTGCTCTTTGCTCTTCTTGAGGTTGCATCATAATTAGGTCCAATTTTTGCTCTAAAGTCGGCTCTAGCAAATCACCTTCAGCCATAAAATCTTCGTTAGAGGGATGAGCGTAGCTCAAATTTGGGTTTACAAGGCTTGTTTTTTTTTAAATGGATTTTGTGATCTTGCTTCTTTTGCGGGTATGGAAATTAATGACGGTCTTTTTCCAAGCGAATATGTCTTCCGTATAGTCTGTATATGACAGTCTACTTGCTGGAAATCAACTTTGTTAAATTGCAGGTGTAAATAGAGGCTTGTTGAAGTTTTCAGGATTGGTTCGAGAAGAGCTCAGTGTGAACACCTGCTAAGAAGGAGATTTAAGATTGAAATCTTTAAGCTTTAGTAAAGCTTAACTTTAAGCTTTTAAAGAAAAAGCTTTTGATAAGTCTTTTGGCAGCGCGCAAGATGAGAGGACATCGTCGTTAGATTTAGCATCGTTTAGTACATCCTTCCGTCTCGTCGACGTTGAAATTGGAAATTGAAAATTAGTACATCTTATTAAACTCCAACTAATTGAAAATTTCTTCTCTGCTTCTCTGAGAATAAACAACTTGGTAAAGGAGCTTGAGAAGTGGTCCTCCGTCTCCCGAAAGTGGTCCTTCGCGATCTAATAGCACATCAGGGGGTTCTTCACCGCCAGGAACATGCTGGTATTGACGATTCGTCGTGAGACTGCCTGTAGAGCCTGTTCATTCCAGGAGCTTCGCCTTCGCACAAGATGGTAAGCAATTGGAAGCCCTTGATCTTAGCTTTGCTCTAATACCAGTGGTGCGTAAATCAGATGCTGTATGCGTGCATAGTGAATGCCAGAAGGTCCCCAAGAACAAAGAACTCTACAAAAGCTCATAAAGCAAGATAAAAGATTTGAACGACATGAGGCAAAAAGACAAATTGGATGTAATCTCTCCCCATGCCTTATGTGAGCGCTTCACAAGGCATGTATTTATAAATTTATTAATCTTCAAGCTAAAAAATAGCCCAATTTACAATTAGCATGCTTTGGCTTTTGTGTTTGCTTTTGCCCAAATAAAGAATAAAGAGTTTGAGCATCCAAAAAGTTGGCATGTGCTCAAATACAATGTCTAATAATGAAATATTTAAACCAAGCGCCTATACACATACGAAATAATAAATGTTTGTCAAGCACTTTAATAAATAAGCGCGCCTAAATAAATATTGACGCCACGCCATTAGTGATAAGACGCACGCTCTACATATCAACTGAAGCATTCACAATTGTTAGAAAATAATTAAACCGACAAAAGTGAATACCTAGTAGTCTTCAGCTACAAAATAGATAGATAGGTTGGAACTTTATCCTAACCTTAATTTTATATGAGTGCACTCTAAACTCATAAACGTCCATTAATTTAAATATATATTTTGTGAAATCACGTGCTGTGGAATCACCCATGTGCAATTTGACAACCGAAAAGGATAGCCATCCCCGTCAACTTCTCACACAAGTAATCCACCTTGTGTACAAGCCCTAGCAAATAAATATAGTTTTACGGAATCCATTGAAAAACCTCGTGGAATCCACTGTGGTCTCACAAAATCCACCGTGGAATATGCCTCCTAGCATCAATTATAGCAACAGATAACTATTAGACTGAGCAAGAATAGTGCTCAGATTAGCTCCAAAATGATCTCCAATCGATAGGTAAGCTTCCTTGAATGTATGGGCATCGGCTAAGCATGAATGGGCATCATTTATGCATCACCACTAAGCAAGAGGCATCAATGACAAGGGGCTGCCCTATTTTTATAGATTGTATGTTGAATACATAGTCAATGAGCTAAATAATAGTTGCCTAATCTCAATGCTAGGGGTTGAACCCAATGCCAAGGCCAATGTTGAGCATCCAAGAAGAGTTGTAAGTGCTTAGTGAGAAACACAATGAGGAGGAAATGTTAGAGGAGTGTTGTTGTCCCAATCAGCATACGAACAAGGTGCATACTAGCATGGAGTTGCTGCTTCTTTTGCTGCCCACAATAGGGCTTAAAACAATGATGAGTGACCTATATCAAGGTCCTAGATCAAGCCCAAAGAGGTCCTGATGAGTGCTAAAGGAATAGATGATCGATACGAACCTCAAGAGATGAAGCAATGGCTACCAATGGTGAATCCCTATTGTAGGTAGCTCGAATGGAAGATGAAGTGGAAGTATGGAGTGGAAGCAAGAGCAAGAGAGTGAGAGAGATACAAGATGTGGGAACTCCAACAGTCACAGTGTGTGACTGGCCTTCCCTTTATTCAAATGTCATTGAAAGAATAAAGAATAAAGTGATAGTGATGGGTGCTCACTACTTGCAGTCATTACCTGCAGTGTATAGGTGTGCAAGTAACTAATACACGGTGTGAGTACTATCAGTGTAACTAATACACAGGTGGCTAGGTACGAGTGCCTTTACCCCCAACAAAAAGTTGGTTGATAAAGACTATCATAGATATGTCCTTATTAGAATAAACCTATGGGTGATATGCGTACTCAATTTTAGCCCTGTCAAACCCTGCCCTATAGGATCACTGTATGGATTGTAGGCACACTAGAGAATAGTAAAAGACATTGTATCACCTATTGGAGCTCAAAGTGACTTGTAACACTTGTCTTTAACTTGTAAATATCTCACTATGACACATGTAGTCACTAATCTACTACATGTGATACCTTGTAATTCATCAAATTCTTTCACAAAATGATCCAAGGCATGCACTTGCATTTGCAAATATATTTTTTAGGGGGTCCAGAACCTGTTCAAGGTCTTTAGCCCAAGGGAGGGTTACCTCTCCATTGACTTGCTACCCCACCTAGCATCAACCTTTTCCTTAGTCTCAATATCAATATGATAGCTCAATTCTGGGCTAATCAAATGAGGATGATATGCATAGAATGAATCAAAGGCTTTTAACTTTCCATGAGATACATGAAAATAGATGATTCAATGAGTAGGATAGGGATTATCTTTACTAATTAGCGACTCACTAAATTGCCTACTTACCCTTTATAAATTTTAGATCAATAGGGATGAAGTAAACACCCAAGATTAGGAATTAAGAAATCCATGAAATAAAATTTGAAGCATGAATTTAGGTAGATGCTACTATGAATAGCTCTATGAGTTTAAGGTAGCTCTATAGGTTCAATATTTCAATTAGCATAGCAATTTCAACCCATGTAAAATTAAGAACGAGGCTTAAAATGGATTAGTCTCTCTATGAGCAAGTGTATTTAGGCTCAAGCAAGTGGATTAAGAGACAATCTATGTTTTTTACGTATGTGGATTAAGCAAGTGTATTTAGGATTAAGCAATAACATATAGATTGAATAGAAAAGTAGATTAAGCAAGTGTATTTAGGCTTAAGCAAGAACATAGAAAAGATTCCCATGTAGCCATGATTGGCATTATAGTTGCTCGGATGGAGGGGAATTCATGTTGTAAATGTGATTCTCACTTAGTCAAGTAGAGCCAATGCATGAACCTAAAGGGACATGCAAGTTTTGGTGGATGCAATGACCACTCGTTTCCTGCTAGTGCGTGCATGAGATTAAGAGGAGATTTCATCATTTAGTTGCAGAATATTGTGAATAGTCCTCAGTGTAATAAGTAACAAGTACAATGTTATATGATGTTAGTTTTATGATTGTGGTGAAGGTTATTTAATGTTCAATGATATTAGTTTTTCGTTGGTGTGCTTGAATGTACAAACCACCTTATTGGAAGGTATCTTATATGTTTCATGTATAAAATCAATACATCTATATCTATATCTATACTATATATTATTTTAGTTATGGCTTAGGGATGTCCCAAATCTCTAGAGGACCTCCCAAACCTTAAAAGGGTCTCCCAAACTTACAACTATCTTCCAAACCTAACAAATTTGAATTTCAAAATATTTTCCTTTAAATGAGTCACCTCTCTCTCTCTCTCTCTATATATATATATATAGTTGACAACCAAAACGACTCTCTCTCTCCCTCTCCCTCCCTCTTTCTCTCTGTGCCAATCAAACACACTGGTGGGGGCCAAATAGCATAGCTAGGTGCAATCAAGAATGTTTTGAGTATAAAATCAAGTCAAAATACATAGAGAGATATGCACATTGGAGAGAGAGAGAGAGAGAGAGAGAGAGAGAGAGAGAGAGAGAGAGAGAGAGAGAGAGAGAGAGAGAGAGAGAGAGAGAGAGAGAGAGAGAGAGAGAGAGAGAGAGAGAGAGAGAGAGAGAGGTATTTCAAGCATCCTTCCAATAAAAAAATTGGAAGGGACACCCATTTGGCCAATGGAATGTAATCCCATGATGCTACTTGATAGACTAGTTTAGAAGACTTCAATAGGCAAGGTTTGGCCAGCCTGGGAAATCAATTACAATCTTCCATCTACCCACTAAAATGAACTTAGCCTATCTTGAATTAAAATACCAAGAAAATCAAGAAACCACAATATGAATCAACTAGCCATAGCCATGCTATAGTTGAACATGTATTATCTACAGCATAAGGTAGCCATATCTGAATTGAATCAAGGTACAATGAGGATCAAGATGAGAGGTTGCTACAAGATATCCACCTTTTGCTATGGTGGGCATTGAGTATTCACCCTCAATGTTGGTGGGGAAGGCAAGTAACCCTTAGGCTCCAAGAAATGAGAAATTTACAAATGTGCATAAGATATGTTATACTGGCACTCTCTTGCCTTCTATACTCTAGCCTAAATCAAACTAATTCCCCAACTAAGGGTTATGAAATTTATTTTATTACTTCCACTCACTTGGCTTGACAAATTTTATTTGAGCACATGCACATAATTCTGACAAGGTCCTTGACATATACATGCTCATTATTCCAATAAAGTTGTGGCGACTTATAGGATCGATATGTATTGAAATGCCTCATGTGCTCAAGATGTGATGGTGCAACATTTGAACTGGTTTTTGGTATACATGACTACTGTACACTAGTGAAAGAGTCAACACGTTTTCTTAAAAACCCCTGCCATTTTAGAGGTTGCAATCAATTGTTGGGAAAAGATGGAAGACCTTATGGGAAACATTCCCCCCCAGTGCCCCTAACATGACTGGTATGTTAGTCGAGAAATGTTAAATGTAAGTTAGCATTAAAAAAAAAAAATCCCAATATCAACCTGGGGCGACACGGCTCTAAAATGGATGGGTGGCCATGGGCCAAAAAGGCCTTATTCTCTGCGCGGCAAGGCGACTTTATTAAAAGGAAGCGCCGCAACAACATCATCATCGCGAATTCATGATCATCATCATCGTCATCAGAGGATAAAACGCAGTTAAACTCGCCGGCCTGTGCTTTGGCTTTCCTTTTGCCTCACGCATTCCACCAGAAGACAGGAAGGAACGAAGAAGAAGAAGAAGAAGAAGACAGAGGACGAAGACTAGGCAGAAGCAGACTGCCACACCTCAGAAGCCCCCCCCCTGCGAGCATGCTCGGTACACATTGAGGCAATTGCCTGATCATTTCTAGGTCTAGATCGTCACCCGCGGTCTAAGAAGACGACGACGACGACGAAGAAGAAGTTTCTTCTTGTAGATCCTCTCCCGCAGTCTAAGTTTTGCCTGTCATTCAAGCAGAGTATCTCTCTTCCGCCTACAAGCGAGAAAGAAAGGGCCTTTCTCACGTTTTGCAGGGTTAATTACCCCCGAGTAAGAAGGTTTAACGGTTTGTTGATGGATGAAGCTTTGCCTGCGTGTCTTATCTTGATCGATAGGCAAATGAGACACCTTCAGATCAACAGATTGTAGAGGCACAGTCACACATCCATGAGGATGGGGGGAATTGGCTGATAATTACAGGTAAGATGGCCGGTTGTGTCATTTTGCTGGGATCGTTGGTTCTCTTTATCCATTACAAGTGCATTCTCAATCATATTCAAGCTATGGAATTAGATAAAGATTGTACTCACCATTTTCAAGCTGTGGCATAAGAGAAAGATTGTACTCAAGCATAACAAAGGCGTGCCTCCTGTTCCAGTCAAGTGTATTGTTAGAAAAACTTTTGAAGCTGCCACCGAACTAGCTTCTGAGTACAGCACAGTGCTCTACAGCCTTGGATACTTTACAGGTTTAGCTATCTGTATTCAATGGGTTTGTAGTACAGTCTTATTTTGCGAATGGAGGAATCAGTCAAATTCACGGTGTTTATAGCCGAAAATGGCCACTCATTTGAGCTGGCTTGTCCAGCAGCCACCACGGTTGAGCTTGTTCAAACATGGTTGGTATCACTAGCTTGCATCCCACGCCAGGATCAGCTTTTGATTTGTGATGATGTACGCTTGGAACCCCAGCGTACACTTGCTTTCTATGAGCTATCTACCCATGGCCGTCATATATTCCTTTACAACAGGGTCAGGCTGATGGCAGATGCACCTCCACCACCACCTGAACAGGTTCAGGTGAAGGAGTTGGTTGTACCCTCCCCGCCTTCAGCATCTCTCTGTGGTCACCCTTTAGATGATGCATCTGATCCTGCACTTAAGGCACTGCCTTTGTATGAGAGACAGTTTAGATACCATCTTCAGAAAGCACATGCAATATTTACTGCAAGCCAGGACAAGTATGAAGCAGGTAAGCAGTTGCACAGAGAACTCCAAGTGCAGCGGTTGGCATTGGGCACAGCAAAGGCAAGCATGGAACGATTCTACAAGCTTTTTGATCAAAATTATATGGAGTTCATGAAACTGTTCACAAAGCAATACAGACAGCATGCTAAAATTTTGGTGAACTTTGATAGAGACTTAGAGCGCTTGATGGGTTGCAGATTACATCCATCTCTCGTCTTAAATGGTCGAAATACATTGGCTGATTGTTTGGATGTAAGCCGATTAAGGAAATGCGCAGAAGGCTGTGCTACCTCTCACAAACAGTTTCAGGGCAAAGTGCTGCAGTTAAAAGCGATGTATCAGGAGCTACAGCAAGATGTGAAAGCAATGTTTGAGACTGTAACTTCTCTGGATTCCCATAGTCTAGAGCAAATGATTGGTAATTGTGCCTGCATTATTGAAGAGGAGAGCAGTATTATGCAGTCACTCAGGTACAAGCGTCTGTTTGCTGGTATTGGATCTTCTTTGATGTATATCAGTATGAAACCAGTGTCTCTGTATCATAAGGGGAATCTACAAATCAGTCATGACCTTCGTTTTAACACTCTTACATGCTAAGCTGTTAATTTTTATGGTGGTTAACCTGAAAGTGTACCACTTGAGTGTTCTTTGTGCACATACTAGTGATGTGAAAACTGTGGACCTCCACAAGACATCAAGATGGTTTTGTAGTGCAAGCACATGTGAAGGCTGATGCGATAATTGTGCAGCCCCATCAGCCTTTAACGGGCAGGCACTCACATGTAAACACAACTTCTATGCACATGTAGGTTCTTAGCCAAGCCAATACCTGTCTACGCACATTCATAACATTCTGTGTATTGTTCTACTTACATGGTCATTTGTCCCTGGGTGTTACATGTTTGGTCAGAGCGGCCTGCTTTCAATGCTTTACTGCTATTATGTTTTCTAGGCTCTTGTCACGTTATGCTATGCTAAAGTTTGCAGGTAAGGTTGCTTCTTGTATTCTCTATGAGATAGCTCTCCTTGCATATGGGAACCCCATATGAGGGTAATGCATTAAATGGCTTGTTCAGTTTTGCATACTGTCCTTATCATTAACATGTATGTTTGCAAATATGCATATGAGTGTAATGCATTGAATGGCTTGTTCAGTTTTGCATACTGTCCTTAACATTAATATATATGTGTGCAAATATGCATATTTTATTGCAATCCATGCGTTTATGCTCAGGATTTCATTGTACCTTCACATGTGGTGGGCAAATCATCTCAAACCATTTTAACTGTGGAAGGGCTGTTGATAGTGCTCTTTTTGACATTTGTTTTTTGCTTCCTTGTATATGTAGTCAAATAATGTTTTGGCTAGCTCAAAGGATACAATAAGGCAGGTTGAATACTATATTCAATGCATTTCAATAGTTCAATCACAGATGTACAGGAAATCAGTTGAAAGGTTTAGTTATGATCCTTGTCCTACATTCATAAGAAGCCAATGTCATCGATCTTTGGTCATCGTTTGAAGTAGGGGTATGAGTGTGTATAGCACTGTGATACTTGTCTAGACTGGTAACTATTTGCCAAATAACTTGTCAGCTTAGAGTGCCAGTTTTTGAGCTTGGTAGATGAAAACCATGAACTCTGTAAACCACTAACATCTCTCTGAAATTTTTGAATGGACTGTCTGTTTTTCTTCTGCCTTGCAGTAAGGATGTGGATAAGGTGAAGAAGCTTGTCGATGACAGTGCAAGCAATCATGTATCTGTTTCATTAAGGCCACATGATGCAGTTTCTGCTCTTGGTCCCATGTATGATGTGCATGATAAGAACCACCTTCCTAGAATAGAAGCTTGCTATAAGAAACTTGGTGATTGTTTGAATGGTCTCACTGCCAAGAAAAATGAGATGAACGTGTGTGTGCATAAGTGCATGCAGAGAGTTGCATCCTTACAGTCGAATATTCGTGACATGCGCTATCAATTGTCTGCTTTCAAGGAGGCAATGGCTCGGCAAGATGAAACTTTCTGGGAGTTGAAGCTTGTTCGAAGGATAGGTCCAGCGTACAGGGCCTGTCTAGCAGAGGTAGTGAGAAGAAAGTCTGACATGAAGCTTTACATGGGTCAGGCTGGGCAACTGGCAGAGAAAATGGCAAGAATAAGGGAAGCTGAAGTTGCTCGACGGGAAGAGTTTCTTCGAGTGCAGAGCAGGTTTATTCCTCGGGATATACTTGTTTCTTTGGGTTTATTTGGTGTTCCTAGTCAGTGCTTGGTGAACATTGAACCTTATGACACAGACCTCCTGGATATAGACATGAAGGATCTTGAAAAATATGCTCCTGAGTCTGTTTTAGGATCACACTCAAAGGGTCCTGCCTACATGTCTAACTCATGTGAAACAAGCTTCATTCCTCCCATTGAGAGTAGTAGTATCTATTCTCGCATTGGTGAAGACAGCACTTTAGGTACCAGTTATAACCTCGATCTAGCATCAATTGAAGATGTGACGAGTGAAGAGATTGCAGGCACAAGTAAACTGGAGGTTGAAAATGCTCAACTGAAGGCAGGACTTGCCTCAGCCATTGCCCGCTTATGCATTATGGATCCGGACTTTGATGCATACATTTCAAGTGAGGATGATGAATCTAAGAGCAGGAGCATTGCTGCTGAGAAAACTAATCAAGCCTTAGCTTTAAAGGATGAATATGCCAGACGCCTAGAAGGTATGGTAAAGGCTATTCAACTGCAATGCAATTCATATGAGAAACGTGTTCGTGAGCTGGAGCAGAGACTTTCAGATCAGTATAATTTACAGAAGTCGTGTATGAGTGGTGCTAACAGCCAATTCGAAGTTTCAAGACAAGAAGTGGAGAGTAATGAAGGTAAGGATGACCATTCAGTCATTACTGGAGAGGGCAGGATGTTGGAAACTACAGCTACAGCTGAGTCAATGGATGATGGAATCAGCAGTCCATTCTCAGTAGGTGTGAAGAGCCCCCTCTCTCCTGGCAGTGGCAGGGGGGATAGGCCTTCTCATGAGGGGGGTGATGAAACCATGAGTGATCCCTTCGTTGGATCCCCTGGTACATTGGTAGATACACAGCACCAATTGCAAGTTGGCCTGGGAACCAAGGAGCATTCTGAGGAAGCTGAATTACATTGTATTTCAGGCCAATTGCAAGATGGTGTTTCTGAAATTTTTGTTGGCAAAGATGTGAAGTCTAAGGATGATCAACTGGAAAGGTTGAGAGGTGTGTTGTCAGAGAAGGAAAACGAGTGTGCAGCATTACAAGAGAAGTTGGATGCTGCCTTGAAAGATGCAGAATGCCTCAGGAGACAGCTACAAGACAATTCTGTACTGCTCGATGAGTGTCAAGTAATCACAATTCATATCAGTTTGCTGGTGTATGAGCTACTAGTTTTGTTGTTGCCTTTTATAGTTGGTAGCATGTACTAAGATTAGCATTGATTATGTAGATGAATTGTGCTGAGCTGGAAAATACTTTGCATTTAGCACGAGAGGAAGCACGAACAAAGCAGTGCTCTGCTGACCGCAAGGCAGCTGAATATAATTCATTGCGCACATCCAGTGTGCGGCTGCGTGGCTTGGTGGAGAGGCTTCGACAGGCTGTTACTTCTACGCCATCTGGAACAGCAGGCTTTTCAGAGTCACTACGCTCATTTGCAACTTCCTTGGCTAGGTTTTTTCTTTTAGGCGACTTGGCTTGTGTTTTTCTTTTATTCTTTGAAGCACATAAATTGGTTGTTTAGGCAGTATCAAACTAGTTAGTAACATCATTGTCTTTATGATATTTTCTGTGGTTATCATTTTTTGAATCCCCGGTTTGGGATGGGGTGCTAAACAGCAATGAAACGGGTGATGATGGGACTCTGGAATTTCGTGCATGTGTGAGGGCATTGGCTGAAAGAGTAGTTTGGCTTGCTCAGCAGAGATCTGAATTGCAAGACCGCTACACTGTTCTTGAGGCCAGCAAGAGCAGGTTAGCTGCAGAGCTAGAGAGCAAGACAGACTTGTTAAAGAGTCAATATAACAAACGCAAAGTTGATAAACAGGTAATCGTATTTGGTTTTTACCTCGAAAGAGAAGCAGCAGATTAGATTAGTAGCAGGTCTAATTGTGAAGCATTTTTATTTTAAATGCCTCTTTTTTCTGAGTGCTTCATTAATTGCAGGCATATAAAGGGAAGATTTGTTACACACGTTTTCAAGTGCATGAGCTGGCCATCTTCTCACCAAATTCATTTGGTCATTATGAGGCAATAAATCATGGCTGCCCCAACTATTACTTGTCTGATGAATCACTTGCACTTTTTCTTGAAAACCTTCCAGCTAGTCAGCGACACATTATCGGTCAGATAGTACATATTGAAAGGAATGTTGCACAAGAGCCTTCTGAAAGTAGCTTTATGTCTGAGAGTGGAAAAGAATCCTCTGGCTCAATAACAACTGCCGGTCTCAGGTGTCGATTGAATCCATATGGTTTACCTGCTGGAACTGATTACTTCGTGGTGACTTTGGCAATGGTGCCTGATCATATATCATTTGGAGTTGCATAGTGTTGTCTCGCTTCTTTCTGTTGTACAGAGTTGGAAAAAACAGGGTTGATGGTTGTGTCCTTACCTTGCATGTACCTTGTAATGTGGTTCTGTATAGAGGCCTAGAGGCCAACTTGTAAATATCTCTGCATTGTCACACAAGTGCCAGTGGGCAATGCTGTCAAATGGTTCTTATTGGAGAGCGTGCATATACACAGCTGTCCTGTGTACATCATTATGACTGGAGAACTATATTGGGAAGAAATGAGATGATGAAATTTTATGGATAGCTCCTAGCATCAAAGCTTTATGAAAACCTAGGTCTAAGTAGCTTTATTATAGTGCCTTGCATAAAATTTTAACAAAAGATGGCCATTGTCTTCATGTTCATATGGAAGTGTCCCTAAATGTCATTCTGCTGTTGTCCGTATAGACAAGTTACAGCCTTTTTTCCTTAGCATGATCATGACATTGCAAGCGACATCAAATTAACTGAGGGTGTAATTTCACTACCCCTTCCAGGATGTGATACTCCATGTTGTACATGAGCCTCGTGTTAAAACGACTTTCTTTTGAGGTTTAAGACTTCATGCTGTACACAATGAGCCTAGTGTTAAAATGGCTTTTTCTTTTCTCATTTTTATACTCTCATTCAATATTCTTTGGTTTGAGAAGAAGCGTCTTAGTTTCAAAAATTTTGTAGGTAGGTGAAATGTAATGGTTCAAAGCTGTTTGATGTTGATTCTAGTGTGGGCTTCTTGTGATTTTTGAACATATTACGGTTAACTCTGTTTAGTATCCTTAAGTTCTTCTTCTCCCTATGGGTTAGGTCTTTGTATGAAACTGTAAATAAGCATCCCAATGGCAACCATAGCCTCTAGAAATGGCGTTTCAGACCTATTGAAACGGGATGGCTGTTTCTGGCCATTTTCATTTCTTGGAAGTGGCATTTCGGGCAGGTTGGTTGAAAAGCAAGGTAAAATCCCCTTTTTGACTCTGTTTTTTTTTGTCATTTGAAAAAATTGCCTGCTCCCTGCAGGTTTTGGACTGCTATGCCTGCTCAAACTGCTGCACACCTGCCCCAACTGCTGCTGCACACCAGCCTGTGGTTACTTTGGCAATGCTGAAAGCTCTCTTCTGAAAAGGTAAGCTTCAGCTGTGAACATTCAGCCTGTTTTTGTGCAGATTTTAGACCTGAATTTTTGCAATTTTCAGCCAAGGTATATGATTTTTTGTCTTGCTAGCTGTGTATGCACTATTTCAGCCTATGTATCATTCGTTTGTGAACATTCAGCCTATTTTCTTGTAGATTTTAAACCTGAAATTTTGCAACTTTCAGCCAAGTTATAATAAATTTTTAATCTGGCCAGCCACATGCACAATATTTCAGCCATGTGTCATTTGTTTGATGTTTGGGCAGTTTGTAGCCAACAAATTACCATGGCCCCCAAACCTAATTGGTGCCATGTTACTCTTATAAACTCATGTGTCACATGTAGGCTGTTTTGTTTCAAAATATTGTAAGTTATTTTAGGTGAATTAAGATTACTTAATACTAAAGAATCTTGCAAGTTGCAGCTTAGAAAACTGATAACCATGCAAAATTGTGCAATGTGAATCATGGATCTATCTACACACACACACACACACACACACATTATTTTATTTAGTAATTTCAAAACGTCATTTCCACAAAAATCTCAAATGGCTGAAACTTTGATTCTTTTAGTCTCTAAAACTCGTGTTTTTGAAATGCATGGAAACTATGATGGCAATTGTTGGTCTCAATTGTGGTTGGTGTGAGCGTGTAGCATAGAAAGAAGAAACCACAGAGAGAGAATAATAACATAGATGATGATGAAGGAAACAAAACTCTGGTCTCAATGAAAAGACGGAAAGCAGCCCTTGCATGTGTGGTCATTGCCATGTCAGTGAGGGTGCGTGATTGTGGACGCAGGGGAGAGAAAATCTGACCGAGTGGGAGGGGGGTCTGGAGAATGGCTGGGAGGGGAGGTAATCATCACGAGAGCATAAAGGAGGAAGTTGAATGCAATGTCCTACGCCCATTATCTTCGTAAGGAAGGCAAAATGTTCCGTTGAGAGACTTTTAGTGAGTAGATCTGCAGGTTTCTTGTCAGTCGAGATCTTGATAATAAGCCTAACAAACTTGTTCTTGTTAGATCTAGACATTCCTTGGACAGGCATGAGCAATAGGAGCTGCAAGTACAATAGGTGATAGATACAGTAGGCAGGCAACACGTGGCAGTCGACGACGTTGCAGGTCGGACAATTTTGTTGACCAACTTGTTATTTTTGCTATTTTTTGCTATTTTTTGCTGGCCTATTTATTGACCTCGTTTTTCACAGTCTTGGTCAGTTGTGCTCCCTGTTTGTAGGTTGCAAACCGTAGAGACAGTCCTAGGGGTTCACGGAGATTGAGAACTTCGAGGTGCAGACATATGCAAATATGCTTGTTACACGTGTATATTTTTGCATCCTTATACTACATTCTTCACTACAGATTTTCTGCGTTTCATTATCTCTTTCTCTCTTTCTCTCTCTCTCCTCTCTTTGTTCATTCTCTCTTGGCCATTCGCTTTTGCACTACTTCACTCTAATATGGTATCAGAGCATTGAAGGACTAACCTAGGGTGGATCTACTGAAGGGGAGATTTCAGCGCGACACAAAGCTGCATTTTTAGCGTTCAAGGGCGAGCAGGAGGGCTGCGGATCAGAACAAGGTTGAGGCAAGCGTGGGTGTGCGAGAAAGAAGAAGATTTGCTGAAGCTATTGTTGGTTTTTGTTGTTAGAAAAGGAAGAAGGTTGCGTTTTGGGCCTTGAAGTGCAGATTTTATCTTTTCATTGTCTCCGGTGGGTGAAGGAGCAGGATGAGTGGTAAAGAGCCCTAGCAAGCTGCATTTTCATAGTCAGAGGGGGCTGCTTTTTTGTGTTTTGTGCTGGCATCGTAGGTGAAGATATCTTCTAAGATTGAGACAAAGTTTCAGGTGATAGTGGACCGGAAAGTGCCCGTGTTACTGGCTCTTCCATCAGATCAAAAGCTTGATGGCGAGAATTACCGCATCTGGTGGGTCATGATGCTTGCCATTTTGGAGTCCAATGATTTGGTGGAGCTTGTTACGGAAGCTATTCATTGTCCTTCGCAAGACTAGTCCATACTCTCTTCCAGTGATAAGGTGGAGTTGGCAAAGACCTGACACATTGGGATAAACTTAACTTTTGCATTTGCTCGTTTTTATCTCCTGTACTATAATTGTTCTCTCTCATATTGAGCATTGGATGGTGGCCTGGGAGATATGGCTAGAGCTTGATCAGATGTACAACGACCATCATGATGTTAGACAATGTCATTTCTTGGACAGTCGTCAGCAGTCGGACAATAGGCAGGTACAGGTGCCACGTGGCACAGTAGGTACATGTCAGAAGTGGAGCAGCGGTGGAAGCATAAACATGTGCTGAAATAAATTGCTGAAACACAAGACAAAAAGAGAAAAGAAAAGAACACGATACAGATGAGAACTCAGATGTATGCACGGGAAATGGAATCCATATATCTGAACACGAGACAGTCGCATACAACAGTGAGTCACTGACTGCGTGGGCACTGGCATTGGCTCCTCTCTCCACAGAGTCTGCAGATGGTGAAGATGATACTGACTGAGGAGGAGCCACTGAGTATAAATAGGCTGAAAAGTGGGGAGCAATAAATGCTGGTCGGCCAGTATTAATGCTGGCCGACTGGTGCATAAAATGCTCCACTGGCATAAAATGCCACACCAGAAAAAAACCTAAAATACCTAATAAAAATGCCCAGCTTAGATCAAGCTCAGACTCACACATGAGCTGACAAATACTCTGCTAACAGTACAGGCGTCCCAGTTTGCTAGTTTGCTGCAGTTGGACAGATTCTGCAGTATTTAATGTGCTGTCGGCTGCATTTAATGCATCCGACCTGCTGTTGTGATTGCTATTCTTTTTGGCTATTTATAGCGAGTTGGTGGCACACTCCAGTCATTATCATTATTCGGTGATTTCAGATTCTGATCTTGAAGATCTCTTGGCTAAGATAGACTGTGCTCGGGCTGACGGAGATCGAGGTCATCAAATCGGAGACATACGCAGATATTTCCTTTGTCCCCTTGTGTATTTCTGCACTCTTATACAACATACTACACCGCAGATTTTCTGCATTTACACTATCTCCTTTTCTCTCTCTCTTCTCTTTGTGTTCACTCTCTCTCAGTCTTTGTCCTATGCTTCCGCATTGCTGCACTCTAACACATGAAGCGAGTTTCTTTGGAAGTGCAGATGAGAACCATGAGTGTCAACAAGTCATCTTTTATGCAGGAGCATATTAACAAGTTGAGGCAGCTTCAGATGTAGGTACAAAACACAAGGAAGGTGATCGACATGCGATAACTCTTCTTTGGTTAATGCCCCCTTTCAATGGTTTTTATTCCGCCTTGATTGCTTCAGGGCGGTCTGAGACTCTTCGGTGGGAAGCGTTGGTTCCTATTGTCTTGGACCAAGAGGAGCAATTGAAAGGGACCAATGCTTCTAAATCTAAGGCTTTGGTTGGTCAGTACTCTTAGAAGAAGAGAAAGGACCAAAAGGAGGACAAAGAAAAGGAGTCCACTTGTCACATATGTGGCAAGACAGGTCACTGTGAAAGAAGGATTGCCTCCACAAGGAGAAGAAGGACAAGGAGAAAAAGGAGAAATCTTCAAAGGATTCCGGAGTGGTAGTTGCTTCCTTATCAGCTGCTTTCCTTTACTTGGAGGTGGTTGAGGATTTGACCAACACTTTAGGAGTGGATTGTTAAAAGTGGTGCCTCACGGCACATAACTCCTTCTTCAGCAGGTATTACTCATTTGTAGTCTTCATATGGCCAGATTCTCATTGGTGATAGTTCGCTTATTCCTATACAGGGACGGGGAGACATGCATCTTTTTCCAGATGGGCGAGGTGGTTCCCATACATCTGAGGTGCTTTATGTGCCAGCCTTGGGCTACCATTTACTTTCGGTGCACAAGATTTGTGCCCTCCGTCTTTTGGTTGAATTTGATGTGGATTCTTGATTGTGGATCGAGACATGTTTTCTTCAGGATATGAGGAGAATGGGGTCTATAAGTTGCGGTATTCTTTTGCCTTGATTTCTCTTCTTATCTCACAAACTTAGTCTAAGCTTTGGCGTGCTCGGATTGGCCACCTCAACTATGATTACCTTCGGAAGGCATCTAAGGGATACCTTTTTCGAGGTTTGCCGGATATTGTGGTGAGCCAACAGCCTTGTGTATCCTGCATCCGTGGGAAGCAGATTTGTGGTGTTCGTAGCAAGACTTTGAGGCGATCTTCGATACCCTTGGAGCTTGTTTCTACCGATCTTTGTGGACCAATGCGGATGGAGTCCCTTCAAGGGAGCTTGTATTTCATGCTAATTGTGGATGATTACAGTAGGATGACATGGGCTTATTTCTTGAAGTTGGAGTTGGAGATTGGGCCGAAAATTGAATGTGTCTAATGAGCTTGCTCATTTCTTGTGGAAATCGTGGTATTCACCAGGAGTTTGCTAATACCAACACCCCTTAGAATAATGACATATTGGAGCGGAAGAATGGTAGTGTGATTGAGATGGCTTGTACCATGATGGAGCATCGTTAAACACCTCAGTGTCTATGGGTTGAGACTGTGGCTATTGCAGTTCACATCCTTAATCGATCCCCTACTTTTGTTGTTGTTGATATGACCCCTTATGAGGTGTACTTTGGGTTTAAGCTAGACGTTTCTTATTTCAGGGTTTTTGGATGTGATGCCTAGGTTCACATCCTGAAGACAATAGTGTGACAAATTAGAAGCGAATTCCAGAAGACAGGTGTTTGTGGGCTATAGCTCACAATCTCAAGGCTACTAATTGTATGATCCTGTTAAGTGGGATGTCTACACGAGCCCTGATGTTAGGTTCATGGAAGTTTTAATCTCAGAGGGGGGTGAGGAACACCCTATTCTTGGAGATCCCGGTGATAGTTGGGCACTAGCGACCGTTTCTCTAGAGCTTGTGCCTCTTGAGGACTCTTCGGATAAAAAGCTTAGTTCTCAACCACTAGATTCACCATTTGCTTCCTCGCCATCAATGGACCTTCTAGAAACTTCAGCTGATGGAGAGCAATGAGACAAGATCTGACCTCCTCGTTGGTCTCTGACACTTCATGATGCAAGGATTGAGGGGGTCCTTGAGGAGTGGCAATCACAGGATGGCTCGCGGCGTTCTTGGAGGAACCAAGTGTGAAGAAAACTGCTAGGGTTTGCATTGAGGAAACATAGTATACGACCACAATAGAAACACAAAGAGACAAACACAGACACACAGAAAGCAAAACTCAAACCCTAAACGCAAAAACTCAAAACTCAAACCCTAAACGCATAAACTCAAAACTTAAATACAAAAACTTAAAAACAAATAGAAGAAGAGAGAGAAGAACACAACTCTGAAGTGAATGAATATTGCAAATGAATGTAAATGTACAAATACTCAAGGGCAGAGTAGTGTGTTGAAGAGTGACATCCATCAGAGATGGATCCCAAGTATGTGACCACTAGTCGGAGTGTAGGATGGAGAGGATGTAGCAAACACGGGTGTTAGGAGGACTTGGAGCACCAAACGCAAGCTGGACAAATGACGAAGAGGGCTGATAGTTATCGCTTGGTGTAAAGGAGTTGTTGCTTGATGGAGGAAGCTGTCACTTGGAAAGATGATACCAAATGCAAGCAGTTGAGGGTGATGAAGATGCTGGCGATGGTTGGAAGATGCCAAATGCAGCTTGGAGGAAGACGCCAGGGCATTGCAAGGGCTGATGGAGAGGTGATAGCAGTCTCGAAGGTTGGACAGCCACACAAAGGTAGACTGATGGTTGAAATTTGCACTCAAGGGTGTGAAACCTACACAGAGGGGAATGAAGCTAAATGGGGGGAGGCTATCTATTTATAGATGTTGAAGGTGGCCCAAAAATTAGGGTTTTTGGGAGACCATTGAAACTCTCTCGGATTGCTTTCCTTTTTAGGATTTTTCATTAACTAAGTGTGCTTTGGGGCTGTTTAAGAATGCTAATAATATGAAAAGTGTGTTTTAGCTCACCCCCTCTCAAGCCCAAAACTGAGCTGAAAGGTTAGGTTAGCCACTTTGATTTTTACTTATCCTAAGGCATCCCACCCTAAAGCAACTAGGGCATTAGACAAAGGGTGCATGTTGGTTGTCTAGTGGTCTACCAAGACTACAGAGGCGATTGTTATCTTACCAAGGGAGTCCAAGTAGTCACTCTAGAGAGGACAGGGCATCGGAGAAATGGTGCACATCGGCTGCCCAGTGGCCTATCAAACCCTACAAAGGCGGATGGAATCACATTGAACTTGTTTAAAAAATAAAACAATAAAAATAAAAGTGAGTGAAATGTGATGGGATACAGCCGATTGAGTAATAGTGACCCAAAAGACGGGAGTAGGAAGGGTACACCCAACACATCACAAAACAATACAAGCTTACCCATCCACTCAAGGGTGTTGATGACGAGGAAAAACAACTGATGAAGTATCCATGTGATGGAGGAGTATGGTGGTGTGGTGACAACATTCGCCGGTGGAAACAACTTAGGATCCGCTCAAGTGGTGCTTTGCACAATGAGATGCAAAGTATGCTACATGTTGAAGAATGCTAATGCAACAGGTGCCACTTGGA
The DNA here is from genome assembly GCF_053477565.2 of Lygodium microphyllum. NCBI lineage: Eukaryota > Viridiplantae > Streptophyta > Polypodiopsida > Schizaeales > Lygodiaceae > Lygodium > Lygodium microphyllum. Next base: position 41,378,078 of record NC_141147.1, on the reverse strand, counting down.
CAATGTCCCTTGTGGGAAAATTGTTCACTTACCCAAGCACCTTAGTACAAAGATGATGAAATCATGCAATGTAAAGGGGAACGTACAACAGTGGGGAGAAGCCGATGTCGAAGACAAAGTGTTGAAGCTTGTAGAATACCAAGAAGGGTAGGAACTCCCTCTCAACCTGGATGCGGATGTCGAAGAAGGAAGAGGAGCTTGATGTCGGTCTTCGTGTGGTGCCAAGAACCATAAGGAATGGAAGAAGATAATGAAGATGAAGTGGATGAAGCACCTCGTTGGAAGAGCAAGGTAGAAGTCATCACCATGATAGCATCGATAGTGATGTTGCACAATTCGCCTCGGGAAAGGAAACCTTCATATTGAAAGAAGAGCAAGCACTCCTAGGATGATGAAACCATGAAAGGAACGGTGTGCATCCCCACGGATCTAGCCCAGGTAGGACCAAAGCAATCTGCAAGTTAGCCCTATACTAAAAGATAAAACCTTGCAAAAGAGATGAGAATCTGCAAACACAGAGGTCAGTGGTGAGATGCTCCAAAGCAAATCATAATAGATAGAAAAAATCTAACTGAAAAGACAATGCAATGAATGTGTATCTGTGTGAATAAATGCAATAGAAGACTGAAGAATGGAAAAGCTAAAGACAATGAATCCTATGGGCCCGTTGACTCTAAGAGTGCAGAGACATGCTAGTTTAAGAAGGTGTCCACCATCGCGTTGTTATGCGAGCGGTGATCGAGAGCAAGCCTCACTCACAACCCGATAACGAGACGTTAAGGAGTGCCGGTTGGGGTAATTGACTTTGTCGAATGCACAACTCAATTTGAAAAATTCAGATATTCGATAAAACACCACAAAACAAGACTAAAAACAATGCCTCTTATAGCTCTCAAAAAATTTAAAACCCGTATGTGGGTAGAGCATCACACAACCACACAATGGAAATACCAATAATTCGAAAACAAACCAAGTGAGATATATTTTCGTACCTTAACAACCTTGAGCCGACACTCGGTGCTTCGACATCCAAAAGCTCCAACTTCCAAATTAGCATGACAAGAGCTCACTCTAGCATGCGACCCTCCTCTCTCCTCTCTCATAAAATACAATTATAATCAAGGGGGAAGGCCCTTAACTCTCCATTCTCATCTCCTTATATAGTTTTGTATCCACACTCACACACATTAGGCTTTTTGCTTTCATCTTTTGGCTTTTACTTTTTTACTGCTTTTTACTATTTTCGTTTTTTTTGCTTTATGCATGTTTGCAACTTGTTTAGATCATAACTTCATCATTTGAACTCCGAATATAGTTGTTCAGGTACTCAAAACGATCCGAACGCATCTGGTCGACAAGCTAACGCGAGCAGAATTACGAACATCTCTCTAAAATGGGCAAAAATACTGATATTCGTAAATTCAATCATTTTTCTCCATCTTTTATCTTGGACGACTTATTCCCTTTCTTAGCCTATTGTTCTTGTAATTGTATATACTTTCAACACACATGTCCTCTTTTTCTTCAGGAAATACTCGTGGTGATGTATAATGAAGCCAATATTCAAACAATCTTGCGTTTATCAACCGATATTACTAGTATTATCACCTGACGATGTAAAACGTACGATTTTTTCCTTTGATCCTCGAGTCTTCAAAATAAGCATTCTCTGGATATGAACCTGTTTTTTATGCAATGTGTCCTAGCAGGAATATGCTTTGAAAGAGAACTCCGTGCACAACCATTCATGATTTGAAAAAATATGCAATATTGGATCCATGATATGCAACCAATCAATCCATGCTCACACAAAAATAATGTATGCATTTGAAGAATTGTGCCTAGCCTATCTAGATGTGATCGTGCGTCATGCAAAATGCAAACAAAATTTCTTATTAATTTAAAATTCCTTATCCTCACCTCTCAACTCTCATAAGAAATGATATACTTCGCTCCACCCGCCCAAAATCTCACAATCACTTTAGAAAATTATGGTCCTCAAGGTGTTGACCAAATATGAGCAACCCTTCTCATAATTGATGGCGTCCTTCACGACCACCCTCTAAACTCACCCAACCACCTTACACTCTCAACCAGAGGTTTCTAACTTTGTGATGAGCATCCCAAATATCGTGCGTGCAAGAAATGTGCGTGCTCAATGACATGTGCTCTCTCATGTGCGCGTGCATCTAAGATTTACTGCGTCTCCTCCTGCTCCTGGCCTTTCCCTATTTTATGAAACTCTTATATGAGTTTAAGGACTTATTTGAATGGAACTATGATGAATTGAAAGGGATTCCCCTATTGTTGTTGTGCATAGGATCCCTTTGAAAGAGGGTAGCAAGCCTGTAAGGCAAAAGATCACACAAATGTGTTTTAAGTTGGCAAAGCCTCTTTTTGAGGAGTTGATGCACCTAACAAAGGTAGATTGATCTTTCTCAGTGAACATACTGAATGGTGCTTATTGGTTGTGATCTGAAAAAGAAGAAGAATAACCAAATCCACCTTTGTGTTGATTTTAAGGAGATAAACAAGAAGATAGTGCAGTGGACCTCATGCCGTGCTAGTGCTCAATGATGGTGCAAAGCGTGCATAATCCCAACCCATGGCATGAAAGTATTTGATAAGAACAGGAGACAACCCCTGAGTGCAGTGCATCAACAAGTGTAACGTGAAGTGCTCGTGAATCCATAGTCCCTGTGATGTGCAAAAGTCTCGACAAGAAATACATACCTAGCTCCTCAATGTTCAGAGCTATTGACAAACACAAGCTTCATCCTGTTTAAAAAAATACCAAGCTCGACCAAGGCTATCAAGTTTCACACTCAACAAATCAAACAATATGATAGAAACAAATCCTAAGCTAGACAAACACAAGAAATCCAATTACGAGACAACAAAACAAACTGTCACGCAAATAAGTAAGCTAGCAAAAATGAAACCTAACTACAATTTGACTAGGGGATTTCAGTTTCTGGAAAAATGCTTAACAGCGTATGTCTAGTAGCAGGGCTTTGCCAAGGGAATGCTTGATGAGGTGGAGAGGAAGGTGAGATGAATGCATGAAGTGCAACGGGATCGGGACATGTAGACTAATCAGTCAGTCCCTCTCGGGGGTTGTGAAAGAGTCTATTTGCTGAGGTGCTCGGGCCACATGTTTTGCAGCAGTAGCATGTGCTAAAGGAGCAGATGAAGGAGTGAAAGGCGTAGCTCCACTGGACTGTGCAGTCGTAAAAATCTGCTGAGGATTTTTAGGTGGAAGACCTTGTGCCTTGGGAGCGACACTCCTCGTCCACATGGCTTGCTCTCTGGTAGTGAGTGCAAAACCTGTTTTTCTTAGGGAGTTGTTGCCAGAGAGATCTAGATTCGTCCCTTTCGACCATACTGATAGCAAGTAATGTCGCTCTTTTCCTTTCCTTTGCTCTTGCTTTTATTTCTTTGTCCAACATTTGCATTTTTCTTTTCAGCCTTGCCTCTAACATTATAAGCTAAGTTGTTGCCTTCTCTACTAGACTTATGTCTAATTTCTTAATTTAAGATCGAACCCCTCACACCATCATATGAGAGATTGGGGTTATTATTGAGAGAAACCACCAAGGTCTCCCATGAATCAGGTAGCGTCATGATCATAAAGATTACCCTTATCATCAAAATCCAAATTTACATCTTTGAGCTGATTTAAAATGCCACTAAATGCACTCAAGTACTCAACTGCAGGCTTGGACTCATCTAGTCGCATATTCACCAACTTGTGCATTAAATGCACTTGATTAACAAGTGTGGTAATCTCATAGGTAGTTTTTAGCTTCTTCCATATTGCATAACCAATATCTAAACCCTTAATGTCTGTTAAAATGTCATCAATGACACCCACCTTTATGTAAGCCATAGCCTTTTTGTTAACTCTGGCCTAATCTGCATCAGACATTTGTGTGGGTTTATCTTTCTGCAAAGCATTCTCATAATCCTTCAAGAACAATATGCCCTGCATATGGACTTTCCAAAGGTCAAAGCCCTGACTATCAAACCGTTTGATTTCCATCAAACTCTTAATGTTAGAACTGGAAGAAGTTGCAACCATTTTTTATCAGGAACATGAGTAAATGCACTGAACTGCAGAAGCACAAGCTGAACCATCAAATACACTGCTGTTCTTCCTTAAATAGTAATAAATCTCTGCTGTTTATATATAAACCAACCACGCCAAATATTGCATAAATTCACCAAATTGTGCACAAAATATCATAATTCCAGGTCCAACAGTGTGTAAATGTCAGCCAATCTGACCCATCTGGGTAAAATTTCACCAATGCATAAAAAGTCACGATTTTTTCGGATCCAATGTTAGGAAATTTTACTCGAATGAGAAAATTTTTGACAAATCTAACAAAATCCCGAGTTTGATTGAGGTTAACACGCACAATGTTTGCAATTTTTGGCACAAATGTCATTGCCAGGCAGCATAGATGGGATCAAATCTGGGAAAAGCCCCAGATTTTTGGGCTAGATTTGCACAGATCCATGACTTGTGCTTACACGCGTGAACCTCGATCAAAAGAAAAAAGGAAAAGTGAAAAGTTAAATAAAATTTTGATTTCTTTTGAAAAAAATTGACATTGGGGGAGGGGTCTGTTGACCTGCTGTCGACCTGTCGCACGTTATGCTATGTATGCCTGCTAGTCGTCGAGGGTCCTACATCTGTTGCCTTTTGTGACCCGTCACACAATGCGTGTGTCTGGCGCGATTGCTCGTGCTAGTCGCCCCGACTGCCCATGTTGGTCGCTTGGTCCACGCCTGTTGGATGCCGTTGTTGCCCGATGCAGATTGGTCACGCTACTCAACAGCGTGGTCGCCCGACTCCATTCTGGTCATGAACTCCAGCCGAGTTGGACACGAACTCTAGCCGATTGCACGCTTGTCGCGAGCACTTGCACGACCTGATGATCTTGTACCGAAAGCTCTGATACCACTTGTTGGAGCTCAGTTAGAGGTGTGAGTAGGTGAGTGAGACTGATAGCGAGAGTGTGAGTATGATTTGATCTTTGGGTGTATCAACAATGTGTTGGTACACAAAGAATAAAATGTATTTATACTTAGGGCACATAAGGATGCATTCACATGCATAGCTAAGTAATACACATGTACTATACACGGGGTTGAATAAAGGGCCTTTATCCCAACAAAGGGTTTTGAAATGGAACTACTAGAGGGGATGATGGGGGATGGGAAGAAATTTGTGGGATGTTGGACAAGATGCATAGAGCAATGAGGAGATATTGAGGACCTTGCTCATAAGAAGGGAAATGGAGTGGATAAAGCTGAGACTCCAACTCACAACAAGGATTGCAAAAAACTAGGCATTGCAAAAAGAGAAGGAGAAGAACAAGGAAGGATAAAGACTCCAACTCCTCATTATCTTCAGATTCCATGATTCTATCTAATTGTCATTGTTGATATGTTGGTCTTTCATCATCATTTATTTATTGTGCTTATAACCCATGATCTCAAAGAGGGTGTTAGCATTGTATATATCTTGGGTGACAGGGCTCATAGCTAGAGGGAATTCCTTTTATGTGAGAGGTGTATTTAATGTTGCCTAACCTAATTTCTAGCTACATTTAAGGATCTAGTGTGCAATGAAAGGGAAACATGAACATGAAGAGAAAATACGAGAGAGACATGGAAGAACAGAATGAAGTGATAACTGTGCAATTGAATTCAGATGGAAAGTCGAATACAATGGTGGATTGATTAGTACTTGCACACAACCCAAGATGTCAATTAGGGGTATCGGATTAGGTTGATGACAACAACAATATCATAGATGGAGGAGGGTTGAAGATTGTTTGTGTTGTCAACCTACAAGACAAGTAAATTAAATATCTGCCACTAGCCAAATATGGCAGATCAACTATTGTAATTGGCTAGTAATATATTGGTTGACCTACAAAAAAAAAAGTCGAGAAAATAATGAACAAGCTACTCTAATAGATGCATGTTGCCTACCCCGCCAGCCACTTGAAAAGAAATGCAAAGGCTGTAAACTACCTTCTACCAGTATGCACATCCTAAACTCACTAAAAAATAAATATACACAAATAATGGGCTGAAATAGTCAGAGTGCTTATGTCTCCATTAGATTCTGATAGAGCTCACAACCAAGAGATGATATGTTGACAAAATACAGGCTTACATCCCTCTTAGATTGGAAGACCGCATGTGATGAAGCATAGAAGCTTGAGACAAAGGCTTCATGAAGAGACCCACTACATTGTCTTTCGTGGGATACTATGCCTCCATGGAAGATAAGGCCATGGTAGGTTGCTTCTTATAGCTCCATGAGATAGCTCTTTATCCAAGGGAGAAAGCAAAACCTATGGTGAAGTATCGAGACTCCACCTCTCTTGCCTAATGTGAGTCACTCCATCTAGCAAGAGTGACCTCCTCTCCATATATGGTCCCATAGCATCGAGTCCCCTGTAAATAATGCAACATGTGTAAAGTAACTCACTAGTGAGCTCGAGTAGGGGTCTTCATAAAAGAAGACATCAATGTCACCATAGAAGAAATGTCTAGCCTACTATAGAAAAGCTAGATCAAGGAGCCAATAAGGCACCTGTATTAAGTAGCATTTGATAGGGGATGTTTGATAGTCACCAACTTGGACTCGAGGTCCATGGGGCATGAAATATGCTTACACTTAGCCATACTAAACTCCAAAAGAAGATCAGAGATATAGTGTATGTTGCATGTCAACTGATAAATCTTAAGACCAATGAAGAAGTGAAGAATACCAATTTTCATCATGTCAAACTACTATCGCAAAATCTCAGGAGTCCAATCCACTTGTTGTGAGTCATTTCTCAGTATAATGAAGTTATCCACATGCAACCACAGTAAATAACATGTATTCCATTCCTAGAGTTGATGACTTACTTGATGAGCTTAAGGGGATAAAGTATTTTACAAAGATAGATTTGAGATTAGACTAACACCATATTAACATGAAAGAGGGTGATGAATTAAAGATACCATTCAAGATTGATCGAGGGCTCTATCATTTCTTGGTTATGCTATTTTGGTTAACTAGCACCCTAGTCACTTTTCAGAGTCTCATGAACAAAATGTTGCAATCATTCCTCTTTAAGATTGTCTTAGTATTCTTTGATGATATCCTTATTTAAAGCAAATCATTGGCAAATCATTTGCTACATATGGAGAATGTATTTGATGTATCGAGGCACCACATGCTATTTGCTAAGGATACCAAGTGTTCATTGTACTGAGGTGGAATGCTTGGGATATATTGTTAGTGAGAGAAAGAATTTAAGGCTGATCTTGAGAAGATGCAGTGTATTAGAGAATGGGCAACCTCTACAAATACCACTTCTCTTCTTGGATTTCTTGGTTTATCCTCATTCTATTGGAGATTCATTAGACACTATGCGACTATTGTAGCTCTTTTAATTGATAGAATCAAGAAGAAAACTTTCTTTTGGGATGCTATAGCTAATCGAAGCTTTAATTAGTTGAAGGAATTGCTTACTTTAGCTCTTATTTTGGTTTGTCCTAACTTTTATAAGAGTTCACTATGGTACTATTATTTGTATGGCAACTAGTTTAGAGTTAAAAGAGATCATAGGGTTCTCAAGTATTTCCTCTCCTAGTCTAACCTCACTCCTAAGTAGCATAGATGGGTAGCTACATTACAAAATTATCATTTTAATATTACTTATATATGGGGCAAGCATACTATAGTATCTAAATTTCTCTTTAGAATGTAGGCATGCAAAGTTCTAGTTATCATTGAGCGTTTAATGGCAGGATTGTCATCGTTATACCTCTCGTTTCAAGCAAAAGATCATAAGGAGATGCACTCTTCGCCTACAATTGGTCATCTAGGTGTTTTTAAGACCAATGACAAGACTTCCAAGAGTTTCACTAGAAGGATCTATGGAAGGATATAAGAATTATATTTTTAGATATTTGCTACATCAATGTAATAAATATAACACCCATAAGCTAGGAGCTTTATTGTAGCCATTACCTATCCTCCTTGAAGGAAAATAAACACATATAACTATGGATATTATTATTGACTTACCTACAACCAAGAATGGGTGGAACAATATATATATGGTGGTGGATAAACTCACCAAGGTAGTCAATTTTATTCCCACAAAGACAAAGTTTATAGCATCTCAAATAGCCAATCAATTTATGGAGCATGTCTTTAAATTGCATGGATTACTGTACATCATTGTTCACGATGGGGACACCAACTTTATAAGCAACCTTTGGCAGTTAGAAACTAAGTTAGCTTCATCTCATTGTACCATCCTCAAACTGATGGCCATACAAAAAGGGCTAATAAGTAGCCGAAAACCTACCTTAGACATTTTTATTATGACATGCACAATGTGTGCAACTCATGGTTCCATTTGGTTGAGTTTGCCTACAATAATTCTATCCATTCTAGCATTCTCTTTGAATCGACATAAGGTGTCTTCCTATGGTCTTATTTAGTGAAAAAATAAATCCTCAAGAAAAAGAAGAGTTGGACCACGCATAAACCCTACTTTAGTAGTACAAGTTGAATCTTAAGAAATTAACTCGGTTAGATAGAGAGTTGAAATCAATGGAGGAGAAAGTAGTGAAGCTTAAAGAGGAGAATACATCACAAAATGATCAAGTGCCTAAATTTAAAGCCTAATTGATTTTTGCCAATTTTAAGTTTAGATAAAGGTAATTTAAAAGCCTTGATAGTTTAGCACCGAAGAGTGAGAGCTTCAAGTGAAGAATGAAAAATAATATAAGCATCGACTCCTGTCAATTTGCTTAGGGATCTAGCTTCAAGTTCTCTACGTAAAGATATGTGGAAATGGTGCACAGATCGGATGCTGTATGCTCGCATAGTGAACGCCGGAAGGTCCCCAAGAACAAAAGAACTCTACTTTTTGCACAAAACTCAAGGTAGAAAGCATGCAGGACATGAACAAGAGACCAATTGGGTGCAATCTCCCCCCATGCCTTGTGTGAGCGCTCCACAAAGCATGCATTTTATGTATTAATCATCTTCAAGCTCAAATAATAGCCTAAATTATAAAATAGCACGCTTTTGGCTTTTGAGTTTGCTTTAGCACAAAATAGAAATAAAGCTAATGGACGGGCGCCCAAAGAGTCAGGCATACCCAATACAATGTCCAAATATAAATAACATAATCGTGCGCCCATGCGCATACGAAATAATAAATAAATATCCAACGCCTCGATAAATATGCGCGATAAAATATAGGCGCCATGCCTAAGGTATGCGCCCATCAAAATATAAGTGATAACTCGAATACACGCTATCCTCCAATTCTTTCCTCCGCCACAGCTGCTATCTCTACATATCAACTGAAGCATTCACAATTGTTAGTAAAATAATACAATTAAACCGACAAAAGTGAATACCTAGCAGTCTTCAGCTACATAAACAAATCAACTGGTTAGAAATCAATTCTAACCTTAATTTATCACGAGTGCGCACTCTAAACTCATAAACGTTTATTAATTTAATATGTATTTTGCGGAATCACCCGCTATGGAATCACCCATGTACACACTAAATTAATGAAATGCTCGAAAAGGATAGACACCCCCATCAACTTCTCGCACAAAGAATCCACTTTGTGTATGAGCCCCGGTCAACAAAGTTTACGGAATCCACCGTAAAACCTCACGGAATCCACCGTAAAATATGCCTCCTGGCATCATACCCCCGGGGTGGGATAGCAATTGTCCTCAATTGCTATTAGCTTAATGTGGAGCTAACAGAGTGGGAAAAGCATTTAAGTCTCTAGCGTGCATCCATTGGGCTTCTTTCAACAGGATGGTTTTTAAACTTGACCAAATATCTAGAATATCTACGGCCAGTTCTAGTGGTCATAAAATCAATATCTATGATAGCTTCAGGTTCAAGTATTTCAGTCTCTTCATTTAACAAAGGTGGATTTTCATAAACAGGGTGTAGAAGTAATTGGCCTCTAAAGGGTCGTAATAAACTAATGTGAAATGTGTTGTGAATTTTCTAGTGAAGTGGTAGTTCTAACTTGAATGCATTGTCATTGATTTTGTGAATGATCTTAAATGGTCCATAGAATCTAGGTGCTAATTTCACAACTGCGTGTTTATCTACACTTTGTAATCTACGTTTTTCTATTTTTAACCAAACATAGTCATCAACTTTGAAATTTATGGCCTGTCTTTTCTTATTGGCTTGTTTTGTATATGATTGCTAGGCTTTGGCAATCATGTCTTTAACCTCATCAAAAATAGTAGCGTACATGTTAGCAATATCATCAGCACTCTGAATTCTATTTGATAAAGATGGAACATATGTAGATAATCTATAACCATAAATCACTTCAAACGGTGCTTTCTTTGTAGATGTGTGTGGTGTATTGTTATATGCAAACTGCAGTAAATGTAAATGTGTGTTCCATGTTTGTAGTTTAGAAATAGTGTAAGCACGTAATAGATCTAAAATAGTACTATTAGTGGCTTCTGTTTGTCCATTAGTTTCAGGATGAAATGCAGATGAAAAATCAATCTTTGTTCCTAAGTTAGTAAACAAAGTAATCCAAAAGTTGTTTCAAAATCTGGAATCACGGTCAGAAATAATAACTTTTGGTAATCCATGATTAGTGAAAACAGTTTTAAAAAACAATTGTGCTGCCTGAGATGCTGTTAAAGTTTTCTTACATGAAATGAAATATGCTTGTTTACTAAACCTGTCTACAATAGTCCAAATCATGTCATGGTTAGCTTTAGTATTAGGTAAACCAGTAATAAAATCCATAGAAATCTGTTTCTATGGTCTTGATGGAATAGATAAAGGCATAAATAAACCATACTGTTTACCATGATATCTCTTAACTCTTTGACAAACCAAACATTCAGAAACAAAGTTAGATACATGAGTGTCCATATGTGGCCAATAAAAATCTTCAGTAAATATACGCAAAGTAGATATGATACCTCTATAACCTTGATATGGAGGACAATGAATCTCATTCAAAACAAAAGATCTAAATGGAACTGTAACACATAATCTCTTTTCATAAAACATGAATCCATCATTGTAAGACAATGAATCAATAGAAATCCAGTTATTTTCAACTAATTTATTCCAATCAGCATGAAAAGTAATGTCCTGATGATAAGTATCTTTCATAGGGGTTAGAGAATTAAATGATATAACAGAGATATTATGAATGGTCGGTCTTCTACTTAATGCATCGGCCACTACATTTTCTTTACTTGGTTGATATTGAATAAGGGGATGAAAACTCTGAATAAAAGCTGCCCATTTGATATGTCGGTCAGATATTTGGGGTTGACTAAGTAGATGTTTAATACTTTGTTGATCAGTCTTAATCATAAACTCAGAACCCATTAAGTAATATTTCCATTGTCTTAAAGCTTGTACAACAACTAATAATTCTTTATCATATGTGGAATATTTAAGTTCGGAGGGTTTCAATTTACAGCTAGAATAGGCTATGGGATGATTATCTTGCATAAGTACGGCTCCTATTCCAGATCCGCTAGCATCAGTAACTACTAAAAAGAATGGTCTATTAAAATCAGGTAGTTATAATACAGGAGCATGGGTTAATGCATATTTCAATAAATCAAAAGATTTCTGTTGATTATCAGACCAATGATAAACAATACTTTTATTTAAAAGTTTAGTCAAAGGCAAAGCAAGTAATGAAAAATTTCGCACAAATTTCTTATAAAACTAGCAAGACCTAGAAAAGAACGTAACTCATGCACATTTTTAGGTATTGGCCAGTTCAATATTGCTTCTATCTTCTTAGGGTCAACTTTAATACATTCTGATGACACAATATGACCTAGATATTCAATTTCTGTTTGAAAAAACTCACTCTTTTTCGGATTAACATACAATTGATTATCTTTAGACAAATTGAAAACCAAAGACAGATGTTTATAATGTTCTTTCTCATTTTTACTGAATACCAAGATATCATCAAAGAATATTATAACACAATGCTGATATTTCAAAAATATGCGGTTCATCATTCTACTAAATGTAGCAGGTGCATTAGTCAATTCAAAAGGCATCACTAGAAATTCATAATGACCATGTCAGATTTATCTAATCTCACCTGATGATAACCATATTTAAGATCTATTTTACTAAATATGGTAGAACCTTGTAGTTTATCCATAAGATCATCGACCCTAGGAATTGGATATCTATTCTTTACAGTAATCTTATTTAGGGCACGATAATCAATGCACATATGATAAGTATTATTATTCTTCTTTACCAACAAAACAGGTGCGCCAAATGGAGAACTACTAGGTCTAAGTAATCCTCTATTTAATAATTCCTCAACTTGATTTTGAATTTCTTTCTGCTCTATCTGGTTATGCCTATATGGTGCTTTACAAGGTGGTTGTGTATCAGGAATTAAATCTATTTTGTGGTCTTTAGGACGTGAAGGAGGTAATCCAGGTGGTAGATCTTCAGCAAAACAATCTTTAAATTGTGCAAGGAATTCTTTATGCCTAGGGTGCATATGTTTTTTTTTAGCTTGCAGTTCATTTACCCAAATTAGATAAGATTTACTACTTTTGCGTAATGCACGTTTAGCTTGAGTATGAGTAAGCAGTGGAAAAGCATTAGATGCGTGCATACCATACAATGTAATATTTTTTCCTTGAAAATGAATGTTAATTGAATGCGTGGAATAATCTATGTCAAGATTATGCTGATGACGTCAAGGCATACCTAAAATAATATCACTGGACTGTAATGGTACAACTAGAAAATTCATTCTTTCAGTATATTCACCAATTTGAATTTTTAGATCATGCACCTTTTGTGTTCCATTATACCTTGTGCCTAAGAATGCTGTTTTAATGCGATAATGCGTAGGAACAGTTTGTAATTTCAATTCTTTCATTAACTTTGCAGAAATAAAATCATGTGTACTACCATCATCATGCAAAATAATCTTTTCTTTTCCATGCACTAAACATTTCATTGTCAACAAAGAATGTGGAGTTGGCATACCTGGTAAAGTATCCGAAGGAGTAGTAATGTCGTCCTCATCTTCCGTAAAGTCAGGTATTTCCTCATGTTCTTCATCTTCCATTGCTCCAAGATAGTTGATATTGATTGGCAATTGACTGCTAGATGTCCAGGTTGATGGCATTTGTAACACACTATAGGTTTGGCTTTAGATACATTGTTTGCAATGGTAGGAAGTCTAGGAATATTAGGATTTGGCTGTGAAGATGGCTTAGGGTTTTGATTGGTATTTGATGGCAAAGCACATGGTTTTGTCCAAGACTTACGGAAAGATGATGAAGGAAATCGACTTTGATTGAATCTTCTGAAATTTGAATTGAATTGCTTAGAACCATAGTTACCATTTGCTTGAAATTGTTGTGGACGCTTATCTCTTCCTCGAATCTTGTCTTCAGTGTCATGAGCTAAAGAAATTGCATCTTCAAGAGTTGCAGGCTTGAACATATCGACTTCAGCGTAGTAATGCCCAAGTAATCCAGACATATACTTGTGTTTGTGAGTCGCTTCAGGTATGTCTTCAAGCATGCGTAATTAAAGTAAGGCATTCCAAAAGCGTTTGGTGACTGAGAAATAGGTTCGCGATCTCTTTGCTGAAGAAGGTCCCATTGCTTTATGGCTTTTTTATGGAATTGTGGAGGAAGGAAATTCTGCATAAACTTCTTGTTGAAATTCTCCCAGGTAGTGGGACAATCTATGCTCTTACGAACCACGGTCCACCAAAGAGATGCTCTATCCACTAAATGATTAGTGACACACTTGATTTTATCTTTTTCAGCGTATGTTTCCTCATGAAAGTAATCATCAAACTGACTGATGAATGCAAGAACAATCTTTCCATCTCGAGTGCCATTGAAAGTACGAAATTTGAAATTTCTTTTACTTATCTTTGTTTCTTTGCGGATGGATTGAGCTTCAAGAGTCGCATCAATGGTTCGTCGGATAAGATCTTCGGGTTGTGGTCCATCTTTGTCAGTAGTCGATCTTTGTAAATTGGCCAATTGAACTTGCAATGCTTGCCAGGCTCTTCGTTCTTCATCCAATTGCATCATAATTAAATCCAACTTTTGTTCCACCGTAGGTTCAGGAAGATCGCCTTCAGCCATTAAATTGTCCATATGTTGTTCCGTCATCTTGTAAAAATCCAAAAGACCTCACACTCTCAAAATCCAATTAGCGGAATGAGCGTAGCTTAAAGTCGGGTGTACAAGGCTTATAGATTTTTGTTTGGCTTTCACGATCTTTGACTTTTTGCGGTTGGGGGGTTTAAAATCTTCGTAAAATCTGCGTTTGACCTTCTGCGTGTGCTGAAACTAGTTCAACAAATCTATGTATGCGAACAGAGTCTTCTAGGGAACAACTTTGCAGTTCGGTGCTTCTGCGCAGGAACAGTCTTTATGGGACTTTTTGGCACAAGTCAGTTCTGACTTCTAGTGACTTGACTGACTCGCAGAGTTGCAAACTTACGAAACTTGATCAACTTGGAAGGTTTGTGTGACTGAAGACTTGCTTGACTAAGCTTAAAGCTTAGTATACTGAAAACATCGAATTTTAGGGGGAGGGGGCGATTTTTCCGCCGCTGATCATGGCGTCAGCATGCCGTGATACCAGACGGCAATATTTGGGGCTTTAAGCTTTATTATTAAGCTTAATAATAATTAAAGCTTTTAAGCTTTTTTTGAAAGATATGAGCTTATCTCTGTTTTGTGAAAAAAAAACGACTTGTTGGAGAAGATGTAGGAGTGGTCCTCCGCCGTTTCAGACCGGTCCTTCGCGACCAGAGGCTGTAAACAGAGGTTGTTGATTGCCAAGAATCCACCTGTATCGACCGTTCGCGATGAGACTGACCGTAGAGCTCGATCGTTCCAGGAGCTCCGCCTTCGCACAAGATGGGTAGCAATTGAAAGCTCTCGATCTCAGCTTCGCTCTGATACCACTGGTGCATAGATCGGATGCTGTATGCTTGCATAGTGAACGCTGAAAGGTCCCCAAGAACAAAAGAACTCTACTTTTTGTACAAAACTCAAGGTAGAAAGCATGCACGACATGAACAAGAGACCAATTGGGTGCAATCTCCCCCCATGCCTTGTGTGAGTGCTCCACAAAGCATGTATTTTATGTATTAATCATCTTCAAGCTCAAATAATAGCCCAAATTACAAAATAGCACGCTTTTGGCTTTTGAGTTTGCTTTATCACAAAATAGAAATAAAGCTAATGGACGGGCGCCCAAAGAGTCAGGCATACCCAATACAATGTCCAAATACAAATAACATAATCGTGCGTCCATGCGCATACGAAATAATAAATAAATATCCAACGCCTCAATAAATAAGTGCGACAAAATATAGGCGCCATGCCTAAGATATGCGCCCATCAAAATATAAGTGATAACTCGAATACACGCTATCCTCCAATGCTTTCCTCCGCCATTGCTGCTATCTCTACACATCAACTGAAGCATTCACAATTGTTAGTAAAATAATACAATTAAACTGACAAAAGTGAATACCTAGCAGTCTTTAGCTACATAAACAAATCAACTGGTTAGAAATCAATCCTAACCTTAATTTATCATGAGTGCGCACTCTAAACTCATAAACATTTATTAATTTAATATGTATTTTGCAGAATCATCCGCTATGGAATCACCCATGTACACACTAAATTAATGAAACGTCCGAAAAGGATAGGCGTCCCCATCAACTTCTCGCACAAAGAATCCACTTTGTGTATGAGCCCCGGTCAACAAAGTTTACGGAATCCACCGTAAAACCTCACGGAATCCACTGTGGCACGGAATTCACTGTGAAATATGCCTCCTGGCATCATGAAAGAGATAAGCAAGGATTTTCATAATTTCATTAAACCACAACAAACATTGGAAGTATGTAACAATGTTTCAATCAGTATAGATAAGAGTACAGATCATTAACAAGGTGGTGGTGAAAAATCTTCGTCAACATTGTTAAAGGACTTTTATTCTTCTTATGCTATGTATTGAAAGCAGCTTGGCATATCAATTGGATTGGAGAAAGTGAGAAACTTGACAATGTAATTTGAGTACTAAGACCTAAATTTCTATCTATGTTTGCACTTGCATTAGTTTGAGAAGTCACTCATAAACGTATCTTTGAATGTTGCAAATCTCTCTCTCTCTCTCTCTCTCTTTTCAAGAAACATGGATGAAACACCAATAAAAAAGAAAAGTCATATCTACATAGTTGTGGAAAAATGGTATTCCACATGGAGAGAAAAGAAACACAAGTTGTCGATCTAATTAAAGCCAAAAGGTTGAGAGATGAAGGCAAGAAGCACATTGATTTATTGGTAAATGGAGGGCTATCCAACAAATCCATTAACAAGTGGATGGGTTGTTGGGGTATTATATTCTTTTCTAGTCTCAACATGTAAACAAGGTTCAAAAGATGAGCCAAATGCTTTATTACAACTATAGTTCTTGGAAAGCAAAATATGAATAATAAGCAAGTGATTAGCTCAGGTAGATAGAGAATTGAAATCAATGAAGGAGAAATTAGTGAAGCATAAAGAGGAGAATAAATCACAAAACGATCAAGTGGTTAAATTGAAATCCTCATTGACTTTTACTAATTTTAGGTTTAGATAAAGGTAATTTAAAAGCCTTGTCAATTTGGCACCAAAGGGTGAGGGCTTCAAGCAAAGAATGAAAAAGAATATACTCTAATAAGTGTTGACTTCTATCAATTTGCTTAGGGATCTAGCTTTGAGCTCCCTATATAAAGATGTGTGGAAAGAAATAAGTAAATATTTTTATAATATAGTTAAACCACAAATTTTTTTGGAAGTATATAATAATGCTTCGATTAGTAGACAAGGTATAGATCAATTAACAAGGTGGTGGTGAGAAATCTTCTTCAACATGGTCAAAGCACTTTTTTTATTCCTAGACCATAGATGTTTACAAAAGAGACTAAATAAAAATTTGGCAATCACAATGCTTCTAGGTAACTACAAGCATATTAAGGATTCAATGCCTTATACAAAGAAAAAAAAAAAACTCTCTTTCTCTTTGTTCGTTTGAACCATCAAAAGAAGCCAAAGGTACCACTTCCATTTGCATTTGTAAAGGTTTTAAAAGTCTTTCATTGCTACATGCCTTTCTCTTAGTTTTCTTTTTTTCTTACTATTTTGTTTGCTCTTTTTATGTATTCGTATGCTTTATTGGAAGAAGCTTCCCATGCCATTGGATTGGAGGATGCATGAAAGTTGTCAAGGTAACTAGAATACTAAGATTGTAAGGTTTTTAGAAGTCCTTTTCATTGCTAGAAGACTTTCTCTTTATCTTCTTATTTTCTTACTATTGCTCTTGTGCTTTTTATGTATTTTTATGCTCTATTGAAAGCACCTTGACATATCAATTGAATTGAAAAAAGCAAGAAACTTGCCAAGGTAATTGGATCACTAATACCTGATTTCTATTTGTGTTTGCACTTACATTAGTTTGAGAAGTCACTCATAATTGTATCTTTGAATGTCATAGCTCTCTCCCTCTCTCTCAACATGGATAAAGCTCCAACAAAAAAGAAGTCATATGCATTAAGTTGTGGAAAAATGGTATTCCATATGGAGAGGAAAGAAGCACAAAGTTGTTATCGAACCAGTTGAAGCTAAAAGATTGAGAGATGAAAGCAACAAGCATATTGATTTGTGGATAAATGGAGGGTTATCTAACAAATCCATTAATAAGTGGATACGTTGCTAGAATTGTGTAATCGTTTCTAGTCTCAACATGTAAGGAAGGTTTAAAATATGAGGCAAATGCTTTATCACAATCATTGTTCCTAGGAAGCAAAATATGGATAACAAGCGAGCAATTACCTAAGGTAGATAGAGAGTTGAAGTCAATGAAGGAGGAATTAGTGAAGCTCAAAGAGGAGAATAAATTACAAAAGGATCAATGGCTAAATTGAAAGACTCATTGACTTTTGCTAGTTTTAGATTTAGATAAAGGTAATTTAAAAGCCTTGATAATTTAGTGCCAAAGAGTAAAGGCTTCAAGTGAAGAGTGAAAAAGAATATAATCTAATAGGTGTTGACCTTTATTAATTTTCTTAGGGATCCAACTTCAAGCTCTCTACATAAAGATATGCGGAAAGGGATAAGGATTTTCATAATATAGTCGAACCTGTATTTTCTCTAAAAATTTGTATAGTCTTTGCTTTGTTGGTCATAGTATGGGCGATGTTGGGAAAGTTCTTCTACTTCCAAATATGAGATGCAAGTTCTCTTTGGTAAGCATGGGTTGGTGTATAAACATGTTTACATTTGCATCCATTCCAAAAACTCACTAAATATTTTTTTAGATACATGGCTCTAGCAACCTCATTAAATATTGGTTAAAAACAAAAAACTCA